>NW_024412397.1:40985498-41264877 GCF_014898765.1 Herpailurus yagouaroundi | reverse complement strand
TTATATTAAGGACTCAACTTTTTATTTTTTATTTATTTTTTTTTTAAATAATTTTTTTTTTAATTTTTTTTTCAACGTTTATTTATTTTTGGGACAGAGAGACACAGAGCACGAACGGGGGAGGGGCAGAGAGAGAGGGAGACACAGAATCGGAAACAGGCTCCAGGCTCTGAGCCATCAGCACAGGTGCCTGACGCGGGGCTTGAACTCATGAACCGCGAGATCATGACCTGAGCTGAAGTCGGACGCTTAACCGACTGGGCCACCCAGGCACCCCTGGACTCAACTTTTAAAGTCAGACTTTACTTTAAATCCTAGCCCACCACATGTTTTCCTAAAAACTTTTCAACTTTTGTATGCTTCAATTTCCTCATCTATAACATGTAATTAATGCCTTCTTCAAAGGGTTACTTTAAGAATTTAGAGGAGATATCGTTAGATGAGACAATTAAGTGAAAAGCACTGAGCACCAAACCTGACATATACATAACTATATAGTTAGGTGCTTAAGAAAAAATGAAAGCAGCAGGTATCACACACATTCAAGTACAGCATGGATCATCATTTTTAAATAAGAGGCAAACTGGAAAACTGGCTTTGGATACCTACCCATTAAAAAAAAAAAAACAACACTTTTTTTCCTCAGAGGAGAATCTTTACATCAAACTTTTTTTTTTTAAGTTTACTTATTTATTTTGAGAGTGTGTATGTGTGTGTGTGTGAGAGAGAGAGCAGGAAAAGGGCAGAGACAGGGAGACAGAGAATCCCAAGCAGGTTCCACACTGTTACCATGGAGCCAGACGTGGGACTCAAACCCACCAACCGTGAGATCATGATCTGAGCCAAAATCAAGATTCAGACACTTAACTGACTGAGCCTCTATATGAAGCCCATATTTTATTTTTTTTTATTTTTTTATTTATTTTATTTTTTTTTTTTTAATTTTTTTTTTCAACGTTTATTTTTGGGACAGAGAGAGACAGAGCATGAACGGGCGAGGGGCAGAGAGAGAGGGAGACACAGAATCGGAAACAGGCTCCAGGCTCTGAGCCATCAGCCCAGAGCCCGACGCGGGGCTCGAACTCACGGACCGCGAGATCGTGACCTGGCTGAAGTCGGACGCTCAACCGACTGCGCCACCCAGGCGCCCAGAAGCCCATATTTTAAAATAAAGTTACATCAAATGTCTTCCTAAAATTTCCTATGTGTCCTCTCTGTTGACTTCTCAAGTTTTAATTAACATAAGACGATAATCTTTTAAAAATACTACATATGGCATAAATATGTACACTTGTATTATAAAAATAAATATATGTATCAAAAGTATACATGCAGGGGCACCTGGGTGGCTCAGTCAGTTAAGCGCTCGACTTTGGCTCAGATCACGATCCTGCGGTTCATGAGTTCAAGAACCGCGTCAGGCTCTATGCTGACGGCTCAAAGCCTGAAGCCTGCTTTGGAATCTGTCTCCCTCTCTCTCTGCCCCTCCCCTGCTCACGCTCTGTCTCTCTAGCTCTCTCAAAAATAAACATTAAAAAAATTAAAATAAAAAAAATTTTTTAATTAAAAAAAAGAAAGTATGCATTTAAGTTCCATTATGACTGGCTATGATTAAAAAAGGAAGAAAGGAAAGGGAACCTCAACTGTATAATATTTGATTTCTTTTTAAAGAAAAGGAAGAAATACAATGTAAATGTAATAAGATTAATATTAGTTGGTTCTGGGTAGTGGGAAGCTTAGTAGGAAATTCTCTGAATTCTTCAATAATTGTTTGTTTTCTAATTTAAATAAACACACAGAAGCCGTTTTCCCTAATTAAATTTCCCAGCTGGTCTAACTATGAAATAGAGAAAATGAAAAGCATGAAAATACTATGCTGCATTTCTGATATGTTTTAGAAAATACTGTACAAGTATTCTCCCTAAAGTTGGTCTCTAATTGCCAAAAAACATAAAAGTGTCTCTCAAAATTTTAAACTGGCTAATTACTGTTAGTATCAACACAAAAAAGTGTCAACACAAAAAAGACATTCTAGGGTCGCCTGACTGGCTTAGTCTGTAAAGCACATGACTCCTGGTCTCAGAGGTCATGAGTTTAAGCCACACGTTTGGGGTAGAGGTTACTTAAAAAAAAAAAAAAAAAAAAAAAGACATTCTAGTTTTGCCCATATTCAGAATGAGTTTATCATTTATTAGGTAATCCTACTAATAAATCCAGAAATGAGTTAACAGATGTGACAGCCAGCCTCTGAAACAGTCCCCAATAATCCTGTATTTTGAGTTATACACACACTTGTGTAATCCCTTCCCACCCAGGGTTGTTATATGTGCCCAACAGAACACAGCAAAAACAAGAGTACATCACTTCTGAAATAAGGTTATGAAAGAGTACAGGGTCTATCTTGGGTGCGCTTTCATCACTCCCTCTTAGCGAAACTAACTGCCGTGCCATGGGGATACTCAAGGAGCCTATGGAAAAGCCTACACTGCACACAACAGAGATCTCAGGAAAACATCTAGTGAGGAAGTGAGACTTGCCAACAACCACATGAGTGAGCTTGGAAGCAGATCCTCCAGCCCCGATGACTACGGTCTAGGCTGACAGTACCACTGCAACCTCAAGAGAGACCCTATCCAAGAGAGACCCTGGGACAGAACTACCCAGCTGAGCTACTCCCAGATTCCTGACAAACTGAGAGACAAGAAATGCTTTTGTCCCCCCTAAAGTGCTTAATTTTGGAGTAATTTGTTATACAACAACAGAGAAGTAAAACACTGGAATATCCCAAAACTAACCTAATAAAGAGGAAGATAAGAGCTAAGAATGATTAAAAGAAATACTCTGAAAAAACTCACACAGTTCTAAAGCTTGGCTTCATTAAGAGTATATCACAAAAGGTGACATCATAATCACATGACATCTCAATTTCAAAATGAAATTCAGCTCTACCATTGTCTTACTTTTACAAGTTACCATATAAATACAATTTTTTTGTTGTTTTATATAAGTAACCTCTACCCCCAACATGGGGCTCGAACTCACGACCCAGAGATGAAGACTTGCATGCTTTTCCAACTGAACCAGCCAGGTAGTCTCATAAATATAATTTCTTGAATACTGTATTATGAAGTAACATTTCCCAGTATGTGCAGGTCCACAGACTACTGTTTCCTCAAGCTAATTAAGAGTTGTTTCAGAAAAATCAATTTCATGTTCAAATAATTTGAGAAACATAGGATTAAGTTTTTAAAAAGTCTCTTTATACCAGGTCTTCCCAGAGCCTTTAATGTGCTCAATGACACTGTAATTCTCCCGAACACATGCTATTTGAAGCAAACTTATTTGATCATAAAACTCATTTGCAGGGCATGTATAAAACATTGGGTGTCCTATGGAATATATATATATTTTTTTAATTTTTTTTTCCAACGTTTATTTATTTTTGGGACAGAGAGAGACAGAGCATGAACGGGGGAGGGGCAGAGAGAGAGGGAGACACAGAATCGGAAACAGGCTCCAGGCTCTGAGCCATCAGCCCAGAGCCTGACGCGGGGCTCGAACTCACGGACCGCGAGATCGTGACCTGGCTGAAGTCGGACGCTTAACCGACTGCGCCACCCAGGCGCCCCTGGAATATATTTTTAAAAATGATAATATCTTCTATGTTTTTACCTAGCACACGAGACTTTACTATATACAGGAAACCTGAATTGCTGGAAAAATTATCATAACTTGTACAAAAATGACACAAACAACATATGTATCTAAATTTTAAGGGGTGCCTGGGTGGCGCAGTTGGTTAGGCCATCTGACTTCGGCTCAGGTCATGATCTCACAGTTTGTGAGTTCGAGCCCTGCATCAGGCTCTATGCTAACAGCGTGGAGCCTGAAGTTTGCTTTGGATTCTGCGTCTCCCCCTCTCTCTGCCCCTCCCCTGCTCACACTCTGTCTCTCAAAAATAAAATAAAAACATTAAAAAAAAATTTAAATTTTGAAACTTGACTTGAATTCATCCAAAGTTTGGTACTTGAAAAACTTGTAGGTTAATTATCTAGTCACACTAACATGGTAGTTAAAATTAATAAAATATATCCTTTTAAAGAAAACTAGAGGCAATAAGTTTCCTTCAAAGGTCCTTTAGAAAATATTCAAGATTTACACTGAAGATTTACATTCTGTTCTTTTTAAACCCTTAAGTAAATTTACTCCAGTTAAAAATAATACTTTTTGAAAGTGACAGTCAAGTACTTTCAAAAGTTGATGTTTAAGTGAAATTTTCTTAAGTCCTATAAATGTCTAAATGATATGCTGAAATACTGTTTAAAATTACTGAAGAACTATCACTATGACAGCAAGAACAGTGAAGTCTGATTAAGTAATACTACCACCACTATTCTTTGAAATAGATGGCCAGTAGAAATTTCTCAAGCAATATTAAGATTACAAACTTTGTGTTGAAATGACGAATATATATTCTTTTAGGTCTCAAACATATATATAGCATAACGATAAGAAAAATATATATACTCACCATTACTTAATATAAATAAATACTTGTTGGATTTTAAAACATGTATCCAAGAAATCTAGAATGGCTCTCCACTGACTAATACATCAAGTCTAAACTCTTTTTTTTTTAATTATTTTTATTTAAACTCTATTTTTAAGGCCCTACACATGCATGGTATTCAAATTTGTTTTATCAACCCTCCCTCACTATTCACTATAGCTTTAAACCATGGGTTTTTCTACTGAAATCGAAAAAAAAGTGCACTCTACATTATATCTCAATAGTCAAAGCAAGTTTTGACCTCAAATAATAATATACCCACAGGCCAGAATGGAGTCCAATTATTTTTTTTTAACACTCCTTTCTCCTTTTAAGGAAATTTTAGCTGTTTTAGTTAGTTGTGTTCTTAAACTATGTACCTGAAGTTATATTCTCATGCCTCATTGCCTAAAGATACGCTGTCTTTGAGGAATCCCCACACTTGAGACAAAAAACAAACAAACAAAAAAAAACAGTAGCCTTTTCTGGATGGCTAAGAACCCCAAAATTTATTTATCAGCAAAAAATTAAACTACAGAAAATTATGTCCTTTTCACCAAATTTCTAATGCCACCACCAAAGTCCAATGTCCTAATCACCTTAAACTTTGAAATGTTTATCAACTCTTATTTATCATTATAAACCATACAATTCTAATCTCCCCAACTTGATACCCTTGCTCAAGAATCTATGACTACCACACATTTTTACCATTAGATATGAAATCCAAAATCCCATTCCCAGAATTCAAGATCCTTCCTTACCTAGGAATCATCTTCCCTTACTATACTGTACTCTGATGGGGCAGTTTCCTCACTGCTCAGGAAGCACTCAATCTTAACTTCTAGCTTTTGCCATTCTCACCTCATCCCCATCCTCAATGGGAAATGCTGGCACTCTTCCTTTCCACCAACTCTCTACCTAACCATGAAACCAAGAAACCAATTCATTTTGTTTCTTCCTAAATCTTTTGCAGTTTACAGAAGGAAATCAGAAAAATCCTGAGGTGGGCCCCTATTCACTGCACTATTCAATACAGGAAGCACCAGCCAGATGAAGCTATTGGGTTGGGCACTTGAAATGTCTAATCCAAACTAAAATGTAAACCTTATAAATGTCTAAATGCATACCAAAGTTCAAAGACTTAGCCATAAGAACATAAAATACTAAGATGTTTTATACTGATTACATGTTGAAATAGTAACATTTTGGAAATATTGGGTTAAATACAATACTAAAACTAATTTCACCTGCTTTTTACTTTTTTTATAGTGTGACTTCTAAATAATTTTAAATTATATATGTAACTCACATCATATTTCTGCTGGACAGCACTGCTCTCTAGTGTGAATAACAATCCTACTGCTAAGAGATAAGATGACTTAAGAATACTTTGAGTCACATTGCCTGTTTTTAAATCTTTCCCACATACAGGACTGTAGACAAGTTAACATCTTTATGACTCAATGTTCTCAAATTTAAAATGGTGAGAAGAGTTATCTACTCTATAGGATTCAACGAGAGCTAGAAGAGAAGAGCTAAATAAAGCAGGTATCAAGTAGTAGCGTTATTATTCCTCATCAACAAAGCAGGAAAGAGCATACACATCAAAGTCAAACTGATTCTCACACTTTTTTTTAAGAACTTAAGAATGTAGGCCACTTTAAGGGCACCTGGGTGGCTCAGTTAAGTATCAGACACCGGATTTCCACTCAGGTCATGATCACAGTTTGGTTCGTGAGTTCAAGCCCCGCGCAGGACTCTGCACCCACAGCATGGAGCCTACTTGGGATATTCTCTCTCTCTGTCTCTCTGTCTCTCTATCTCTCTTCCTCTCTGCCCCTCCCCTACTCTCTCTTTCAAAATAAGTAAACATTTTAAAAACAAAACAAAAACAGAATGTAGGGCACTTTGTTGTTCTTGATTTAGTAGAACATTGGAGGAGCTGAGCTTGATGGCTAAAGTACAAGCTGAAGAAAATCCAAAGGTTCCCAAACTTTGTTTTTTTGGACAGCTCCCACTCTCCTTTAAATAATAAAGTGAACTTATGGAGCTATTCTCTCAAAGAATACACACCTGTGGCACGTAAATACATACATGTATGGCACAGCACTTTCTGTGAAGAAATCATCATAACCAAATAAACATCATAGTCATTTGCTTGATACAACCTCATCATAGAACCCTTCATTTTATTCGGACCTTAAGAAGAAAGAACTTTATTTATACTTTGCTATGTTCTATTTGCAAAGGTAAATATATTGGTTAAATACTCGGGAGTTTTATTATGCTTAGTTTTCACTAATAAAGAATGTAAAGGTGATGAAAACAGGCGGCTCTTCAATTAAAGACACATTTCTCCTGTTGATTAAACTTTTATCTGAAAAACTGAATCTTACGACTTTTCCATTCCTATAAATCTATTTAATTCCAACCATCCAAATTACAATTTGTCCTTACTTCTTCATCCATCAGGCAAAAGGCTGTTGCAAGTTTTATTATTTTTATAACATTTTTTTTCACAAGAGGTTAAGTAAAATACTATATGCCTAAGAAAGTGTTCACATTTTCAAAGAAAAAACATAACTAAATAGAAGCTTAGAAAGAGATAGGCCCCAGGAGGGCACCCGGGTGGCTCATTTGATTGAGCATCCAACTCTAGATTTCCGCTCTGGTTCATGAGATCAAGTCCAGCAGCAGGCTCTGTGCTGACAGTGCAGAGCCTCCTTGGGATTTTCTCTCTCTCTCTGCCCCTCCCCTGCTCTCTCACTCTCAAAATAAATAAACTTAAGAGACAGAGCTAGGCCCCACTACCAGAAGAATACTACTCAAAACAACTTTGAAAGTCCAGTTTAACACCCAGGGGAAGATGATTCGTCTTCTTCATTAAGACTTCAGTGGTCTAAGGCAGCATCTTCCTACCCTTACCTGCCTTGCAACTTCCTAATTCCCTCCCTATGGTCGTTGAAAACAGTCTCAACGCCCTTCTCTGGGGCTCTTCCCCGGTGGCCCCCCCCCCCCCCCCACCAATTACCCAGCAGCCCGGCTGGTCCGGGGAAGAAGGAAAGTGCCTAGAGAAACTAGAGGTTAGGACCGCGCTGTCTTGACAACCTCACTCATGGCCCCTCCCCCAGCCGCCAGTGGAGACACCCCGGGGCCCCAGCCGCGGACGCCACTCTACCGGCTCCGAGATGTAAACATCGCCCTTTTCTTCCCTGCCCGGCCCGGCTTTGAGGAAGCACAGTGAAAAAGGGAGGAGACCACATACCCTCCGAAGTGAGGCGAGAGAAGGGCTTAAGCAACTCCGCGAAGCTAAGGTGATTGAGGCGAGTGAGCCGCTCGGCTTCGTCGCTGCACAGCGCGGCGACACAGGGGACGAAGGAGTCCGGGATTAGCTCCTGCACGGATTGTACACACTGGGCCATCGCCGCGGCACAAGCAGCGGCGGCGCCCGCCCTCCGGCCCACTCTCAGAGACTGATCTTGCGGCTGCAGCAGCTACTGCCGCCGCCCGCCGGCCTAGCCCGGCCGGGCGGGGCCCCACACTGAAGCCTTGAGACCAACAGAAGGAACAGACGCCGCTGCCTCGGCTCCCAGGCACACACCACGGACCCCTCCCCTGCACGGCCGCTCCTCAGGGCTCGCCCCGGCGTCCTCGCATTCCACCGTGATGGGTGGAGACGCCGACAATCGCCAGTTAATCCTCCAGACGGTAAAACCTTGGTCACTGCTCGACCGGAACCGCCATGTTGAGGCCGAACCCTGACCCACCGGCAGTACCCGTCCCAGCAGGCCCCGCGCTCGCCCCTCACGTGACGGTATTAAAGGAGGCGATGGGGCGGGGAAAGAGCAGAGGAGAGGGAAGTGAAGAGCGACGGAGGCCGGTTGGGAGGCTGGCGCCGGAAGTGGTGCGATGGGTGGGCCCCTACGGGGTGAGGCGGGGCTACAAGCGCGGTGGGCGGAGCCAAACAGGAGACGAGCGACTTTAGGCCTAGTTGTCCCACAAGCCTTTGGCAAAGCCGAGCGAGGTGCAGGCGCCGAGCGTGTGGGTCCGCGTTCGAGATCCGGGCTGTCACAGTGGTGCGTGAGCTCGCTCGCCTTCCACGCGGGCCGGGCCTGTTTGGAGCCCCAAAGTCTCTCCCTGGAAACAGTAGGCAAAATAATGTGGCTGTTCGCGCTGTTTCCCACGCTCCCCGTAGGGCAGCAAGGGACACCTGCTCAAGGAAAAGTGTGCTGCCCGTGCGATATGTGCCTGTTTCTCGTGGCGCGGGCCTACTCAGACCTTGTATCGTTTAAATACAGCCATGCTTTTAGAAATGGACTACCACAAACGTGGACCCAACCAGTGAGCAGAAATGTGTGGTCTTGTGGGTGCTGCAATTAACACGCGTGTAAGAGAAAACTCCTGGCACTACTGTATGTTTGTTGGTCGCAGGGTAGTGGTGTGCTTGCAAACATCTGAGTCGTCCGCCGCCACGTTCGTTTCTCCACTATGCTTGGATGTTTACTTCACAGTGATGGAGTTGTGGGAAGCCAGTAATTCCTTACCAAATGAAGTCCTAAACTGGCTTCCGTTCTTAGCTTGCCTTTTTAGAGATTGTTCGGTTACGTAAGTAGAGGTGAATGAAAGGGATTCTATTACAGTGTCACTCAATTGTTTGAATTCCTTCTGAATTATAAGCCAAAGATACAAGGCAAGGAAAACTACAATGCTCTATCATGCTTTTATGGTACCTTAATTTAAAGGAGGCTTCCCCAACACCAGTATCTCAAATTGTCGGATTGTTTGGCACCCTGAGGTTTTTACCTTGGTAAGAATTTATGACAGGCAAGAGGTATGCCTTTCTCCTGTAAATTGATGGAAGGTAGGAAAGGACGACAGGACCTAATGACATGACATTTTAGCCACAAATCAATTTAGAACACATAACATGCAAGTTGAGGATCTGGGAATTCATTTCCTTAAAACTGTGCCTGAGCATCTCTTGGAAATTCTTCTTGTATCCCCAGGAGTACGCATCCCCTTTTGAATACCTTGGACCTCAATCCCTTATGTGAGAATCCTATAAAAGTGAGTATGACTCAAGTTATACATTTTTTTTTTTTTTTTTTGGTAACAGGGCGCCTCAATGCAAGCATACAACTTTATTTAGTACTCAAAGTAATTAAAAAGGCAACATATTTTTTATACTAAAATTAAAACTATTTGTATTAACCTCTCTGAGGACTCTTATTTTTTCCACTTTTTTAAAAAGTTTATTTATTTATTTATTTATTTTGAGAGAGAGAATGAGTAGGGGAGGGGCAGAGAGAGAGAGAGGGAGAGAGAGAGAGAATCCCAAGCCAAGCAGGCTTGCCAACACCAGCCCAAAGCCCGACACAGGGCTTGAACCCATGAACCTCAAGATCATGACCTGAGCTGAAATGACGAGTCAGACACTTAAGCAACTGAGCCACCCACGCACTCCTGAGAACGACTTTCAAATATTTTAGCCTAAGTGAATTTTTTGAGATATTCACATTCCATGAAATTCACCCCTTTAAAGTATACATTTCTGTGGCTTTTAGTGTATTCAAAGTGGTACAACCATTACTACTATCTAATTCCAGGACATTTTCATCACCCTAAAAAGAAGCGTGGTACACATTAGCAGATACTCTCTACCCTTATACCTTCTCCAGCCCCTGGCAATCACTAATCTACTTTCTGTCTCAATAAGATTTACTTATTCTGAACATTACATATAAATGGAATCATAGAAGATGTGACTTTCTGTGTTTGGCTTCCTTCACTTAGCGTGTTTTCAAGATTTATTCATGTTAGCATATTATCAGTACTTCATTCCTCTTTATGGCTGAACCTCAATGGATTTTTGTCTTATGCACTGACTTTACAATCTAACACCACATCCACAGAGTGGGTGAGTAATTCACTGTAAAAATCTATTTCTTTCTTCGTCTGTCCTGATCTTATAAGGTGTCCTCATCTAAAGGTTAAAGCTGAGTCACTGCCTTCCAGGCTACAAGAGTAGACAAAAGAGAATGGAAAAGCACATGATTAATAGTTTAAGTTCAAATTGTATTAATGGCACTCAATAATCTCACTCACATACTACTGGCCTTAATGAGTCTCACAATCTCATGTATCTCCAAAACAGACTGAAAAACATAGTCTTCTGTTGCTAAATGAAGAGGAGGAGAGGGAATATGGGATGGAAGTCAAGGTGTCCACTACATTTCATTATTTATTATTAATGAGATACCCTGCAGAATGTATTTGTATGTAACTGAATGTATTATATGGGGTCCAAGATATCACACATCTCTCATTTCTCTGATTCCTCTGGACACTGGAGCTTTTTGTATCTCATGTCCTTGGGACTATTCACTGTGTCCAGGAAAAATGAGGTGCTATGATTGGCCAGGCTTTGGTCATGTGCCTAACCTCAAAGTCAAGAGGATAGGGTCTATCACTAAAAGAGGAAACTTGCTGGACAAAATAGTAACAATAACACAAACAACTAAGGACCTCTTTTCCAATATTAAATATGAGGACTATCTTCCTTCTCTCCCCAAAATCAAAGAATGACATAAAATTTCTGCTAAGCCAATGGGCTTATATTTTGGTATACTGTGCTATCAGACGTTCATTGATTATTTTATTTGGTGTGTATGGTATTGCTGATCTCGTCTGATGGCTGGTGAAGTCAAGCTGAAAGAACAGAGACACTAGAGTCGGAGAGGCCTGGGTGAAAAAGCAGTTCTACCACTTGTGAATAGAAATAATATCACCATTATTGGTCACTATCCACCAGGCATGATGCTTTACATTCTCTACTACTTTTGCTTATCAACAAACCCTTAGAAGTATTTGCATCGCCAATTTTTCGATGTAGAAACTGAAACACAGAACAGTTAATTAACTTGCCCAAAGATAATCAGCAATGGAGCGTGGAACAGGACCAGCACAGTTTAACCTAGAGACTTGATCACTAGGGTAAATTGCTTTTCCACATTTCCTTGCTTTGAAAGCACCTATAGAAATTTTCATTTGCATAGTTTCGTATACATAGTTTTAGCAAGAAATCTGTGGCTTTTGACAAGTCACTTATCTTTCCTGAGCCTCACATTCTTTATCTGTAAGCTTAGAAAGTTGAGACTAGAAGATTTGCTGTATTCATCTGAAGGTGAAGATCTGAGAATCTATTCTTTCCACTATTATTAAATTTCATTGTGTGAACAGTAGATGGTGCTATTGAGTATTGGCTTTTAAACCCCAGTAAAAGCCTTTCTAATTCCTGGATACATAGTTTTCACATAGGAGACACTTACCTGTATATCAGAGCATTGGAGATCAGGGGATGACCAGAAAATTCATACGTGAAAAGTTTCTTAAGCTCAAAGATTTTACATTATGTTGCTTTAAAACGCTAGGGGGGAAAAAGACTTAAATATATAACCCACATGTTGGCCCATATTTTCTATTTTATTTACTGCACTTGATGTTTTAAGATTATTTATTAACATTCTAAAACACATGACATCCACTTTCTAATTATTTTAAGGATGAATCATAACCACAGTTTTGTACTCCAAAGCTCATAATTCTATTTTATACTTATTACAGGTATTTACACTCCATATAAATCTTCTCTAATTAAATCTGCAGGTAAAAATCTTTTGTAAATATTTTTCTCCTTTATGCTTCTAAAATAAGAGATTGTATCAATGCTTGATTTTATTTTTTTTTAATGCTTGGTTTTAGGAGCACCTGGGTGGCTCAGTCAGTTGACCACCTAATTCTTGATTTTGGCTCAGGTCATGATCCCAGAATCATGGGATCAAGCCCTGAATCAGGCTCCACACTGAGCGTGGAGCTTGCTTGGGATTCTCTCTCTCTCTCTCTCTCTCTCTCTCTCTCTGCCTCCCTCCCTCTGCCCCTCACCCCTGCTTGTGTACTCTCTCTCACTAAAATTTAAAAAATATAGTAAGGGGCACCTGTTTGGCTCAGTTCGTTAAGTGTCCAACTTCGGCTCAGGTCATGATCTTGAAGTTCATGGGTTCGAGCCCCACATCAGGCTCCGTGTTGACAGCTCAGAGCCTGGATGCTGCTTCGGATTCTGTGTCTCCCTCTCTCTCTGCCCCTCCCCCACTTACGCATACTCTCTCTCTCAAAAACAAACATTAAAAATAATTTAAGTTATATTTAATATATATTTATATATTTATATATATATATATATATTTATATATTAAGTTATATTTAATATATATTTATAATATATTTAACATATATTAAGTTATATGCTTTTAAGTTATATATAAATACTTCCCAAAACTGGATAAAAATGTAGCAAAAATCCATAATATTATGCCCAATGGTGAAATATAAGAAGCATTTACTTTAAAGTCAGAATAAAACAGGATGTTCATTATCACTGTTGCTATTCATTACTTTTCTAGCTTCCTACAAAAGCAGCTAGAAAAGAAAAATAAGCAAAATTTATAGGCTTTCAAAAGGAAGAAACAAAGCTGTACTTGGTTGGAGATGATATAGTGGAGTAAATATCCCATGCACCTTCATCATATTCATGTGGCTGTTCATCTTCTCTTCAGTTGCTCTCTCACAAGTGGAAGGCAGAACTCATATTTTCAGCTCTTAGAGTTAAGGCATCATCATTTGACTTGGCTTTGGTCAGCTAGGCGTATACTTGCAAAAATCCTATCTGAAAGTGAATTACATGAGATGATATGCTTTTGGAGAACTTTAACTTCTGCTCTCCCTGGTAGTGGCAGGGGCACCACAACGATGTCAATTCTACTGAAATTAATCTACAGGTTCAATGCAATTTTCATCAAAATACCCACAGAGATTTTATGGAATTTGACAAACTAATTCAGAAATCAACATTTAAGAACAAAGGTCTAAGAATAGATAATTTTGAAGACAAATTCCAAGGTATTTACCCTACCAGAAAGCCAGCCATACCAAGGTCATAATACAGTTGTCAAAAGACAGCTGTAGACAAATAGGCCAATGGAATAGAATAGAGAGCAGCAGGATAGACCAACTTGAAACAAAGCAATATAGAAAGGATGGAGTATTCAATAAATGGCGCTTTAATAATCGGTTATCTCTTTGGAAGAAAAATCCAATTCATTAAAAAAGCCAGTTTAGGTAGGGGCACCTGGGTGGCTCAGTCCGTTAAGCTTCCAACTTTAGCTCAGGTCATAACCTCGTGGTCCGTGAGTTCGAGCCCCACATCAGGCTCTGTGCTAACAGCTCAGAGCCTGGAGCCTGCTTGAGATTCTGTGCTCTCTTCCCCTCCCCCACTCACACTCTGTCTCTCAAAAATGAATAAATGTTTAAAAAGATTTAAAAAAAACAGTTTAGATAGAATAAAGATACAAATAACAATAGCAAACACTTACTTGATGCTTATTAAAAGCCTGGTATTGTTTTAAGCCTTTTACGTATGCCACTTATTTATTCCTCATAAGAACCCTATCAAATAGGTACTGTTAATATCATCTCATTTTATAAATGAGGAAACTGAGGCAAAAGAAGTTAATTAAATTGTCTCAAAGCCACTAAGTAGAAGAACTGTGATTTGAACTTAGGTAATCTGCCTCTTGAGACCATTTTAATATGCCATATGTTAATGCATTATATTGTCTCCCTTTTGGACAGAGGAGGGACAGATTTCTTAAACAAGATTCCAAAAGTGCATATCCTGACAGAAAATATTGATAATTAAATTTAAGATCTTCTAGGGGCGCCTGGGTGGCTCAGTCGGTTGAGTGACCGACTTTGGGTCAGGTTGTGATCTCACAGTTTGTGAGTTTGAGCCCCACATCAGGCTCTGTGCTGACAGCTCGGAGCTTGGAGCCTGCTTCGGATTCTGTGTCTCCCTCTCTCTCTGCCCCCTCCCCCCCAACTCATGCTCTGTCTCTCTGTGTCTCAGAAATAAATAAACATTAAAAAAAATTTTTTTAACAAAAAACCAAAATAAATAAATAAAATAAATTTAAGATCTTCTTTTCATCAAAAGACCACAAAGATAGCAGAAATACAAGCTACAGATGTGAAAAGATATGTATCTACACTAAGGAATTATGTTTAATAAGGAAAAGGGGAAACAGTACAATGGAAAAATGGACTAATGACAGAAAGTCATTTCACAGAAAAGGAAACTTGAACTGTCAATAAACATTTAAATATTCTCAAAGTTAAAAAAAAAAATGGGCAAAGGATACAAATAGATGATTCTCCAAAGAAAGATAATAAATAGGCAATAAGCACATAAAAAGATGTTCAACATCATTAACCATCACGGAAATGAAAATTAAAACCATAATGAAATACGACATCACACCCACTAGGATGGCTGTAATCAAAAGAACAAAGAATAACAAATGAGACAAGGATGTGGAGAAATTTGAGCCTTCTTCTACTGCTGGTGGGAAGGTAAAAGGGGTGCAGCAGTTTGGAAAACAGCTTGTTAAACAGAGTTTCTCAACTATTAAACATGGAGTTGCCAGGATGCCTGGGTGGCTCAGTAGGTTAGGTGTCAGACTTTGGCTTGGGTCATGATCTTGCAGTTCACAAGTTTGAGCCCCACATTGGGCTCTCTGTTGTTTGCACCAAGCCTGTTTTCAGGTCCTCTGCCCCTCTCCAGCTTGTGTTTTCTCTCTCTCTCAAAAAGAAATAAACATTTTTTTAAAAAGTAAAAAAACAAAAAACAAAAAAACATAAAGTTACCATATGATTCAGCACTTTTACTCTTAGGAGAGATGAAAATGTATGTCCACACAAAAAGTGGTATGTGAACCTTCATAATGGTATTATTCATAATAGCCCAAAAGTGGAAACAGTCCAAATGTTCATCAACTAATGAATGAATAAGTAAGTATATACCATGCGACAGAATATTATTACTGTTAATACTACTGATACATGTTACAACATGGATGAACCTTGAAAACATGCTGAGTGAAAGAAGTCAGTCACAAAGGACCACATATAATTCCATTTATATGAAATATCCAGAATACATTCATAGAGATACAAAATAGGTTAGGGTTGGGGGGAGTGAGGAGGAGGAGTGGCAGAGTTGGAAGCTTATGGCTAAGGGCTGCCAGGCTTCTTTTGGGGTGATAAAAATATTCTAAAATAATTATGATGATGATGCCCAACTCTGTGAATGTGCTAAAAAGCCACTGAATTGTATAATTTAAGTGAGTGAAATTGTATGGTATGTGAATTATATCTCAATAAACTTGTTACTCAAAAAGTGCAATTGCAATGATTTGCAATTAAAAAAGATCAGAGATGAGGAAAAGCATTACAATTTGTGTTGTAATGTTTGGTAACAACAAAATCATAAATGGAAAGAAATTCTAGTCATGGTTTTTCCACTGCCTAGTTGTAAGACCTTGGAACACTAGTCACTTAACCTTTGTAGATCTCAAGAATCATCATCTGTAGATTAAGGATTGTACGAATGCTAAGAATTTAGGATTCTAGGGAAGCCTGGGTGGCTCAGTCCATTAAGCGTTTGACTTTGGCTCAGGTCATGATCTTGCGGTTCTTGGGTTCAAGCCCTGCGTTGGGCTCTGTGCTGACAGCTCAGAACCTGGAGCCTGGAGCCTCCTTCAGATTCTGTGTCTCCCTCTCTCTCTGCCTTTCCTCCCCCCTTCCCTCCGCCATGCTCTGCCTCTCTCTCTCAAAAATAAGTACACATTAAAAAAATTTTTTTTTTAAAGAACTTATGATTCTAAACAATGGTTCTTAATTTTTAGGATCACAGATCTCTTTGAGAAATTGATAAACATCAGGGGCATTCTGGTATAAATCATAAGGCACTGTTAATTACTATTAATGTTTAATATTGTTTTGAAATTTTGGACAAATGAAATAAAAATAACTGGTATAAATATTGAAAAAGGAAAAACAGGCTGTTATATATTCAGAAAACCTGGACAAATTTAGAAAAAAAATCATGAGAATTAACAAAAATTATTCAACAAAGTGTCCTAAATTCATAAAAGTCAATAGAAATGAACAAGAATAACCTAATTGGAAAATACAATTTTTTTTTAAAAAGATGTCACATTCAAATCTATACTCCTGAATTGGAAGGTTATCTCAGTCAATGAAAATTTCAGTTATTTTTCAAATATTGAGGACTTTCCAGATATGTTTCTATTATTGATTCATAATTTAATGCCTTTGTGATCAAACATACTTTGTATGACTGAATAATTTTAAATTAGTGAGAGTTGGTTTAAGGCTCAGAATATGGTCTATCTTGGTAAATGTTCTGTGCATACTTGAAAAAAAATTATGTATTCTGCTCTTGTTGGAAGGTTGTTCTCTAAATGTTAATTAGGCAACATTGATTGGTCATGATCTTCAATTGCCTTGTACTCTTATATCTATTATATTTATCTTTTATCTTATTAATATCTTTTTATCTTTTTAAAAAATTTTTTAATGTTGATTTATTTATTTTGAGAGAGAGAGCACTCAAGAGCGAGGGGCAGAGAGAGAGGGAGAGATAGAATCCCAAGCAGGCTTAGCACTGTCAGTGCAGAGCCTCACGTGGGGCTCAATCTCATGATGATGAGATCCTGACCTAAGCCGAAATCAAGAGTCAGACACTTAACCTACTGAGCCACCCAGGCACCTCTATTATCTGTTTATTCTTAGGGCTGCTGTAGCGAAAAATTGCCACAAACTGAGTGGCTTAAAATAACAGAAAATTATTATTATTCCACAGCTTTGGAATCTAGAAGTCCAAAATCATGGTGTCAGCAGGGCCGTGCTCCCTTAGAAGACTCTAAAGAAGAATCCTCTTCCTTTTCCCTCTTGTAGCTTATGGTGAATATTGACAATCCTTGGCATTCCTTGGCTTGTGGCAAATCTAATCTCTGACTTTGTTGTCACTTGGATTGCTTTCCTATGTCTCTGTATCTCCAAATTTCCCCCTCTTTATAAAGACACCAGTGATTGGATTTAGGTCCCACCCTCATCTAATTTGATTACATCTACAAAATCCTTTTTCAAATAAAGTCGTATTTATACATATGGGGGTTAGGAATTCAGTACACCTCTTTCGTAGATGCAGTTGAACCCACAACACTATTCTTTTTTTTTTTTTAATTTTTTTTCAACGTTTTTTATTTATTTTTGGGACAGAGAGAGACAGAGCATGAATGGGGGAGGGGCAGAGAGAGAGGGAGACACAGAATCGGAAACAGGCTGCAGGCTCCGAGCCATCAGCCCAGAGCCTGACGCCGGGCTCGAACTCACGGACGGCGCGGACCGCGAGATCGTGACCTGGCTGAAGTCGGACGCTTAACTGACTGCGCCACCCAGGCGCCCCACAACACTATTCTTATATCTATTCTTATATCCGTATATCTATCCTCATAGAAGGATATGTCATTCTGTATCTTTAGACTTACAGTGGATTTTTTGATGTACATCTATTCATTGAGAGAGAAGTATGGAAATCTCTGTCTATAATTGTAGATTGGCCTATTTCTCATTTCAGTTCGATGAATTTTTGCTTCATATAATCTGAAGCTCTCAATTTGGTGCATTAATGTTTAGTATTGCTAAGTCTTCTTGAAGAATTGGCTTTTTAGTGAAGAATGAACACTATCGTTCTCCCATGCAGCATAATACTGAAGGTCTTAGTTTGTATAATATGGCAAGAAAGAAATATATGGTCTATGGATCAGAAAGAAAAATAAGTAAGTGTCTCATTATTTGACAGATGATATTACTTAAGGAGAAAATTTACTTTATTGTCATAGAAAAGTTATTTACAACAGAGAGTTCTACAGAATTGCTAGATAAAAGATCAAAAAACCAATTGTGCTATTACATATCAGCAACAGATACCCAGAAAATTGACATTTAAAAAGATAATTCTTCAACAACAATTAAATATTTGACCTGATTGGAATATATATAATGTATTTTTATATGTACGATATACATGTAAATTTTTTTTAGCTTTTTGAAATTTTATTTTTTTTATTATTTTTAATATGAAATTTATTACATGTAAATTTTAAACATGAAATTATTTTGTGGAGAAAACCTTAAAACTTTATTGAAAAAGTAAATAATTTTTTTGAAAAACTAAAAAATTTAAAATAATACTTAAGTAAATAGATACGCTTTGTTTATGGACTCAACACTGTAAGGATGGCAGTTCTTCTCAAATTAATCTGTAAATTCAATTCTAAATTTAATAATATGAGGAATCAGGGGTGCCTGGTTGGCTCAGTTGATTAAGCATCTGACTGTTGATTTTGGCTTAGGTCATGATCTTCTGGTTCATGAGTTTGAGCTCTGCATTGGGCTCTGTGCTGTCTCTCTCAAGATAAATAAATAAACTTAAAAAAAAAAAAAGAATATGAGGAATTACAAAAGGAGAAATAAGTAAATTTTACTACTTCAAAATTTAAAACTATTATTTACAAAAAAAGGGATAATCAGAAAATAACCAAACAGGAGGAAACGTTTATCGTAAATATAACAAAAAATAAAATGTTTTCCATATACAGAGTTTCCTTTCTAGGAGAAACATATTTGCTTTTTGTTATATTTATGATAAATCTTTCCTCATATCTTTTTGTTCTTATGCATCTCTCCAATCAGTCCCACTTCTTTCTATCCTCAGGTATTTGCTGCCTTTACTGTTTTATTATACCTCACCTCAATTTTTCAATAGCCCATTAATTGCTCTTTCAGCCTCCAATCTTGTTCAGCTTCAATGCCATTCTCTAGAGTGAACTCTCTAAAATGCATATCTAAACATGTTATTCACTTCTGTAAAAATTTTCGGTGACTCTCCATAGCCCAAATCCCTAACATGACATGTTAGGATATATTTTTACCCGGCCATTGTCCTCTCCCCAGTCTTTTCCTCCACAAATGCATTCTGCTCAAATTTCATCTTCTCGTGAGATAGAATTCTCTTTCAAGTTTAGCAATGTCGTGTACTTCTACGTGTCTCATAGCAAAACTTAATATAGGCTGTCCCATTGTAATATAATCATTTGTTTTCTTATTTGTTCTCACATATAAATTTTGAGTTTTTTGAGAGCAAGTACACAGTAGACACTCATTTCATCACCCGTGTAAGATAAATGAAGGAAGGATATAAAGAGAGAGATCATAGAAGTTTTACTTGGCAGCTCTGTAAATTAATGTCTCGCTTTTCAAAAGCAATTTGGTGGCATGTATCAAGGGCTATGGAAGTGTTCATAGTCTGCCCCAATTGGTTTACAACAAGGCAAACAATCCTTCTATAATAATATCTTAACTGCTAAAAGTTGAAACCATATGGGCTGCTCTCCATGGTTCTGAACTATACTTGACAATCCAGACACTAATTTAGTTCACTAATATCTCCTGTGTAATTTTTCCCCCAGATATGTGAAGCAGAGTAGGGAAGAGAGGGTTATTAGAAAGAAATGTAAAACAGGAAGAGAGATTATTCCAAAGGTATATCAGTTAGACTTTCAGGTGGAAAAGGAGATTCATTTTGAGATTATTTTCAGGTGGTTTCAGCTGCAAAACTCCACAGCAAAGGAATCAATAGAATGAAAAGGCAACATACAAGATGGGAGAACATATTTGCAAATCATATATCTAATATATCCTACAACTCAATAGCAAAGAAACTAATAACCAATAAAATGGGCCAAGGACATGATAGACATTTCTCAAAAAAATATATAAATGATCAACAAGCATATGAAAAAAAATGCTGAATGTTACAAATCATCAGGGAAATGCAAATCGAAACCGAAATGAGGTAACATCTTACACTTGTCGGGATGGCAATTATCAAAAAAATAAAAGATAACTGTTGGCAAGGATATGAAGAAGTTGGAGCTCTGTACATTGTTGGTGGGAATGCAAAATGGTGCAGCCACTATGGAAGACAGTATGATGTTCTTCAGAAAATTAAAAACAATTACAATATGATCCAGCAATCCCACTTCTGAAAAATTGTCCAAAAAAATTAAAATTGGAATCTTGAAGAAATGTTAGGACACTAATGTCCCACACAGCACTATTCATAATAGCCAAGATGTAGAAACAAACTAAATGTCCATTGACTGATGAATGAATAAAGAAAATGTGGTATATACATACATGCAGCAGAATATAATTCAGTCTTAAAAAGAAGAAAATTCTGCAATCTGCAACAACATGGATGAATCTTGAGGACATTTTGGTCAATGAAATAAGCCCAACACAGAAAGATAAAAACTGCATGATCTCTCTTACAAGAAATATCTAAATGTTCATAGAAGCAAAGAGTGAAGTGGTGGTTGACACGGGCTGAAGGGAGAAGGGAATGGAAAGTTACAAATAAATGGGCATATCGTTTCAGTCAAGCAGGATGAATACGCTCTAGAGATCTGCACATATGGTCATCAATTGTATATTGCACATTTAAAAATAGGTTAAGAGGATAGATCTCATGTTAAATGCTCTTAATATAAAATTCAATTTAAAAATAAAATAAAAATGTAGTTGTTTGCCTAATAATATAATCTCAAAATATACAAAGCTAATATTTAAAGGATTAGGGGCAAAAACAGACAAATCTTTTTAATAATTGATAAACAAGCAGAAAAGAGTCCATAAGGTTATTTGAATAACACACTTAACAAAATTGACCTAATCATTATATAAAATATAGTTCAACAAGTGTAAAAAACACATTATTTTCAAATACACATGGAACAATTATTCAAATAAATCATATGCTAAGTCATAAATCAAGACTAATCAAATATCAAAGATTACAATCATAGAGAAATTAACTATAAAGAAATTAAGCTAGAAATAAATAACAGGTAACTAGTAAATCCACAAATGCATGGAAATTTCATACTTCTAAATAACTCTTGGCTAAATAAGAAATCAGAATGAAATTAGAAAAATTCTGAACTAAATGCTAATGAAAACATATCATTTAAAGTCATGGAACTCAGTGAAAGTAGTGCGTAGAGGAAAATCTAAGACTTAAATATTTATGAATAAAAAGAAATGATATCAGTTAACTGTTTATGCAACCAACTAAAGAAGCTAAGAGAAAATCAGCAAATTAAATCTAAAGAAAAGAAGAAGGAAATAATACAGATAAGATCAGAAATCAAAGAAATAGAAAACAAATTGAGATAATTCAACAAGGCAAAATACTTTTTCTTTGAAGTTTTTATTAAACCCTTTGTAAGGCTTAACAGGAAAAAGGTAGAAGTTTCAAAGACAGGCATGAAAAAGAAGACAAAAATATGCCAAAGACATTAAAAGGATAATAAGAGAATGAACTATTTATGTCAATACATTTGAATATTTAGATGAAGCCGACAAATCCCTCACAAAAAGGAAACCAAAAGAAATAGGATAGGTGAATAATACTATACTATTAAAGAAATTGCATCTATAATTAAAAAAAAAAATTTCTCACAGAGCAAACTCCAGTCCCAAGGGGCGTCATTAGTAAATTCTATCAAACATGTAAAAAAAAAAAAAAAAAAAAAAGTATCCTAAACTCTTCCAGATAGGCGAGGGAATACTTCCCAACTCATTTTACCTAACCACCATAACATTGATATCAAAACTTAACAGTAAATTACAAAAACAAGTTATACGTTTACTCATAAACATAGGTACAAATATTATAAATAAAATATTAATAAATTAAATTCATACAGATATACGTGTTACATAATGACCAAGATGCTTTTATTCCAGGGAATATAAAATTCATTTAAACATTTGAAAAACCAATCATTGTAACCTACCACAATAACAAAACAAAGGAGAGAAATCATTTAATAATTTCAATTGATGCCAAAAAGCATTTGGTAAAATTTAATATCCCTTCATATGAAAATACCTATTGATCTAAAAATTCTCAGCAAATAAGGAAAAATAATACAGTCTATCTGAAAAGAGGTATCTACAAAACTCATACAGAAAATACCTTTGATGATGAAATCTCCAAAGCCTTCCTGGGGAAAAAAAAAGGATATCCACTATCACCACTTTTATTCAATATTTTACTTGATATAAACTATGCAATTAAGCAAGAAAAACAAGTAAATCTACAAAGAATGGAAAGAGATAAAACAGTCATTATTCACAGATGATACAACTGCGCACATTAAAATCAGAAAGAACTTTGCATCAGCCAGTAGAATTAATAAGTAATTTTAGCAAGGTCACTGGATATAAGGTCAGTATATATAAAAATCAGTTGTATTTCTATAAGCTAGGAAAAAAACTACATAACAAAATCTAAAAAATTAGATAATAAAATATTAAAACAATGTAACTTAACATTGCATCAAAAGACATCAAATACCTAAGGAAAAAAATTAATAAAAAATATCCAAGACCTATATTCAGAAAACAACAAAACATCACAGAGAAAAATTAAAGAAGACCCAAATAAATCAAGGTTGTGTTATCTTCACGGATTTGAGAACTCTATATTTTAAAGATGATGATTCTTTCCATATCAAAGAATATTTTGGGGGGGAAAGGAATAGAAAATTTAGTAAAACTGATTCTAAAATGTATATCAAAATCTAAAGGATAACAAATTCAATATTGAAGAAAAAGGACAAAATTGAGAATTTACACTATCAAATATCAAAAATTATTTTTAAATACAGGTATAAAAACAGCATGGTATTGATTCAAATGTAGCAAATGGATCAGTGGATCAGAAAGCAAATTTCAAAAACAGACATCAAAAATCTATGCCAGATGCTCATACACTTAAATGTCTAAGAAAAAAAAAAACTTTTGTTTTCAGTTTCTTTATCTTTTAGAGACAGAGAGAGAGAGAGAGAGAGAGAGAGCTGAAGCATGAGCAGGGGAGGGGCAGCGAAAGATGGAGAGAATCCCAAACAGGCTCCGTGCCATCAGCACAGAACCCAACGTGGGGCTTGATCTTGTGAACTGGGAGATCATGACCAGAGCCGAAATCAAGTCAGATGCTTAACCAAGTGAGCCACTCCAGCGCCCCAAAAACTTTTTAAAATATAACATAGGTGAATATGCCCATGACTTTAGGATATGCAAAGATTTCCTAAATGTAACACAAGACACATAATGAAAGAGATTGCTAAATTGGACTTGACTAAAATTAAAATTTCTGTACAACAAATGTACTATTAAGAGAATGAAAATGCAAGCTACAGAATAGGAGATGATATTCACAATTTACATATTTGACAAGAAAAAACTTGTATCCAGATTCTACAAATCAGTAAGAAAGACAGACACTGCAATTTTTAAATAGGCAAATGATTTGAACTGGTACTTGACAAAAGAGGACATCCAAATGCCTGATAAGCAAATGAAAGGGTGCTCCATATCATTTGTCACACACCATAATGGCTAAAGTTATGGCATGGCCAATACTCAGTGTTCACAATAGCGTAGAGTAACTGGAACTCTCATATTCTGCTATGGGAGTTTAAGTTGATTCAGTCCCATTGGCTTTAGCTGCTCTTTACATTTAGAATTGTGGAAACTAAATAAATCCACTACTGTCCTGCTTATCTGGACCAGATCCCTCTGAGAAACACAAATTATATCTCATTTATCTAATAAAGCCAAGCATACTTTAACAGACCCAGTAATTCCATTCAAATATTTAACACATAGGCATATATGCTTCAAAAGATTTGTATAAGAAAGTTCACAGGAGTTTGTTGATAATAGCTCTAAATTTGACAAACTCAAAATGACTATTGACAGTAGAGTGGATAAATTGGGGCATATTCCTATGATAGAATGTATACAAAAGTGATGAACCAATACTACATGTACAAAGACATCCTATATGAGTCCACACTTATGGAATAAAAAATAAGTAAAATTAACTATAATGACAGATGTCAGAAAAGTGGTAAACTTTGGTGGAGAAATATTGACTAGAAAGGGGCATGAGATAGGTTTCTGGGGTGTTGGTAATGTTCTTGATCCTGATATAGGGAGTGGTTGCATAGATATATTTGCTTAAAGGAGTTTAGTGATCTATAAACTTAAATTTGTATATTTTCCTTGATATTTTATAATTTTGATTTTTTTAATTTACCACCCCCCAAACATACCAAGGTGACATGTTTTTTCCAAGGTTTTCCCTTCAAGTTTTATAGTTTTTAGCTTTTGTGTTTACATTTATGATCCATTTCAAGTTTATTTTGTAAATGGTTTGAGAGTCAACACTAACTTTTTTTCATAAGGATATCAAGTTATTACAGCATCATTTGTTAAAAGTATTTTCATTCCTATTGAATTGCCTTGACACCTTTGTAGAAAACCAATTTACCATGTATCTAAAGTCCTAATTCTGGATTCTTTATTCTACATCTATCCTTATACCAGTAATACATCATCTTTTTGTTTTGTTTTGCTTTGCTCTGTTTATTTATTTTTATTTATTTATTTTTAATGTTTATTTTTGAGAGAGAGAGGCAGAGACAGAGACAGAACATGAGCAGGGGAGGGGCAGAGAGAGACGGAGACACAGAATCTGAAGCAGGTTCCAGGCTCAGCTGTCAGCACAGAGCCTGATGCAGGGCTCAGACTCATGGACCATGAGATCATGACCTGAGCCGAAGTCAGACGCTCAACTGACTGAGCCACCCAGCACCCCTTGTTTTGTTTTGTTTTGTTTGTTTTGTTTGTTTGTGGTTTTTTTTTCCTTCATACTACACCATCTTGATTACTATAACTTTATAGTAAGTCTTGAAATCAGGTTGCTTAAGTCCTTCAATTTTTGGTGTTTTTGTTTTGAAATTACTTTGTTTCAGGGGCGCCTGGGTGGCTCAGTCGGTTGAGCATCTCACTCTTGATTTTGGCTCAGGTCAAGATCCCAGAGTCATGGAATTGAGCCCTGTGTCTATGCCTAGCATGGAACCTGCTTGAGATTCTCTGTTTCTCTCTCTCTCTGTCTCTCTCTCTGTCTCTCTCTCTCTCTCTCTCTCTCTGTCTCTCCCCTTCTCCCCTGCTCATGCATGCTCTATCTCTAATTTTTTTTTATTTTTTCAACGTTTTTTTATTTATTTTTGGGACAGAGAGAGACAGAGCATGAACGGGGGAGGGGCAGAGAGAGAGGGAGACACAGAATCAGAAGCAGGCTCCAGGCTCTGAGCCATCAGCCCAGAGCCCGACGCGGGGCTCGAACTCACGGACCGCGAGATCGTGACCTGGCTGAAGTCAGACGCTTAACCGACTGCGCCACCCAGGCGCCCCACTAATTTTTTTTTAAAATACATAAATAAATAATAAGAAAAAAGGGTAAATACAATAAGATATTTTGGGAGAGACCACATTCATAAAACTTATTATATCATTGTAATTGTTCTACTTTATTATTAGCATTGTTATTAATATCTTACTGTGCCTAATTTATAAATTAAACTTTATCATAGGTGTGTGTATATAGGAAAAAACAGGATACGTAGAGCTTGGTACTATGATCAGTTTCAGGCATCCGCTAGGATCTATGGTAATAATTCCTGTATCATTCTTGTTAATTGGCGGTATGTATTATTTTTTTCCCTTGATTCCTTTTCTAAGGCTTGACTATTTATGCTAATATTTTTATATATTTTTTCTAATGTCTTGTCTTTTTTTTTAATGTTTATTTATTTTTGAGAGAGAGAGAGCACAGGGGAGGGGCAGAGAGAGAAGGAGATGGATTATCCGAAGCACGATCCACACTGTCAGCACAGAGTCCAATACAGGGCTCAAAATCGTGAACCGTGAGATCACGACCTGAGCCAAAGTTGGACACTTAACTAACTGAGCCACCCAGGTGCCCCATATGCTAATCTTTTTAGCATTACTAGTGAATAATGTAAAATCAGCTCTTATATTTACTAATTTTCTCTATTGTTTGCTGTTTCCTATTATACTGATTTCTGCTCTTTGCTTTATTTCCTGCCTTCTACAATTTTAGAGTTTGCTTTGCTCTTCTGTTTTTAAGTTTTTTAAGGTAGAATCTTAGATAATTGATGTAAGACCTTTCTTTTATTTATTTTTTTAAAGAAACTCTACCCCTAACATGGGGCTTGAACTTACCATCTAGAGATCAAGAGTTGCATGCTCTACTGACTGAGCCAACCAGGTGCCCTAGGCCTTGCTTCTATTTAATATAAGAATTTAAAGCTATAAAGTTTTCTCTGAGCACTGCCTTAGTTGCATCCTCCCCAAAATGGATATCTAGTATTTTCATTGTTATTCAGTTTGAAATAGTTTCCAATTTCTCCTGTCATTTCTTATTGATCTATGGATCACTTAGAAGTTTGTTGCTTAACTTCTAAATATTTGAACTTTTCCACGTGTTATGGATTGAATGTTTGTGTCCTTCCAAAATTCGTGTTGAAGCCCTAACCCCCAGTGTAGTTATATTTGAAGATGGGACTCTAAGAAATTAATTAAAATTAAATAAGGTCATAAGGGTGGGGCATGGAGCCGATCGGATTAGCATGTCCTTATAACAGACATCAGAGAGCCTTTTCACATCTCTCTTTCTTCATGTACCCATGTGAAGACATAGCAAGAAGTTGGCTATGTACTAGCAAAGAAGAAAGCACTCACCAGAAATTCACTGGCACCTTAAATCTTTAAGCCACCTAGTCTGTGGTACTTTGTTGTAGCAGCCTGAGGAGCCTAATATACCAAGATATCTTGTTTGTAACTTCTAATTTAATACTGCTATAGTCAAGCAACATATTCTACATGATTATGATTTTTTTCATTAGATATTTTTAATGAGTCAACATCTTTGAGTCAAAATTCATGAGTAAACATGAATTTGAAAAGAAATTTGAAAATTTGGAAGGTGCAATCAAAGGGGACAACTCTATAGTTGTTAAGTGTAGAGTTCTGTTGATATCAGTTAAGGTAGTTGATAGTTTAATTCACATCAACTATGATGACAAATACTTTTAGAGGTTTCTAATATTTTTAGATAGTAGCAACTGATAATTGATTTTGCTCTAACTTTTTCATTTATATTTTTTAAATTTTTTTTAATGTTTATTTATTTTTGATAGAGAGAGACAGAGTGCAAGCAGGGGAGGGGCAGAGAGAGGAAGACAGAATCTGTAGCAGGCTCCAGGCTCTGAGTTGTCAGCACAGAGCCTGACACGGGGCTCAAACCCACAAACCATGAGATCATGACCTGAGTTGAAGTTGCACACTTAACCAACTGAGCCACCCAGGTTCCCCTTTCATTTCTATTTTTTAACCATTTTTAAAAATTTATTTATTTTGAGGGAGAGAGTGCATGTGTGTGAGTGGGGGAAGGGCAGAGAGAAGGAGAGAGAGAATCCCAAGCAGCCTCTGCACTGTCATTGCAGAGCCTGGCATGGGACTGGATCCCATTTGAGATCATGACCTGAGCTGAGATCAAGAGCCAAACACTTAACCAACTGAGCCACCCAGGTGCCCTGCTTTTTCGTTTCTATGTGTAATAACTCAATTTCATACTGATAGGTGATCCCGGGGTTTACATTTTAGACTAAATCCAAGTCATGCATATTGGAAAACTGGGTCCTCATGTCTAAGACCTTTTCTTCTCCAAGACAAATATTTAGAAACCAATGTGCTAACCTTGCTTTCTGCTGATGTGCAGTGGCGACACTGCACTATCAGGTTTTGGCCGAGAGCAGCTTAGAGTAAACATCTTAATAACAGCAATGCTTTTTAAACATAAAATTTAAATAGAAATTATGCATAATAGTGAAATGACAGGATCTAGGGTTCTTATTTTAGGGCAAAACACTTTCATAGCACGTCCTGTTATCTATTTTAAGGGTCCACAGTGACTGTCCCTGAGTAGAAAATTGAGAGAATTGTTTGGATAATTCAGTTCTTTCTACATCCACTTTTTTGCTGATCCTCCAGTTTCCAAAATGAAGTAAATAAAAAAACAAAAAACAAAAAAATAACCATGTTGTTTATAGTCATAGTTATTTGGATAGTTCAGACCAAAGGGGTCATTTGGTTTGAATTATACGGTTTGCTTTCCCAGTTAATCTTTCTACCTTGCCTATGTATAGATAATTGTCTTAAGGTTGCTAGCATGGAAAAACAAATGAGTACATTTTCCAGAAGGTAAGATGACTCAACTCACTCATTTCAACTCACCTTGGAATAAGTCACCTTGCATTTAAAGCTGTGTACATAAAACACCGAAGGGTACAAGTGTTAATAGTATCTGTGAACCAGAGTTGGCTCTGGGTATTCGTTTACTTTTGCTTGCAATGTTCTAAAGATTATAAGAAGACTGAATTCCTAATATAATCTTTGCCTTTCACATCTTGGGCAAGTCCCTTAATCTACATATATCTAAATTCTCTCACTTTTTTAAATGAAATTCTTTCATTTTAAATATCTAAACAATACTGTATTTACATTTATTCATTGATTTGGAATCCCAAAACAGTAAGATGTATAATTTCTTCAAAGGTCTAAGATTTTTTTTTTTTTTTTTAAGATTTTATTTTGTAAGTATTCTCTATATCTCATGTAGGGCTCAAACTTACAACCCTGAGATCAAGAGTCACATGCTATATCGACTGAGCCAGCTGGGCACTCCCAAAGCTCTAAGATATAAAATTCTTTCCCAATACTTCTAAATACATGGTAAGATTAAGGAAACTTTTGCTTGAATTCTTAGAACTTCAAGTAGAAATCTCTGACTAATGGTAGCTACCACTTACAGAGCATTTGCCAAAGGCTAGACACTGTTCGGAGTGTTCTATGTATATTAGTCCGTTGAAAACTTTCAGCAATTCTAAGAAGTGAATCCTATTATTAGCCTCACTTCACAACTGAGGAAACCAAGTCACAGAGAAATTGACTCACCCAGGAAGTCCCATGTAGTAAGTGGTAGGGTTAGAATCTAAACTCTGACAGACTCTGACTCCACATTCTTATCTATTATATGCTGTACCCCTTCTATTGCCCTGTTTATAATGTCATAACTTGTATTTCAAGTTTCTCCTCAAAAAATACTCAATAAATGGATGTGAGTAGAATTCTTAATATTGTACTTGAGGGGCGCCTGGGTGGCGCAGTCGGTTAGGCGTCCGACTTCAGCCAGGTCACGATCTCGCGGTCTGTGAGTTCGAGCCCCGCGTCGGGCTCTGGGCTGATGGCTCAGAGCCTGGAGCCTGTTTCCGATTCTGTGTCTCCCTCTCTCTCTGCCCCTCCCCCGTTCATGCTCTGTCTCTCTCTGTCCCAAAAATAGGTAAACGTTTAAAAAAAAAAGTTAAAAAAAAAATATTGTACTTGAGAAATAATAGAGTTGGCATTTTCTTAAAAAGACCACAAAGTATGAAGAATATTGATTTGAAAATAATACTCAACATTTCTGCTTTAGTTTGAGGAATCACTGGCACAAGCCTTAAAACCATATGAACATAAGGTTTATTAGAATAAACCAGAATAAACTTATAAAATGCATCTTGGATCTGTTGTTCATGCTTTTAAGCAATCGAGTCAATGTCCTGGCCCAGTTTCCCTCTGGACAGTATTTTGCATCACAAAAATAATTCTAACCTTCCAAAACATACAATGGACCAGAATGTGAAGTTGAAGACATGATCTTTGTATTAGTTACTACAAAAATAAAATGGAGAAGTTATTATTGATACCCACAAAATTCACTGGCCTTACAGAGACATTTGATAGCCTGAATTTTGCAGTCATTAAGCCGGTTTGGAACTCCAAAAATATCAAGCATATTTTAAAGTTTCTACAGTGTTATATCTGGTTCCATTAAATGAAAAGAACTTTGGAAAATAATATTTCAAATACTGTTCAAAATCCTATATTATTCAAAATAGTATTTCAAAGATAGTATGCAAATATAAAGTAGTACTTTTACCATCAGAATCTGTAGGCTTCTCTATTCTTCCAACACCAATGCATTGAAATCTGAGAGTATACAATTCTCCTTTCATCCATCTGAGTGACCTTCTGGAAAGGAAAGGGGACTCTTACTCTTTCCAGCATCCTTGCATGGATCTGTGCTTAATCTCATCTGCTTTGCTAAATGCTGAAACCCCTGACTGCAGTGGCCCTACCAATCCTTCCCGTCTTCTCCTGCAGAGCCTCGTTCTTATGTCATGGCCGCCCCCTCTCCCACCTCAGGCCACATGCATTCCTCGGCTTTGTTCTGTCACCCATTTCCCAACCCCTCACTCAGGGCATGCATCTATGAGTGACACTTTATAGAGCCACTTTACCCACACACAGGATGTGATACCCATGGGATATGATTTTCATCCTACTTCTGAAAGTCAGAGAGCACTTTCCAGGATGGTTCTCTGAAAATTGATAACAGGTTTTCTTCCAGAAAATTGCAGGGCAAGTTCAACTCATTCTAAGAAAATTCTCTTAAAGTTTCAATTTTTAAAAAGCCAGAAGACTACATTTCTGGCTCTGCAAGTTATACATATCTTGAAATTGTGTCCATGAAGTCATTGTATGAGATATTTTATCCTACTTATGCTTGGAAAATACACATCAAAAATGTGAATGAGATCACGCACTACATTGCAGTCGGTTAAGAGCTGTGAGTAACACAGTTCCAAAAAAAAAAACCACCTAGGTTCTGTGTCAACTTGTACCAGCTAAAGCTTTTCAAATATATTGTAGAATTGTGCAGTGTGGCTTAGTTCCTTCATCAGATTCTGGGTTTCACACCGACTGATCAAAGGACAAGAAGGGACATAAAATCTAATATTCAAACTAGAATTAAAAGCTACAATATTCCAGTCAGGTGATAGTCTAGCCTCTACTTGGTTGCCTCTGATGACTGAATACCAAAGCCAATGTCTAATCCACATCTTAGCCTGAACTGTCTAATCCACATCTTAGCTTCCTCATGACTTTTACCCTTTGTCTGGATTTTGCTCTCTAGAGCATTGTATAACAAAAATACTATCTCCTTTTACATATATGAAGAGAGCCAGCTAAAAGTACCATGTGCCTTTATAATCTGCTCTTCTCTAGACTAAAAATATACACGTCTTTAACAGTTCCATTCAGGCATGGTTTTTAGTTCCTTTTCCATTTTCCCTTCACTTCTCTGAGAATACTTTCATTTGTCTGTGTTTCTCTAAAATCTATAAAGAAGTTACCAAATTCAACACACCAAAAATAAATAATCCAGTGAAGAAATGGGCAGAAGACATTAATAGACATTTTTCCAAAGAAGACATCCAGATGGCCAACAGACACATGAACAAATGCTCAACATCACTCATCATCAGGGAAATACAAATCAAAGCCACACTGAGATACCACCTCACACTAGTCAGAGTGGCTAAAATTAACAATCAGGAAACAACAGATGCTAGTGAGGATGTGCAGAAACAGGAACCCTCTTGCACTGTTGGTGGGAAGGCGAACAGGTACAGCCACTCTGGAAAACAATATGGAGGTTCCTCAAAAAATTAAAAATAGAACTACCCTATGACCCAGCAACAGCACTACTAGGAATTTATCCAAAGGATACAGGAGTGCTGATGCATAGGGGCACATGCACCCCAATGTTTATAGCAGCGCTTTCAACAATAGCCAAATCATGGAAAGAGATTTTCAAAATATCCATCGAACGATGAAGAGATAAAGAAGATGTGGTTTATATATACAATGGAATACTACTTGGCAATGAGAAATCCTGCCATTTGCAACAACATGGATGGAACTGGAGGGTATTATGTTAAGTGAATTAAGTCAGAGAAAGACCGCTATCATATGTTTTCACTCATATGTGGAACTTTAGAAACTTAACAGAAGACCATGGGGAAGGGGAAGGGGAAAAATAGTTTCAAAGAGAGAGGGAGGCAAACCCATAAGAGACTCTTGAATACAGAGAACAAACTGAGGGTTGATTGGGGGGTGGAGGAAGAGGGGAAAATGGGTGATGGGCATTGAGGAGGGCACTTGTTGGGATGAGTACTGGATGTTGTACGTAAGCGATGAATCACAGGAATCTGCCTCCGAAACCAAGAGCACATCGTATACACTGTATGTTAGCTAACCTGACAGTAAGTTATATTAAAAAATTAAAAAATTTAAAAAATGCAGTAATTAGAATCGAACAGTGTTCCAGATATGATCTGATCAGTACAAAGTGCAATGCGATGATTATCTTCCATCATGTAGAGAGTACACCTTATTTTTTTTACTTTTTAGCTATTTATTTTTAAAGTTTATTTTTTAACTTTATTAATTTTTTTTAGTAATCTCTACATCCAACATGGGGCTCTACCTCACAGCTCTGAGATCAAGAGTTTCATGCTCCTATGACTGAGTCAGACAAGCACCCTTGGAAAATATACCTTTTATTTTATTTTTTTAAATTTTTTTTTTCAACGTTTATTTATTTTTGGGACAGAGAGAGACAGAGCATGAATGGGGGAGGGGCAGAGAGAGAGGGAGACACAGAATCGGAAACAGGCTCCAGGCTCTGAGCCATCAGCCCAGAGCCCGACGCGGGGCTCGAACTCCCGGACCGCGAGATCGTGACCTGGCTGAAGTCGGACGCTTAACCGACTGCGCCACCCAGGCGCCCCGGAAAATATACCTTTTAAATGTCAACTAACAGGGACGCTGGGATAGCTCAGTCAGTTAAGTGTCTGACTTAGGCTCATGTTGTGATCTTATAGCTCGTGAGTTGAAGTCCCGCGTGGGGCTCTGTGCTGACAGCTCAGAGCCTGGAGCCTGCTTCGGATTCTGTGTCTCCCTCTCTTCTGCCCCTTCCCTGCTCACACTCTGTTTCTGTCTCCTTCAAAAATAAATAAACATTAAAAAAAATTTTAAATGTCAACTAACAAGTAGGAAGTTTTCTAAAAATAAAGTTTACAGTGACTGTCATGTATGTGGCAGGTATTTCTGAGGGCCGTTAAAGGAATAGCCCTCATATTTTGCTTATTTTGTTTACGTATGTTTTATTATTTTTTTAAGTTTATTTATTTACTTTGAGAGAGAGAGTGAGCAGGGAGGAGCAGAGAGAGAGGGAGAGGGAATCTCAAGCAGACTCCGAACTTCCAACACAGAGCCAGATGCGGGGCTCAAACTCATGAACTGTAAGATCATGACCTGAGCTAAAATCAAGGATCTGACACTTAACTGACTGAGCTACCCAGGTTCCCCATATATATGTGTGTGTTTTAAAGAAAACTTGCAGAAGATAAAGGTTATGGGACATTTAATTTTGTGTCCACCTTGAGGCTTAGGTTTAAGTCAGTCTATCAGCTGCTCAGAAATGATTCTTGCCTGAACTAATTTCCACTGGATAGGGCTTGTTTAGAACATGAATATAAGAACTGAGACCAGCTGTTGTATGGTGGCAGCACTTATAGATATTATGGGCCTTCTCCAAGGGAACAAGGAGGATAGTATTGGGGAAGCATCCCAAATAGAAAACTGGCATGATCAATTTTCTAATGTAAATATGAGTCATATATTTATTTATTTTTGAGCAGAATAGATGTTTCAGTAAAATGAAGAAATGTTTTCTGTAGTAATGATAATGATCAGACACAAGACTATCCTTCTCAAAATTCACTTGGGCCAAAGTTAGAGTTTGGAATTATCATTTTGTCCAAGCAGGTAATTGCTGGGTACGGGATGTAAAAATTTGTTCACCATATCTCCAACAGTTGATACAATGCTTGGCCAAGAGCAGGCTCTCAAAACAACTTTTGAAAGTAAGTCAAGAAAGAAGGAAAGGAGGGGCACCTGAGTAGCTCAGTCGGTTAAGCATCCAACTCATGAATTAGGCTCAGGTCATGATCTCACGATTCAGGAGATCGAGCCCCAGGTCAGGCTCTGTGCTGACAGGGTGGGGCCTGCTTAGGATTCTCCCTCTCCCTCTCTCTTTGCTCTCTCTCTCTTTCTCTCTCTCCCCCCCCCTCAAAATAAATAAGTAAACTTTAAGAAAAAAATAAAGAAGGAAGCAAAGGCTGGAGGGAAGAAGTTTCAGAATTACTGTAAAGATTTAAGAACACCAGTCAAAGACCCAGGGGCACCTGGGTGGTTCAGTAGGTTAAGTGTCCAACTTCAGCTCAGGTCATGATCTCATGGTTGATGGGTTCAATCCCCATATCAGGCTCTGTGCTGAAAGCTCAGAGGCTGGAGCCTGCTTCAGATTCTATGCCTCCCTCTCTCTTTGTCCCTCTCCCACTTGCACTCTGTCTCTCAAAAATAAATAAACGTTAAAAAAAAAAACACCAGATAAAGACCCAAATATTGGTGCAAAATGGGACCTCCAAAATCAGTGTGCAACCTCCTTATTTTAGATATGATAACTGGCAACATAAAGGACGTATGTAACTTGTCCAAGGTGATAGTATCTTAATCTGGTTAGTTACTGCATCACTCCTAGATGTTGGGACTCTTGGCGCTTAAGCCAGTGCTCCTTGTTATACCATCGGAGCTACAAAAGGAATTATTAAGAGAAGGCCCTGGGTTCTCACACTCTGGCCCCAGACTAGTTGCCTTAGCATGCCCGGATTGGAGGAAGCTTGAGAAGAGGTCTTAGCCCTCTTTGTATCATTCTGGGTGAGACAGAAGTAGATCGGATTTGGGGACAGGACTTACCACTCTCAAAGAAAACAACCTGCCAGTAGAAATTGAAGGCCATGACAGCACGGATTTTGTGCTTCTTCTCACACCCATGATGGAGGATGTTAATGCTATCTCTGGAATACCGAGAAAAGTTCTGCAGCCAATCTTTGGGAAATGTTTGGTTAAACAAGCTTCTTCACTGTAAGACTATAAAGGGCTTTTCATATACTAACCTGAGTTTTGAATCTCCAAAAGGCAAATTGGTTCTCAGACATATTTCAAACTTATTTGACCGCACACCTCTAACTTTTTCTTAAGTTTTAATGGACTTATTTTCCCAAGGAGCGCATGTGGGGACAATGTTTTTTTCTGTTGTTTTTTCTTTTTTCCTGTGACTTCAGTTAGGGATATATTTCATGTCAGAAACCAGTACACATACATGCTTGTGAATGTAAAACTGAAACAAATGTTTTATCAAATACTACTTACCTCTTCTATACGTGCTGTATCTATTTTCTATTCTACGTTTATTACATTCTAATGTATCCTGGATTTTAAAACCCAATAAGTGGATTTCACAACCTATCTGTGGGTCACAATCGACAGTTGAAAACTACTGCCCTAGCAAATACATAGTGTGTGATTCAGCAATTTCTCCTATTCTGCATCCTTTTTAACTTCCTCTTATCTGTAAGCTGTACGATATTGTTGACTGAATCTAAGATCAGCCTAGGATGAACCCAAATAACAGAGTGCAATTGAATAATACACAGCCACCTCATTACAGTTATATTGAAGCGTGCCTTGAAGGAAGCATAATTTGGAAAGCCTAGAAACAGAATGAGCATAGCATTGAAGAGATCTCGGTATCATCTTTTGACCCATGAAGTGACAAAAGAGGATCTATTCAGTGAAAAAAGGAAGCCATAGAATGTTGTGTATAGTATGCTCCCATTTGTGTACAAAAAGGGGTTTATATATATATCTGTATGCTTGACGTGCATAAAGCATCCTTGGAGAATACCTCATAAACTGGCCACAGGAGTATGTCGTTGGTGGGTGTTACTGGGAGGGAGGGTGCTTATTTTTCACTGTGTATCTTTTTGCATTGTTTTAATTTTTTGCCATAAGCATGTATTACTTTTAAGGATAGCTCTAGGTTTGGGGCGCCTGGGTGGCTCAGTCGATTAAGCGTCCAACTTCAGCTCAGGTCATGATCTCACAGTTTGTGAGTTTGAGCCCTGCGTTGGGCTCTGTGCTGACAGCTCAGAGCCTGGAGCCTGTCTTCAGATTCTGTGTCTCCCTCTCTCTCTGCCCCTCCCCTGCTCGCTCTCTCTCTCTCTCTCTCTCTCAAAAATAAATAAAACATTTAAGAAAAATTTATAAAAAAAGAAAACACAAGGATAGCTCTAGTTTCAAATCTTGATAGTGTATGTGTGTACTATAGTGATTGATCTTATTAACAAAACCATCTCTGCCTAGGGTGTGTGTTCTCTATTCTACCTCTTCCCCAACATTCAGCATTAAGAAAAAAAAATACAGGAAGAGGGCTCCAAATATATTTTCTCAGGATGAGGCAAGTTTTCCATTTTGCCCGCAACAGTAGAAGCACCAGTGACAGAGAAAAAGCAAGAAACTGAAGAAGAGGAATACCCTGAGAGGGTAGGCCTCCAAAAGGAGAGGGGCTACCTGTGTTTTGAGAAATTCAATAGCGATAACAGCAGCGGGTTTCAAAACTTCAATATCCATGCAAATCATTGGGGACACTGCTAAAGCACTCTGCCTCCAGAGATTCTGATACAAGTGAGTCTTAAGAGTCTTGGAATCAATTGCCTTTTTTGAAGCTTCTGAGACAGGCTCAAATAAAGGGAAGCATGACAATCCCCTTGAGAAATACACACGAAAAACCTAAGACAAAACAAAAACAAAAATCCAAAGAAGATTTCTGTTATGTGTATCACTGACACATGTACTGCTTATAAAAGAAAAAGGTCTATTGAATGTAAATTAAAAAAATAAAAAATAAAATAAAATAAAATAAAATAAAATAAAATGAATAAAAAGCTTCTGATACTAATTCCAGTGTTGGGACTGGGGCGTTTCCCCACACCAACGAGCAATTCATGGGACACCAGCTAGATGTCAACTCAATTCAACTCAATTCTGGCACATCTACAGAGATAGCATCAGATCCCACAGGGTAGAGGCTTAGTCCTATAGACTGTCTCTCCCCTTCAGCCACTTTAGACACCAATCACAAGTCCAGGGTGTCACCCATCCTTCTGACCAACCAACTACAGACTGGAGGTTCCCATGACCTCCTCCTTGGACTTCAGATGCCAGTCACAAGTCCTGGTTTTTTCCTGTACTTCCGACTGGCTGTAAATCAGAGGGTCCCAAGACCCTCCTCAGATTTGACTAATTTGCCAGAGTGGCTCACAGAACTCAGAGAGACGTCTTACTTACTAGATCATTGGTTTACTATACAAGGATCTAATTCAGGAATAGTCAGATAGAAGAGATGCACAGGGCAAGGACATGGAGCTTCCAAGCCCTTTACAGGCACGCCATTCTTCCTGAATTTCCATGTGTTCACCAACCCAGAGGCTCTCTGAATCCTGTCCTTTTCATTTTTTATGGAGGCTTCATTACACAGATATTAGTGATTAACTCAGTGGCCACTGGTGATTGATTCCACCCTAGCTTCTCTCTCCTCCCTCAAGGTTGAGGGGTGGGATTAAAAACTCAAACCTTCATACAGTGAGATTGGCTCCAGTTTCCTTAGGTGCTTTCCAAAATTGTTTCATTAACATAACCAAAGATACTTTTATTACTCTCATCACCTAGAACATTCCAAGCATTTTAGGAGCTCTGTGCGAACAAGGGGGATAAAGACCAAATACACATTTCTTATTATAAATCACAGTTTCATTGTGACCAGTGTTTTCAAATTAATGATACAGCCCTTTCTAAAACAGTTATGAAGGAATTGTGCAATTGGTTTAAAACTTGTATCTAAATTGTCATCGATGGCACATTACAAGGAGCAACATTAAAAGTACATCTTCACAAACAGGCAAATGTACCTATGACTCTTTTCCTTCCTTACTTAATATCAACAGATTGTTTTCAATTTTATTTTGTTTTTATTTGCAAAGTTGATGAATACCCAGGCACTGATCCCAGTTTGGGTTTAAACTTTGTTCTAAATTCTTGAATAATTTCCCAGATTCTGTCTCTTTTTTAAAGCAATAGCCTTTCAGCTTCAAGTGGGTCACTCCTCAAACAGAGGTGAGTTTATAAGTTGACAAAACCTGGGGACCCAATCATCACTCCTAGTTTCCTTGAGAGTTTCCAAATCTGCGTAAGATAATACTGTGTTTTATCAAGTTCTTTCCATTCCCAAGAAAAGAGGTTCATTCAATAAATACGCCATACTCATATTTTAGAGAAAAGGCGGCCTTCAAAATGTTCAGTGCCATTCAAACCGGCCCAGCATCCTTCGGGGGTCCCACCTTCCCTCCCTTGAGTATAGCCTATAGAGGCCTCAGTAAAAAATAAAGGCATCTTCATCTTTATAGCATCCCTTTCAACAGGTTGTCTAGCTTCAACTTTATTTAAAAAAATTTTTTTAACGTTTATTTATTGTTGAGAGACAGAGAGAAACAGAGCACGAGCATGGGAGGGGCAGAGAGAGAGAGGAAGACACAGAATCCGAAGCAGGGTCCAGGCTCTGAGCTGTCAGCACAAAGCCCAACGTGGGACTCAAACTCACCAACAGTAAGATCATGACCTGAGCCGAAGTCAGATACTTAACCCACTGAGCTACCCCAGGGGTCTCTAGCTTCAACTTTATTTAAAGCTAGTGAAAAAGAACTCACTATCTCTAGGAAACTCTTTCTATTTTTAGGAAATTTAGTAATTAGAAGACTTTTGCTAATGTTCCTTCTAAATGTGCCCAGAGATGCTTACCCGGACCCATGTGTCTTTTGAAGAAAACCAGAGTGAGCACATCTCCCGTGCAGGTTGCAGCTTTTCAGTTTTATGAAGACAGCCATCATACTCCATTCCACCATCTTTGTCTTTCCTCTGGCTCCTACAGGTGGGAAGGCATCATGCACTGAGATTTACTGTAAATGTGAATCTAGTTGTATTTAATCTACTGTATACATACAGACTCAACAATTAAAAAAACAAACCTTTAGAAGTCATAGAGAATTAGAATACATTTGCAATCTAATGGGAAATTTTCCTTAAAAGAGACATGTGTAATGTATTCTTTTTCAGCAGGGATACGTGGTGCAATTGTTTTGTTTTTCTAATAATGTGTGTGTGTGTGTGTGTGTGTGTGTGTGTGTGTGTGTGCGCGCGCACATGTAATTTTTAAATGAAGTAAAACAACATGTTGGGGCTGAATTTTTGACTAAATGAAGGCAGATAGTAAGTTTTATGGGATATATAATTCTCTTTTGAATGGCCCACCAAGTTTTGAGTTTCTTCAAGGCCAGGCCCCTGTCTTATTCTCCTTGGTGTCACCAGTGCCTAGTATAATACCATGCACAAAGTTGGCCTCAATAAATGCTCATTGAATTGAGTTGACCTGAATTTCCAGTAGTGGAGAGATCACCAAAGGGAGATACAGACCAGGAAAAGGGGACTGAACTTACTTGAAGGAAGATCTTTTAACGGGACTCTTCCGATCTTGTCTTCCTATTTAACAGAAATACCTTCAAGGAGATGAAACTATACTGATAAACCCTTTGGCAAATATGTCTAGGACATCCTCCCCACCTTTAAAAGCTCTGCCTTCTGAATTATCATTATTCTGATAACCCAAAAGCAATGACATCTTATATGTCATAATTGGCATTCTTTCCTTTCAAGGGAATGTGCATTTTTATTTATTTTTTGAAAAAGCTTCCAATGTTGTTTTTTTTTTAGGTGGGGGAGGGGCAGAGAGAGAGGGAGACAGGATCCGAAGCAGGCTGGGCACTGTCAGTGCAAGCCGGACACGGGGCTCAAACCCGGGAACCGTGAGATCCTGGCCTGAGCCAAAGTCGTCCCGCTCCACCAACTGAACCACTCAGGCACCACGAATGTACACTTTTGATATGGCCTTCTTGGGAAAGTGCTTTGTACTCAAGGAGGAATTGTAATGACAGGCAGAGATGACTTGAGAAGTTTGGTGTCAAGTGGTGCCTAAAACCCAAGTTCATGACTTGGCAGAAAGTTGGAGAGAGCCCCCAGGAGAAAAGCTGGGGGTGAGAGAGAAGCTGCTTGGGAGTCACAGCCAAGGTGACATAGGTTTGCTGGAACTTCCAAAAGCACTCTGACCCATTGACCTACTTGGTGCAGGGCTGGGAGTGCGATAGATTACAGCACACGTGGTACTGGCAGAGTCCTCTACGTGCAAAGCACCTTGTGTCTATGTGCCCTTATTTGAGCACTGCTTGTACTTTAACCAGATAATTGGCTAACAGCAGCACTTGCCCAATCACACAGAAACATGGCTATTTTCTCAGAGTAAAACAGGCACTCATCTTGGGACTTGGCCCAACTCATTCCCCTAGGAAGGGGATGGGAGACTTTGTCTCAGCTGAGAGCAGGAGTTCATCCACAAGGGCAAAAGACACTGTCCTCAGGTAGGGCAGTCTGTGTCTGGGATATCCACTCATCAACCAAACTGGATTTCAGGGACAGGCTCTTAGTCTTCAAAGAAAGAAGAAGCAAATGTAAGGCAAACCAGAGAAGGATGCATAGTTGGCCTAGAATAGTACTGTGTGATGCCTTAATATAAGTAAGTCTTAATAGAAGTATGAATAACATTCCTTTTCATCCTCAAGAGATTCCTACTTAGGACAATACATCCTGTCATTCTTGGTGGGGGGTGCTCAGAAGGATACCAGGAAAACAACTTTTGCAACAGGAACCGAGGCAGAAGCCATCTTTATAAATTGGGATAACGGGTATTAAAATGGGAACTGTGGTCTAGGACCACGTGTGGGGGCTTGAGTGAACTACCCTTGGAGTGACTGGGAATCTCAAAGTCGGTACTAACCACATCCACATCAGAACACAACGTGGGGGCACCTGTGTGGCTCAGTTGGTTAAGCGTCCTACTCTTAAATTTTTTTTAATATTTTTATTTTTGAAAGAGAGAGAGAGAGAATGCAAATGGGTGAGGGGCAGAGAGAAAGGGAGACACAGAATCCGAAGCAGACTCCAGGCTCCGAGATGTCAGCACAGAGCCCGACACAGGTCTCGAACTCCTGAGCTGTGAGATCATGACCTGAGCTAAAGTCGGACGCTCAACCAACTGAGCCACCCAGTCACCCCAACGTCCTACTCTTGATTTTGGCTCAGGTTGTGATCTCATGGTTAGTGAGATCAATCATGTCATCAGTCTCTGCACTGAGGGTGGAGCCTGCTTGGGATTCTCTCGCTCCCTCTCTCTGCCCTCCTCCGCTCACACCCACTCTCTCCTCCCCACTCTCAAAAAAAAAAAAAAAAGAGAAAAAATAGTACCAATAAGAGTCTGTGTCCTTATTCACAATGACCCCTGCAATCTTTCAAAATGCAGGGGGACATAGTCTTCCTAGGTCGGGTCTCTACTGTCAGCTTCATAATTAAGAATGACTGGTATTAGTTTAGCATATTGAAGTAGTGTTAACCATGCCTGAAGAGGAGAAAGTTTTGCACTGGGTATTCTTTCCAGATATGGGCAAAACACTACGCTGCATAATACAGAGATGGCAAGATGTTTATAATCCAACTGGAAAGTTAAATAGTTATGAGTTTTCAAATGAGGTCTAAGACCGCAACAGGAGAATTATCACAATATAGCACCTGGTTAATAGTCAAACCAGTTGTGTTAGCTGTGGTTTTTATGACAGTTCAGAGAGAGAGTAGCCACTTCAGATCAAGAAGATGAAAGACAACTTATGAAGGAAGTGAGACTTTCCATTTATTAAGTAATTTATTACTTATTTACTTATTACTCGTTACAGTATTTTCACAGACAAATTCCGATTCCTCAGATTAACCTCATGAAATGGGTATTAGTATCTATAATCTACAAAGGAAGAAACTGAGGCTCCAAAGGTTTAAGCAACTTCTCCTTAGTCACTCAGCCAGGGAATAGAAGAGAGGGCTTGAGCCCATGTGTCTGTAAAGGACAAAAAGTATACCCCATCTGTGTCTCCCCTACTCTCAATACTCGATGACAATAATACCTCACTTCTGACACACCAGGCAATTCTGGGATCCCAGCTGGGTGCCCCACAATTTTACTCAATTTTGACAGTATCGACCTGGGAATAGTGTCAGATCCCACAGGTTAGGCGCTCTCAATTGACAAAAATAAAGCAATTTTATAAGAAGTTTGATGTCCTTTATGCATTGGAAAGCAATCCATGGTTGGGGGAGTCCAGTGCCTCACAGGCAGTGGGGCATTCTTCCAAAGGGCTGTTTGGGAAAGAGCGAGGTTTATAAAATGTTAGAAGAGGCAATATGGAAACAGGACGTGATTGGCTAGGAGGTCGAGGATTTCCTTATGAGGCAGGCAGGTCAATCAGAATAAGGCAAAAGTATTTTTCAGTTGATTGGCTGAGGTTGCATATCGGACCTTATTTATTTATTTATTTATTTATTTATTTATTTATTTATTATTTTTTAATGTTTTATTTACTTTTGAGAGAGAGAGAGACAGAGTATGAGCGGAGGAGGGGCAGAGAGAGAGGGAGACAGACAGAATCCACGAAGCAGGCTCCAGGCTCTGAGCTGTCAGCACAGAGCCCAACATGGGGTTCGAACCCATGAAGCACAAGATCATGACCCAATCCAGAGTCGGGCTCTTAACCAACTGAGCCCCCCAGGCACCCCATATCTGACCTTATTTAGAACAGGGAAATAATTACAGATTCTTGGCAGTTGGGGACTGGCTGGCTGGATATACTGAGATTCTAGTCAAGTGAGCATTTACAGGGATGCAGACATTATCTAAGTTTTTAGTTTGCTGATGTGGAACCCTAAGCAGCTCCATCTTGGGCCTAGAAATGTATTTCACCAGGACTCAGTCCCACATGACTGCCCACCGCCACCACTTTACCTGCCCGTCACAGGTCTGGGTTGCCACCTTTGCTTCTGACTGACCAAATATAAATTGGAAGTTCCACAACCCCTCCTCAGCTTTGATAAGTTTGCCAGAGAGGCTCACAGAACTCAGGAAAACAATTCATTTACTAGATTCCTGGTTTATTTCAAAAAGATAGAACTCAGTAAAAGCCAGATGGAAGAGATGCATAGGACAGGGCATCTGGGAAGGCGCGTGGAGCTTCCTTGCCCTCTCTGAACACCCCCCTACCCTCAACCTCCACGCGTTTACCCGCCCCAAAGCTCTCCAAACCCTGTCCTTTTAAGCTTTTACGGAGAGTTCATGACATAGACAAAGTTGATTAAGTCACTGGCCGCTGGCAACTGATTCAACCTTCAGCCCCTCTTCCCTTCCTGGAGGTTGGAGGGTGGGACTGAAAGTGCCATCCTGTGATCACGGTTGGTTCCCCTGGCAACCAGCTCCCATCCTTAGAGGAACTTGTCTGTGTTTATGTCACCTCGGTAAGATAAACTCACGTGTAGTTGAAAGGGGCTTGTTCTCAATAACAAGACAATCCTTTCAGCTTTATGGCTCTGAAGCTATTTCAGGAGCCAAGAATAAGAGGCCAAATGCTATAGCAAAAGTTGCTGCCGGTGCTCCTATCACTCAAGAAATTCCAAGAGTTTTTGGAGGTCTGTGAAACAGAAACAAGGATGAAGACCAAATCTATATTTCCCACTATAAATCACAGTATCGTGGTATCTTACTTCAATATATCTATTCTTTCCATGGGGGGGGGGGGGCGGCGCACAGCGTAATCAGGGGCCTCCAGTCAGGTTGAGCAGTGTGCACAAGTATGAGATCAGACAATGGAAGGCCTATTTGGAGTTCTGCAAGCAGCGGGTTGGACAAGAGGGGGCATTTCAGGAAAGTACAGGGGTGGCATCCCACCAAAGAAGGTAAGAAGGAGCACTTAAAAGGCCCTTAGGAAGCAAGGACTTTGTAAAAAAAAAAAAATTTTTTTTTATTTTCTTTTTTACATTTATTTATTTTTGAGAAACAGAGAGACAAAGCATGAGTGGGGGAGGGGCAAAGAGAGGAGACACAGAATCGGAAGCAGGCTCCAGGCTCTGAGCAAGTGGTCAACACAGAGCCCGACGCAGGGCTCGAACCCACAAACCATGAGATCATGGCCTGAGCCGAAGTCGGACGCTCAACCAACTGAGCCACCCAGGCGCCCCTGTAAAAAGTTTTTAAATAGCGGTCCAAAGAGCATCAGGAAGCTTCCCATTTGGGTCTGGCCCTCCGTGCCTGCAGCCCGAGGTGGGGACATGGAGCTCAGGGTCCTGGGTTATCCACTCCGGTTGCAAGGCCAGAGCAAGGTATCTGCTAGGGAAAGAGAAAACAGCCTCAAGTGAGAAAGAACTGGGGCGCCTGGGTGGCTCAGCTGGTTAGGCATCCAACTTCGGCTCAGGTCACGATCTCATGGTTTGTGGGTTCCAGCCCCGCGTCAGGCTCTGTGCAGACAGCTCAGAGCCTGCAGCCCGCTTTGGATTCTGTCTCCCTTTCTCTCTGTGCCGCCCACCCCCCAACATTCTGTCTCTCTCTCTGTCTCAAAAATAAATAAACATTAAAAAACATTAAAAAAATAAAACCAGAAGGAACAGATAAACTGCAAACTAGAAGAGCAAACGAGACACTAGTGTCATGGGGTGCAAAGAACAAGGGCTTCACAGTCAGCTGAGTTTAAATCTTGACTCTCCTACTAGTTACATACACGACCTTCGCTGGTCATTTAACATCTCTTAAATTCAGTTTCCTCATTTGTACCTACTTTTCCATACACTTTGTAGTTGACTTCCCCAAATTCCTTTTACTTCAGCTGATCCACCTAAGACAATCACAAGAATCTCATTCTCCTTGCATGATTGAACCTGGGAAGGCTAAGGAGCTATGAAAGACTGTGGACTGAATGGTGTCCCCACAAAATTCATATGTTGGAGCCCTACCTCAACAGTGTTTGAAAAAGCAAAAACGTAGTGCCCACTGCCACCAGCACCCATTCCATTTAACCAGGGAGTTTAGCTTCAGAACACAGCAGATATATAAAATTGAACAGAATTGCAGGGAAATGGAAACAGAACCCTGATCAAACCTTGCCTGAAGCCAATATTGCACTTTTTTTTTTTTTAATATGAACCCATACAATTTCCTACTGTTTCAGCAAGCGTGAGCCAGATATCTGTTAGACTACAGCAACCTAGGTTTATTGTGAGGGTAAAATCAAATAATGGGGAAGTGCATGGTACATATAAATAATAGCTACTATTATTTTAGGCAAGCGACTACTTTGTAAGTCACCCCATGTAGTGTCACAACCGGGAGATCTATGTGGATATAGAGAAATTTCCTCTCGGTGAGTAAAGGTTATGGTGAACAGAACCACTCTGGAAAAAGGAAGAAGACTGGAATAAGAGGTACATGATTGACCTGGGATTTGCCCCTGGAAAACCAGATTCAGATTCTGGTTGACAGCGAAGAAGCCAGCAGAAGGAACAAAGCAGAACTAACATAAATGGTGAGACCTGCTGTCTCCTTCCTAATCTCCATTTTCAGCTAGTTTTCCTATGCTTCCTGGCAAATCAAACAGCCAGGTCTGCTTTAGAAATTTCCTGAAGCCCTTTCTTTGCCTTCACTAGAGTTCCCCTTATTAGCTTCTCCAGAATGTACTGTTCTATAAACTCTACTTCTCCTGTTTCAATGTTTACACGACTCAAACAGGTAAAAAACGGTCAAGTTAAAGGAGCTCATTTAGTTCTTATTATGTTGTACTTTTCTTTAGCTTCAAATGCCTTCATTACATGTTTAAAGCAAAAGCAATAAAACGTCTGAAAATTCTTTCAAAACCACATTGTTTACTTGATGGTAAGCAGCGTTTACACAAAACCGAAGTAGCCAGGAAGATAGTAGCTCTAGGCCACTGGACAGCTCTTCCTTGAATTGTTGTAGCTGGTAATTAAGCTGGTAGACACGGTACGTTTGTTAGTGTTTTCTATTTTTATCAGTTGCTCCTCTAAATTCTGAAAACTATTCGGTCCTTGAACTGCTTACGAAATCATTTCCTCGTTTTTAAGAAGCATGTAAAACAGGGGCTCCTGGGTGGCGCAGTCGGTTAAGCGTCCGACTTCAGCCAGGTCACGATCTCGCGGTCCGTGAGTTCGAGCCCCGCGTCAGGCTCTGGGCTGATGGCTCAGAGCCTGGAGCCTGTTTCCGATTCTGTGTCTCCCTCTCTCTCTGCCCCTCCCCCGTTCATGCTCTGTCTCTCTCTGTCCCAAAAATAAATAAACATTGAAAAAAAAAAAATTTAAGAAGCATGTAAAACAGATTAAATTCGCTATTGTGATCCTAAAGCAAAAATTATGGAAATGTACAGGTATGACTGCAAGGACGGTCACTGCAGCATTATTTATAATAGCAAAAAAGAAAATAACCAAATGTCCAATACTAGGGGATTAGTTCAATCAATTAGGGTACACGGATAAATGCCACTAAAATATGCAGTAAAACCATATAAATTATCATGTGTCCATAAATGACAATATAAGCAAATGAAAATACTTTATATATTTCATATATTCTATATTAATATAGAATCAGTGATAGGAGCCAACAGAGACAGGGGTGCCTATTAAAAACCTAGGTAGGGGCGCCTGGGTGGCTTAGTTGGTTAATTGTCTGACTTCAGCTCAGGTCACGATCTTGTGGTTCATGGGTTTGAGCCCCTCACTGGGCTCTCTGCTTTCAGCACAGAGCTTGCTTTGGATCCTCTGTTCCCCCCCATCTCTCTTTCCCTCCCCTGCTTACACTCTCTCTCTCAAAAATGAATAAACATTTTTTAAAAATTAAACAAAAAAAGCATAGGTAAAGGGGCACCTGGGTGGCTCTGTTGGTTGAGCGTCCAACTCTTTTTCTTATTTATTTTTATTTTAACATTTATTCATTTTTTTGATAGAGAGAGAGTAAGCAGGGGAAGGGCAGAGAGAGAGAGAGAGAGAGAGAGAGAGACCTACACACTCAGAATCTGAAGCAGGCTCCAGGCTCTGAACTGTCAGCACAGAGCCCAATGCAGGGCTTGAACTCACAAACCGTGAGGTCAGCTTGAGCTGAAGTCAGCCCCTTAATGGTCTGAGCCACCCAGATGCCCCTCCAACTCTTGATTTTGGCTCAGGTCACGTTCTCACGGTTCATGAGTTTGAGCCCCACATTAGGCTGTATACTCACAGCGCAAAGCCTGCTTGGGATTCTCTCTCTCTCTCTCTCTCTCTCTCTCTCTCTCTCTTTCTCTCTCTCTCTGCCCCTCCCTGCTCATACTTGCTGTCTCTCTCTCTCTCTCAAAATAAATGAACTTCAAAAAAAAATACGTAAGGATACCAGGCAAAAAAACCTGTGTTAGGCAGAGAATTGGGGCAGCCCTGCAAAGGTACAAAGCAGCAGCCAGCCAGGGGTAGTGCGATCTGACCAAGAAGGTACTGTGAAGCAGTGAGAGTGCCCAATGGGAACAGGCCCTGCTGCATATGTGGGAAACATGTGATAAATCCCAGAAGTACTGATGCTCACGGAGGACTGGGGTGGACGAGCTCCTGCATCACTGAGAATCCGTGAAATTGTTAGTATGTTTCCATGTGTTCTATAAACAGATGTGGCTTTGGAAAACCAGACACATTTCCACTTTTCCCATAAGGAACAGTTTTCCCTGCAGGACATAGCTGACATATTTATACGCTCTCAAAAACAAATTGTTTTCAACCACTTTCAAATAATTTAGAAGACTTCATTTGCTTATAAAGGTATATTGACATTAATAATAATGATTCCGTTTCTCAAAAATGTTCCTGCATTTTGTGCTAAGTATATAGAGAGGTAAGAGAAAAAAAGTTCCATTCCAAGTAGAGCTCATTTTAAAAGTAACAGTATGGGCACCTGGGTGGCTCAATCAGTTGAGCGTCCCACTCTTAATTTCAGCTCGGGTCATGATCCCAGGATCATGGGATCCAGCCCCATGTCAGACTCAGCACCGAGCATGGAGCCTGCTTAAGATTGTCTCTCTTGCCCTCTGCCCTTCCTCCCCATATGTGTGTGCTCTCTCTCTCTAAAAAATAAAAATGCCAGTAAATGTGGAGTACATGACTAGTTACAAGGAACTTCCACTTGCCATTTAACAAACATTCATCATGTTCTTACCATGTTTAAGACCTTCTCTTAGATGTTAGGTCTATAAGGTTGAATGAGATTGGGTCCCTAACCGGGAGACAGACAAGTCGATCACAAATTGCATTTTAGTCAGAATCAGAATTTCTTTTTTTTAACTTCTTTTTTTTTAGAATTTTTAAAAAATCTTCAAAACTCTTTATTTTATTTTACTTTATTTTAAAATTTTATTTATTTAGATTCAAGTTAGTTAACATACAGTGTTCTTCGGTTTCACGAATAGAACCCAGTGATTCATCACTTACATATAACACCCAGTGGTCATCCCAACAACTGCCCTCCTTAATGCCTATCACCTATTTAGCCCATCCCCCCCACCCACCTCCCCTCCAGCAACCCTCAGTTTGTTCTCTGTATTTAAGAGTCCCTTAGGGTTTGTCTCCCTCTCTGCTTTTATATTATTTTACCTTCCTTTCCCTTATGTTCATCTGTTGTGTTTCTTTAATTCCACATATGAGTGAAATCATATATTTGTCTTTCTCTGACTGACTTAGTTTACTTAGCATAATACACTCTAGTTCCATCCACATTGTTGCAAATGGCAAGATTTCATTCTTTTTGATCGCTGGGTAGTACTCCATTAGTACTCCATTGTGTGTGTGTGTGTGTGTGTGTGTGTGTGTGTGTGTGTATACATTCTTTATCTTTATCATTCTTATCCATTCATCAGTTGATGCACATTTGGGATCTTTCCATAATTTGGCTATTGTTTTGGTAGTGCTGCTATAAACATTGGGGTGCATGTGCCCCTTCAAATAAGGATTTTTGTATCCTTTGGATAAATACCTGGTAGTACGAGTCCTGGGTCATAGGTCGAAATCAGAATTCCTGAAATGAACAATACAGTGATATAAGTAAGGCCAAATAATTGATATGCTAATTGTTCCTCTCTGCTGCTGACATAATCCCTTGTTAAGCCTTTACCTCAACCTTATTCTGGAATAGATGGTCTCCCTTAAGCAATTCTTTAGGCTAGAAGTACAGTTGGGGATTCTTGAGTGTGACTGAAGGAGATTAGCCTGCAAATTTTTTTGAATTCATTACTGCTTTATGTATCTTGCCTCTTCCACCAGCTGGTCCAGTTAAATTGCTAATGGGGCAATATGTGGATCGCTCACCAACATCTATTATTTCTCTTTCCCATCGGATAGCAGCCAAAGGGTTGAGAAACTGATGGCCTCTATAGAGGTATGCCCAACCTGATAAACCCATCCCCTTCCCCAATTATTAATTCAGGATCCCAGGCCCAAGTCATTTAGACCTTTCTTACTTTAAATACGGATATGACTTAATTCAAGCCAATAAGAAAAGTCTGTTGTGGGCTTTTTTGCAAGTGTTTTTGAATATCTTATTTCCATTCAATCTCCAAGCAGTTCCATGACCTGGAAAGCCTACCATTAGGAAATAGGTTGCTTAACAGATGTAGTCCTTAGAAGAAGCTTCTGTGTTGATGCTCACCCCGGATATAGCCAAAGAGGACACTGGACAGACTAGATCTTCCCAGAGGACAGAACTAGGGCACAACAAAGGCAATAGAAAGGGCAACCCTCTTGGGGGCACAGCCTCAGGCTGGCAATGTGGTTAACCAAGGACCTCACCTCTCTGCATGACAGGGAGCTCTTGTTATTCCTGTCTAACAGGATAGGATATGTTTTTGGAACGGTGTGTTATTGTCCAGCCTTCTGTTTTACCATTTTTTAATCAGTTGTCTTGTTCTTTGTATACTGGGGAGCTGGGGGCGATTTATCATTCAGACACAGGCCCCCTGAGGAGCTATAGCTGGGATTGATAAAGATGACAACACAGTGCCCAGATGGTGGAAGCTGCTGCTGATCCCACAACTGCACGTCTTTGGGTTGACTCCTGGGTGAATGCATCTCAGAAGTGGGTCATGTAGGATGATGTATGTTGTGGATGCTGCAGTGCACTACCCAGATCGCTCCTCCACGACCAAAGCACTCATTCCAAGCGTGATGTCTGTTAGGGGCTCACAGCCAGGTCTCACCCTAGAAATTGCCCCACCTCCTTATTACGTCTGTCCTCAGGGGAAGCCGGCAGCCAACATTATTCATAGTGGGGTAGGGAGGCGAAGTGAGAGGTGGTACAAAGGCTTCAAAGAAGGACAACTCCCTGCCCACCTCTCCCTATGGGCTCCATTACAACTGCATCACAGATAAATTCCTCCCTCTGCCCGATCCCAATCTCACTCACAGTGGTCGATCCTAAAGTACTGCCCGATAACTTTACTGTACCTAAATTCCTATCCCAGAACCTACTTCCTGGGAATTCAACCTCAGATAATAAATGACAATAACAATATTGTTAGGAAATACTTAGGGCTTATTATGTACCAGACACTCTTCAAAAGGATTCACATATATTAACTCACTTAATTCTCACAACCCATCATTAACCCCGTTCTACAGATGAAGAGAATGGGGGGCAGAGAGATCAAGTAGCCCGTCCAAGGTCATACAGCTGGTAAGCTTCCAAGCTGGGATCCAAGCCTAGGCATTCCGTTTTGAGAGTTCTGTTCTGCCTCTCAACCACTTGGGTAGTACTCATTTCATGCCAACTACCTTCATACCCAGTATCACTGCTGAGAAATTCAGGGCCAAGAAAAACATCAAATTACTACAAGAAGCAGATCAGCCCAGATAAATCTTGGCAGCGGGCTCAGCTTGCACATGGCCAAAAGGATCCCTGACTCTGGGAGCTCCCTGGCTCATCCTTGGCCTCCCCGGCTATCTCAGAAGGGGCAGTCAGCAGCCATATCAGGGTCAGTGGGGAGCAAAGGCTCCTCAGTGCAGACCAAAGACCTCAGGGTTTTCTTTAAGCAAGAATCATGACAGGGGCAGCTGCTGCTGAAGACAGGAACAGGACTCAGAGGAAAGCCAGAAATCTGAAAAATCTCAGGCAGTCTGCCTTTACAGCCAGTGCTGTTCATAACTCTTGCTTCTCAACAAAGAAGAGAAAGGAGTGCATTTAAGGATGCCAGCGAGCCCAAGGGACGTTGAGCAGATTGTGGAAGAAACTCCATCATCTGTCCCACCCCTGCCCTACAGGAGCAGCCATAATCTTAGGGATGAATCTTTGTCCTGCATCCAACATTCCAGATGCTGGTTCAGGACCTCAGGCCCCACCTCAGCACACGACACTGCCCTGGCCACAGGAATGGTAGCAAGAATTAAGGGCCGTGAAAACGCACTGGGGACAGTAGCAGAGTTTCCTTGAAGTTGTACGTGGTAGTTATCTCAGCACCTGCCTGAGAGGGAGAGGTCATGGAGGAGGAGGCAAGGCAAAAGGAAATGGTGCTGCTACCTCCGGATTAAGTCACCCCACAGCTTGCACTTGCTCTGGGCTTGTAGCCACATGAGCCAGTGAGTCTCCTGACTGGTTAAGTCAGCGTGACTCAGATTGTCTTTGCTTGCAGCTGATGGCAGGGACATCTGCAGACCTGACTCACACTGTCTTCCCTCCAGTCCTATCGATATGTTTATGAGACAGACAACTGGGGAAATGCCTAGAGAATTTTTTTTTTTTTTTTGTAAAATATTCATTCAGACTCTTCTGTGGCAAATGACAAGAGCCAACTGTAGCTATCTTAAGCAAAAGAGAACTTTTTGGAAAACTGACACATTTCACAGAATCCAAGGACAGAGTCACAGCTGGGCCTCAGGAAGAGAGAAAGCCTGAAATGCTGTAGAGAACCCAAGAGTCCTCATTCTCTGTCTCTCTCTGGTGCTTCTCCCTTTTTGTCACTCCCCAAAGGCTTTCTTCTCTATCCTGCAGTCCAAAAAGTGGAATATGACTACATGTAGCTTCCGAATTTTACATGTTCTAGCTAAAGCAGAGAGAAATGGATTCATTTTCTCTCCTCCCGCCATTGCTCTCTCCTTCCCTAGCTTTTGAAATCTCTCTGCCTAAATTTCAAAATTCCTACAGAGCAAACTTCTCAACCCAGCTTGGGTCAGGCAGCCATCTTTGAACTAATAAACAGTGACTGGTGGCTGGGGGAGGCGTGTTGGGTGCAAGGTCATTTCTAGGAAAACAGTTACTCCTGCTGACCCAAAAGGAGAGAGACAGTGGGGCAACAACAAACCCAAAAGAAGTTTGCAGCAATATTCATATGAGCAACAATACAAGGAAATGAAAGCAGTTTTACCAGCGGCCCAGTTGGTTCAGCCTCCAACTTCAGCTCAGGTCATGATCTCACAGTTTGGGAGTTTGAGCCCCATGTCAGGCTCTTTGCTGACAGCTCAGAGCCTGGAGCCTGCTTTGGATTCTGTGTATCTCTCTCTCTTTGCCCCTCCCCTGCTCACACTCTGTCTCTCCCTCTGTCTCTCTCAAAAATAAATTTTTTTAAAAATTTAAAAAAAACAACAGAGACTTGAGTTTCAGTTCAGAAATTTCAGCCACACAAGCTGTGTCTACACTCCAGCTCTACCACTTACAGGCTGCCTGGCCTCATGCCACTTCTTCCACTTAACATGGTGAAAATGCCATCCAAGAGTGAAGGATGAATGAGTTACAATAACAAGAAAACAATCCAATTTTTAAAATGGGCAGAGGATCTGAATAGACATTTTCCCAAAGAAGCTGTGCAGACGGCCAATGGACACATGAGAAGACGCTCAACATCACTCACCATCGGGAAATGCAAATCAAAACCTCAGGGAGAGATCACCTCACACCTGTCGGAATGGCTATTATCAAAGAGACAAAGACATTACAAATGTTGCTGAGGATGTGGAGAAAAAGGAACCTTTGTCCCCTGTGGGTGGGAATGTAAACTGGTGCAGCCGCTATGGAAAATGGGGTGGAAGTTCCTGAAAAAAATTTAAAATAGAACTACTATAAAAGCCAGCAACTCCACTTCTGGGTATTTATCCAAAGAAAATGAAAACACTAATTTGAAAAGATACATGCACCCCTGTGTTCATCGCAGCATTATTCACAATAGCCAAGATATGAAAACAACCTAAACGTCCACTGAGGGATGAATGGATAAAGAAAACATGGTGTATACATACACAATGGAGTACTAGTCAGCCATAAAAAGGAAAGCAATCTTGCCATTTGCAACAACATGGATGGACTTGGAGGGTATTATGCTAAGTGGCATAAGTCAGAGCAAGACAACGCCTGTATGATTTCACTAATATGTGGAATCTAAAATAAACAAACCAAATGAACAGACAAAACGAAGCCCATAGATACAGAGAATAGATGGGAATAGATGGGAAATGGGTGAAGGAAGTCAAGAGGTATAAACTTCCAGTTATAAAATAAATAAGTAATGTACAGCATGGGGACTATAGTCAATAATATTGTATTGCAGATTTGGAAGTTGCTAAGAGGGGAGCCTGGCTGACCCAGTCCTAGAGCATACAGTTCTTGTTGGGGTCATGAATTCAAACCCCACATTGGGCAGAGAGCTTTCATTTAAAAAAAAAAAAAAGTTGCTAGGAAAGCAAATCCTAAAAGTTCTCATCTCAAGAAAAACATTTTTTGTAACTTTGTGTAGTGACAGATAATCAACTTACTGGGGTGATTGTTCCATAATGTATACAAATGTTGAATCATTATATTATACATATGAAACTAATAAATTGTTGTATGTTGATTATGCTTCAATAGAAAAAGTAATGCACTTGCACTGGCAATATTAGTGCCTTATAAGTAGTATCTAGTATCATTTACAAAGTTTCTTTAATTGCTTAAAATACCATTTCAACAACAAATAAAAAGTGAAAAGGGGAAATTTTCTGCTGGTTTGTCTGAACCAAGTCATAAATCATTGGCACTGTGAGCAATGGTCTTTGCTAGGGCCTGCAGGAATGAGACTGAGCAGGGTGCCTTCCTCTCCTGGGGAGATCAGCAGTTCACAGGATATGAGGTTTCCAGAGCTGCATTGCTCTATCGATTAACTGCAAAGGAATTTTTTTTTTCACAGATGAGTTGACAATAGCAGAACCATTAGTAGCATCTCCTTGAGAGGCATCTAGCATCGATTTTTCCACTGTCTCCTGAAAGAGGATTCTCCAGAGCCTTACAGTGAAGAAAACAATGATTTTTCCCTTACCTCTGCAACTGCTGACCTAGAATCACCTGAGTTTTCTGTATTCACTTTAATACTACGGAGACAAGCTAGATGGAGGGTCCAGCTATGCCATGGAAAAGGCCATTATTTCTGAGTCAGGCCTTATATGTGCCAGGGACATGGGGGTTCGGTTTAGATTTTTTGTTTAGGTTTTACTCCTACAGTTCTTGTTTATGGCAGAATTAATCTTTGATTAACGTCAATTTTATATTACTCTAACATGAACTTCATTCCATGTAAAGTCTTCTTTATATTATTGCTACTCTACAGATCACCATTAATAACTTCAGTTTTGACCAGTCTTTTGTCTCTCCATTCTCATTTGGCAATGGAGTTTCAGATAATTCTCTAAAGCAAACCTAATACAACAATACTGTCATTAAGTCTACTGAGTTTGTTAGTTTATGTATTATGGTTAGCAATTGCCCATAAAGGTTAACTAGAAGGCAAACTTAGAGCTGCTTATTTTTCTTTAAGTGGAATGATCTTTGATTAGACTCATACGTAAACTAAAAAATTAATAGCTTCAAATCTGACAGACTGTATTGATGTGTTTTTGATCACAAAATTGCTCACTATATGCATATTGGCATTTAAAAACTTATAAATTTATTTTGAGAGAGAGCCAGAGGGGCAGAGAGAGAGAGAGGAGAGAGAGAATCCCAAACACGCTCTGCACTGTCAGCTCAGAGCCTGATGTGGGGCTTGGACCCACAAACCATGGGATCATGACCTGAACCAAAACTAAGAGTCAGACACTTAACTGCCTGAGCCACCCATACGCCCCTATGCGTGGTAGCATTTTAATAGCAGCTGGTTTCATATGTTGGAAGAGTAGCCAGTTTTATATTAGAATCAATAAAAGAAGGAAATGGCCAATATAAACATACATACGCTGAAAAACAATTGTGGCAAATTCCTAACACACTGTATCCAATTGCCCAGTGCCTTGCAGAAGGACTTATGGATTTAAGTTAATTCCCTTTGAATGATCTTTTCTATAATCTTGGATATTGTGCTTATAATAAACTCTGATTACCAGCGATGATATGTTGTTTTGGTATATTGCACTGAAGTTGGAGAAATCCTACACTTTTAGCAATCCAGTTGAAGTGTGAAATTAATAAAGTTAATCCAGCATCCACTGATTCATAACATCTGTTCCTTCAGCAATTTTGCTAATTGTACAGGGACAGAGAGTGACCCCATCCAGCCATCACCCCACCTGACCTGGCGGGGCACCAGCTGTGAGAAAGCTTTGTGCACCTAGCATGGCATCTGGAGACTTGCCTCACCACATATCATCATCCCACCTGGTCCATGGGTGTGCACCTAATACCTGCATGGACCATGTCTCTCCCCCCTGTCCCACTTTTCCAATTGTTTATTTATTTTTTCTTAAATTTTTTTTATTTAAAAAATTGTTTAATGTTTATCTTTGAGAGACAGAGAGACAGAGCATACGTGAGAGAGGGGCAGAGAGAGGGAGACACAGAACCCAAAGCAGGCTCCAGGCCCTGAGCTGTCAGCCCAGAGCGCGACATGGGGCTTGAACTCACCAACTGTGAGATCATGACCTGTGCCAACTTAATAGACTGAGACACTCAGGCGCCCCCCAGGCGCCTCCCTCTTAATTTTTTTTTAATGTTTATTTATTTTTGAGAGAGAGAGAGAGAGACAGAGACAGAGACAGAGACAGAGCATGAGCGGGGGAAGGGCAGAGAGAGAGGGAGACACTGAACCCAAAGCAAGCTCCAGGTTCTGAGCTGTCAGCATAGAGTCCGATATGGGGCTTGAACCCACAAACTAAGATCATGACCTGAGCCAAAGTCAGAGGCTTAGCTGCCTAAGCCACACAGGCACCCCTCCAACGGTTTAAATAAAAGACCAAATATAAAGAGGGAGGGAGGAAGAGGAGCACAAACAACACACAAAATGTATTTGTTCTAACGCTTTCTTATAGGCAATTTGCTGTTTACTTCAACGTCTGAGGACACTGTGGCTCTTTCACATGGTGCAACTGATACCAGTTTTGATATAATGTCAAAAAATGACACCCACAACTCTTACCGCTATGCTAGTTGTTTTTTGTTTTGTTTTGTTTTGTTTTGGTTTTGGTTTTGTTTTTGTTTTTTTTTTTGAGAGAAGGCCCAAGTGAGTGAGGGGCAAAGAGAGGGGGGGGGGAGAAGCGAGGCTTGAGCTCACCCAATGTGGAGCTGGAACTCATGAACCTTGAGGTCATGACCTGAGCAGAAGTCAGATAATTATCAACTGAGCCACCAAGGCGCCCCCAAACCCCACACCACTGCTATGCTATTTTTTAAAAGAAGAAATTGATCTTTTAGCTTGAGGCACAGAGGAATAGCTCTTACCACTAAAGCTTCCCAGGAATTTCTGCATAAAATCTATACTCTAGTTGTTGTTGCCACGCCAGATCATTGGAATTTAACCTCTACCATAATTTCTGTGTGTTTATTTCTCAACTGACCTCTGTTTCCAATTCTGAGGGCATCAGCTAGAAGTAAACAGTGTGTTAGCCCTCTTTATATGCTTGACTTTTCCATTTGTAAAATCAGTACAGTAAAATGTACATCTGCTTTATTCCAGGGACATCTTTAATATTTTAAGATACTTTAAGTTACCTATATTGCGCCTTAAAAAAATCAAGTCTGCCTGTTTTCACCAATTCATATGTTATTTTCTGGATTTAGAAGTTAAACTTCTAACACATTAAAAAGAACAAGCAGCAAAAACAGAACAGACTCAGTCCTACCTCTATATCTGATGGTAGGATGGAAAAAATTGGTGCTGTAGACCAATGTTTGTATAGTGTCAGAAGTATAGACCTTTAGGAGGCTGAAACAATATGGTTTCAAACTCTGGCTCTACTATACAGAGATTGTTTGGCTTTGGGCCAGTTTCTCTCTGAGCTTAAATTTTGCAAAGGGGATGAGAAAGAAGTGTTGTCATAAACATTAAACTATATACACACATATGCATAGAAATATGCATGTATACATATGTATATATAAATGGTCTAATTGTTATAACACTGACACATACATATATGTCTATATACATATATATGTATTTGTGTGTGTGTGTGTATACAGCAATAAACATTGTGCATGATCCATAGTAATGAATCAAAACAGTATCTGTTGTTCCTTTAATTATTATCTCCTAGGTTAAAGAGGCCTTCCATAATGGGAACATATTTACATATACTCAGTATATACCGATATGTATGTCCAATGGCAAACTATTTATATCATTGTTGGTGTCGGGCAAAATCACAAAAAGATTGTATATTTGTATACAAATGCATTGGGTGTAGAGATTTAAAAAAACTGTAATAAAAAAATAAACTATTATTTACATCATTTATCGTTACTTACCTTTTCACCATTTGTGATCTTATTTCCCCAAATAGATTACATCTCTTATAAATACGCCAGTTCTTCCCAAGTACTATAGGGACTGAATTTTTCATTCGAATGTATCCATTTGAAATGGTGAAGGGTGAAATGCAAACGCTTTCACCTTGTTGGGAATGCTTCCTTATCTGCAAAATGAGAGGATTAGGTCAGATGCTTCCTGTGACCCTTTCCCCTTCTAAACATGCCATGACTTCACGGTCATTGAAGTAAAACACCCGAATGTGGATTTGGTTCAATCATTACGGAGTTGTGCTACCGGCTAAAAGTTACAGAATACGGAAGTATTTACTGAGCTATTCCTGGAGTAAACACATGCTTTGAGTATATGCTGTAGTGCGACTGTTCACAACTGCAGTAAAGTGCAACTGTCAGGGTGGCATGGGAATAGCTGCCCCCAACATGCTACCTGGGAAACCTAGCAACATCTGGGAGTGAGATTGGCTACCAGGGAAACTGAGGACAATATTCAGATTGTAAAAACCAGTTCTGCTGAAACCAAGGCCAAAGATCCAGGTCCTTGACTGGTCAATCTCCTGGGTCTTTCATGCAATAGAGCTTCATTTGTGATGATGTCCTTCTCCCTTTAAGAAGAGAATAGTCCTTCATTTTATTATCAAACAACACTTCAGATGGTGGAGGTGTGCTGAACACTATTCAAGATCATTTCTGGGATATTTAGATTTCTGTAGCACACTAGGGATCTTTATTATGTTCCATTGGTTCATGGATAGGAAGTTTTTTAATTCTCTTTATAAATTCAGAAGCATGTATGTTTCAGCGCCAGGATATTAACCAGTGTAGTGTTGCCATTGTTGAGGAGGCAGGCTCATGGTCATGGACGGATTACATTAGGAATGAATGTAAGTCTCTCCCCACCTGACATCCCTGCTGTTGTCAAAGTAACTGGAAGGGTCTGCTGCTTGCCCATCGTATACAATCCTATTTCTCAAAGAATGGCCCATTGAACCTTGCATCAGAACCAGCTGGGCAAATGTTAAAAATGCAGCTTCTGGGGTGCCTGGCTGGCTCAGATGGTAGAGCATGCAATTCTTGATCTGGGGGTTGTGAGTTCCAGCCCCACATTGGGCGTGGAGACTACTTTTTAAAAAAATTTAACTTCTGTAGCTCACCCTGGGCCATAAATTCAAATATCTTGGAATGGGACCATTTTAACAAGCCACTCAGGTGATTCTGATGCTAGATAAAGTTAGACGACTCTTGACATAGAGTGACTTGTCAAAATTGCAGATTTCGCCATGTCATTCTTCTACCTAAACTCTTAATTGGCTCCACAATGTCACAAAGCAAGTTGAAGATCTTTAACCTGCCCGTACATCTTTCATACATACAGTCTCTGCCCAAGTCTCCAGTTTTTTCTCTCCCCATCACCCACCCTGTGCTGAAAACTCCAACCACCAAGGAACTGTTTGTAGATGCTCCAAACTTTCTTCTTTTCTATACTCACCAGGTCCCTTCTTTTTAGAATGCTCTGCCTTTCTTTCCTTCACTCCAGTTTCCTTCTATCTGGAATGTTCTTTGTTTCCTCTCCTCTTCATTATATCCCCCTGGGATAAGTTAGCACCATTGCTGTTTCTCTGTCTACACATGGGTCTTATATCAAGTGATAAATGCAATGCCACTTTTCTTGTCCATCTTACCTTCTAGGTCATGAAAGTCCTTGAGGACACAGGACAAAAACATCATAAGTTTGGTTGCAAGCAACAAAACTCAACTTTGAGGAAATTAATCAAGAAGAAAAAGGAAGTACTGGTAAGATGCTACATAGTTAGAAGATAAAAAAGGAAGTGCATCAGCTTAGGAAGGACAGACACCAGAGAAGCTGCAGACCACAGCAACAGGAACTTCTACCCATGCCAAGGGAGGCCCATGACAGGTAAAAGGCAGAGCCTATGATAGGCAGCCCCACGAAGTCTTGTGGGATGATGAAAAGAAAATTCCTCTAAATGAAGAGTGTCTGGTGTCGTTAGGGAAGAAGTGGAGATGCTTGGCGGAACAAAAACAACAGCTGTCCACTTCCCTGGGTCTTGCTCCCAGTTGCGCCCACCCCCACCCCCACCCCCGTGTCTGGTGCAGACCTGGACACATAGTAGGCTCTTCCTGAATGGGAAATGAACGGTGTCAGAGAGAGAACTAACGCTACCTGCCAGACAGTGAGCAAGCGTTTCAACATTACTGCAGTCAGTCTCTCACAATTCTACAAGTACGTGTTATCTGTGTTTTTCAAATGAGGAAACTAAGACCAAAGAAGTAACTTGCCAAGGTTACTCAGTGAGCAAGAGAAACAGCTAGGATCTTGAAAATGGACTGTACTGCTTTCCTTCAGTGAGAAACATAATGCTATTCTTCATGAGAAGCGTACCTTATGTTGAGTTTTGTTTTATTTAATAACATCCCTTTCTTCCATAGCATGCTTTTTTAGGTAACAGTGTCTTAGAGATACCTCCATGTTATCCACAGTAGAGGACGACCAGTATTGCATGAAGTTCATAGACATTAAGAACCAGATTTCTTGAGAGGTACCTGGATGGCCCAATTGGTTGAGTGTCCGACTTCGGCTCAGGTCATGATCTCACAGTTCATGGGTTTGAGCCCTGCTTCAGGCTCTGTGCTGATATCTCAGAGCCTGGAGCCTGCTTCGGATTCTGTGTCTCCCTCTCTCTCTCTGCTCCTCCCCGACTTGTGCTCTCTCTCACTCTCATGAATAAATAAATAAATAAATAAATAGGAACCAGATTTCCTGGGTTGGACTTTGAACTCTGTTTTTTACCATAAATGTGATCTAAGGTAAGTTTTTAAGCTATCTGTACCTCTCTTTCTTGGAAGCAAGGATGATATTAGTTACCTATGTCCTAGGGTTAATATGAGGATTAAATTAGTGAACACGTATAAAGTACTTAGACTAATATCTGATATGTAGTTAAGTGCTATAACAAAAGAACATTACTTGTTCTTTTTTAACTATTGCATTGCCCTCCACAGTATGTATGGACTATAATATATGTGATCATTCCTGTATGAATAGAAATTTTGTTGGTCGCAAGGTTTTGGTATTATAGACAATGCTACAAAGAACATTCCTGTTGTGCCTCCTTGTGCACATGTTTGTCCACATATCGGTTCAAGGAGTAGAACTGCTGAGTTAAAGGACATTTGTATGTAAAAGTTCTAATTTTTATCTATTGCAATGGATATCCACAGTACAAATGTCAAAATGTGCAAAAGGTCATATAGTAAAAGTCTTTCTTCCCACTCCATGTGATATCAGAGATGTTGATTATAAGGCTTTTAAATTTCCTTTATACTAATTTATACTTCTGATGCTAGCCAGGACCTAGAATCTGAATCGTAAATTTATTCTCTGGCTGACACCATCATCATCATCATCATCGCCGTCGTCATTGTCACCTTTATAAATTTATTAGGAACCTTATAAATGATATTAGATAGTTCATTTTACCTAGCCTTCCCTATTCCATTGTCCTGCTTTATATTACTTAATTTTGTCTTATTCTTTTTCTAAGATTCTAAGTGCTTCTTATTTTTACCCAAGTCCCTTAGTAAAGAGCACATAGATTTTTAAAACAAAAGATCTAGAATAAAAACACTGTTTTGCCACTTATTTGCTTTATGTAGCCTTTGCTAAGTTAAATTCTCTGAGCCTGTAAAATGGGAACAATAATGTCTACCTATGAGATTAGTATTGAGTTACATATATAAATATAAATATATGTGTCACTCCCTACATGTCAGGTACTTTACGTGCACTATCTCTAACTCTTGAAGGAGTCACAAGCAAGATTAATAGGAAGGCAAATGCAGCAGACTATGAGAAAATCAAGGAGATAGTAGGAGATGGACGCGGTGTAGAAAATCACCAAACTAAGACCTGAACTTTGAGTTGGAAGAAGTTGAGAGTGGTGGGTATTGGCAGGAAGCGTTTAGGCAGAGCCAGAAAAGCATGTGTAGAGGTCCTGAGGTTACAGAAAACTTAGTTACTCAAGGAATTGAAAGAAACAGAGAAATTTAGGACCATGGAAAATAAGGCAGAGAGTGATAGCAGATGGGGCCAAAAATAATTATTTTGAATTCCCATCTTTCCTTTCTGGTTTTGGAGAGTGTTTTGTGTGGACGTGATTGTTCGAGCTGTTCTCGCCATCTTTCTGCCCTGAGAAAGACACTGGGATGGCAAGAGGCTGGACACTTGAAGACATCACTGAACTACTGAGCCAACTCTGGAAGTGCTCACCTCTGGACTAATTTATCTTATTAGATAATAAATATCCTTATTGATTAAGGCAATTTTAGTTGAATATACCGACCACTGAAGGCATCTTAACTGATTATATTTAATGAAAGAGGAAGATCACACAGGGCTTTGTAGATCATATTAAAGATCTGGAATTTAATTCTAAGGGTTATGGAGAGCCATTAAATGTTTTTAAGCATGTGGTGAATTTTGCTTTTCAAGAGATCACTTTAGTTGCAATGTGGATAATAGATTGAACAGTGGCAATAGTGGAGGCAAGTGTAGGAGATACAAACTATTGCAACAGGTAACACAAGAGAATGCAATGATTTAAAACATGTGGTTGCCATGGGAATAGAGAAAAATGAACCTGTTCAAGAGGTACTGAGAGATACACTGGAGGCAGAATTGTGAATTGGGATTGTGATTGATTCGATGTGAATGAGGAAAAGGAAGAAATCAAGATGGCTCCCAGGCATCTGGATTGAGCAACCAGCTAGATTGTAGTGCCATTTACTAAGACAGGGATAAACAACTGGAAGTAGAACAGGTGGGAGATTACTATAATGAGTTCATTATTGGACATGTTGAGCTGAAGGTGCCTGAAGCAACGAAGTGGTTACGTCAAGTAAGCAGTTGGACATCTGAGTGGCTCAGAATAGAGATAAAGACTTACGAGTCTTTGGAACCCAGATGGTAACAGAATCTATGTGATGTTTGAGATTCTTAGGGAGAGGGTGAGGAATGAGAAAAGGCCCTACAACAGAATCCTAGGGCCTCCAGCACTTAGTTTTTCCATGGAAAATGAAGAAGCCAGTGAAGGAGACTGAGAAGAACAGTCAGAAAGAAAGAGGGAAAGTCAAAGAGTTTCTACAAAGAAGGCGTGCTCGACAAAGAAGGCGTGCTCAACACCTACAAATGCAGTTGAGAAGTCAAGGAAGAAAAAGACTGAAAAGATTCTGTTGGATTTAGCCACATGAAGGCCACAGGTGACTGGTGAAGAAGCAACTTTTAGACAGATGGAAGTGGAGTGGTTCAATTCAGAACCCAGTTTGGACTGGATAAAGAGAGGAAAATTCGGAAATGGAGACACAGATGGTAAAGAAGCAGGTCAAGAAATTTGGCCTTTAAGAGGACATAGGGCAGGAGCTGAGGGACAAGTGGAACCAAGGGAGGGTTTTGTTTTTCTTTTAAAGATAAGGATGGCTATCTTTCCTTTACCTCTATATCCAATTCATTAGCAAGCCACTTTAGGTCTTTCTCTTAAATGTATCCCAAGTCTGTCCATCTCTCACCTTCAACCCAGATAACTCACTGGTTTCAGCCACCATCATCCTCACCTGGATTAATTCAGTAGTCTCCAACTGGTTTCTCTGCTTCCATTTTTATTTTGTTCTTGTCTTTTTGAAATCCTAAGGCAGTCATGGTAAATGAAATCACGGTTTTGAAAAAGAATCCAAACTCTTGGTCTTGGCTTATGAGATTGAGTATGTATGATCAGACTCTTCTCCTATCTTACATCCCATCTACCCCACTGTCCCCCTGTGTTCTGGCTCCACGGGCTTCTTTCTGCTCTTTGTTGCTTTCTCACTCACTGGTCTCAGTGCTTAGCAAGCTTCTTCCTACATCTTTGAATGGCTGACCCCCTTTCATTATTCATGATTGCTCAAATGACTTTTTTGCCTCATCCAAATAGTCTTCTCTGACCTTCTTATCCTTCCCATCCCCATCCTCAGTCCTGGTTTACCCTATGCATGGCTCTTATCATCTGAAATGATCTTGTTCATTTATTTGTTGATTATATCTTCTCATTAAAATTAAAGTCTGGGGGAAACTGGGTAAGGTTTATAGGATTAATATGTATTACATGTATTACTGCATGATATATGTGTGTATTATATATTACTATGTGTTATGTATAAATGATAAGCATGTGAATCTGATTATCTCAAAATAAATGTTTTCGGTTTTGTTTTTTTTAAGTAAGTTCTGTGAAAACTGGCATTTTGTCTCCTTGTTGGGAACTGTGTCACCATCACCAGAACGAAGTGTGGCATACAGTGGGCACTAAAGAAGTCTTATTAAATGTGTGACTTAATAAATGATATATTTGGTCATGTCTAAAAGAGGATGGGGCGAAGAGTACCAACAATAGCAGGAGACCCTGAGCCAAGGAAACCCGGGTCGTAGAATTTAGCACTAGAATCCTTGTCTTACAGTTGAAATTCGAACCCGGGTTTCCAGAACCCTTTCACCGCCCCATACTACCTCTCCATTAGTGGAGTATTGACTAGATGACTGAAGTCCTGGCGACACTCGATCAAATTTCGTCTTTGTAGCCTATGGTGATTCCCACAGTGCAGGGCAGATAGGACCAGCACCTTACGTGTGGGGTCTGGTTCCCATAAAGCATGACCAGGCCCGCACTCTCTGTAACTTGCAAGACTGGGTAAGGAGGCTGTGTGCAATAGCCTGGAAGGCTCACTGAAGCGCAGGTCCTCAGCTCTGCAGTTGAGGTTTCAGGTTTCAGTTCTCCCAGGAGCACGAGATGTCGCAGCGTGCACGGTGCGGCTGCCGCCTCCGCCTCCCCGTCTCCGCTAAGGCTGCGCTCGAAAGCCAGTTCCAGGCGCGGCCGCGCACACTCTTCTGCCCTAGACGAAGGTTGGGCGCCGTGGCTGAGGCTGCTGCTAAGCTGCCGTAGCTGGGCGCGCTGGGAGGTGGCGAGCACAGCTGGGCCGGGACTTCCTTCCTCTACCGCAGGACAACAAAACAACCCGGCAGCAGGCACTGAACTCTTGGCAGCTGTCTGGGCGAGAGGCGCAGCCATGGGCTCCGTGCTTAGCAGCGATAGCGGCAAATCCGCCGCCGCCTCGGCCGCCCCGCGGGCCCTGGAGCGCCGGGGGGACCCGGAGCTGCCCGTCACGTCCTTCGACTGCTCCGTGTGCCTTGAGGTGTTGCACCAGCCCGTCCGGACCCGCTGTGGCCACGTGTAAGTGCCGGGGGAGCTCGGCTCGCGCGCCCACCCTGGGGAGGGAGAGGTTGGGGGAAGGCATGGGGGATTTCAGGAGCCAGCGCTCGAATGAAGCTACTGCAGGGAGACACCTGGACCCGTCGAGTGCGGGCCGCGGGAAAAATGACCAGTCGGAAGGTGACATAGGATTTCAGGAGGCAAAAACATTAACAAGCGGGCTCTGCAGAGCCTCCCCCCATCACCCCAGCTGCTTGTTCCCGGAGCCCAGGTGCAGAGCCCCAGGGATGGGGATCCCAGGAGCGGGACCCGCCGGGAGCCGGGGCTTGCCAAGTGGGGAAAGTGCTGTCGGCTGGAGAGCCAGCACCCGCTTCGGCACAAGGCAGTGGGCTCCTGCAGAGCATTTCTCCCGCTGAACTCAGTTAATCGGGCCGTGCTTCCCCCTCGCCCTCCCCGCAGAACCCAGGTCGGTTTTGTTTTGCTGGCTTGTGCACGTGTTCTAGAACGCCCACTGAGCCTAGCCTCTTGAACAAACAAAGATCTGAGCAAACTGTCCTTCCACCCCCACCTCCCTTTCCTAACACGGACATTCAGGCCCCTGAAAGATCAACCCAAACTGGAACGCCCAAGTGACTCTGTAGTCCTAACAGTTTAAGTACCTGTCAGGGCGGGGCTGGGATTTGAACGTTAGCACGGAGCCCTGGAGTGTAGCCGTTTAAAAACCCAGCCACAAAGTGATGGGAGCTTGCAGACTACCCTCCCTTACGCAGCGCTTCCCTAAATCGCCGGAAAGTATAGATAAAAATAACTGTCTTAAAAACCAGGTACCATGGAACTAAAACTTGCTGTTAGTTTCTAAGAAGAGTTTAAAAACAAAATCCCTATGTAAAACGTGTGCTTGAGTAACTAGTAATAGGAGTTGGATCTGTGGATTCGTTCACTCTGTTTACATAGAAGCTTGCTTTCCGTGGCTGCCTGGGTGTGTGGCCGAGTGTGTGCCTGTTGGGGTCGGGGTGCGTGGATGGGGGGTGGTTGCATAGAGCGCGGAAGCCCGCTTAATGTCTTTGGCCGGCCGTTTATAGTTTGATGAAGCTCCAAGGCAATAATACCGCAATGGCTAGTTAAGTGTTTTTGGCTTACCAGGAAAAAAGTTACCATATTATAAATGCACGTGCACAAAATGTTTTTAAAAGGACTGAGGTGGTCCTTGACACCTATAGACCAGTAACTGAGAAGCAGTTTTCACCACTGAAAAGCCCAGTAGTGAGCCAAGGAAGAAAAATGCAGCCCACACAGTGTTTTAAATAAAGAGTGCCCTGGGCATTATTTTGTGGCTGCATTTTCAGGGCCTGTTGTTTCAGCTTTGTACTTTAAACTCAAGTCTAATTGACCTCCTGTCTGATTACTGATGTTGTTTCTCAGCTGTCCAGATATAGTTCATTGACATAAACCCCAAGGCCAAGATGGAAGCCAAGATATTGTTGTGTGATGGTATAATATATTGATTAGCTCAGGGCAGTAATAACCTTGTGGTAACTACATTTAAATTTAGCCCGAATGAGCATTAAAACTTTAAAGTTGCCCCCAAAGATACACAGTGGGTGTCAAGTCTTGAAGGTGTCTTTTGTAGAACTGAATGGCATTGGGTAACTTTGGTATTGGAGATTGTTATCTGATTGGGGATAGTTTTCTATCCACCCCCCCCCCCCCCGCTCCTGTTGGAGTTTGAATACTATAACTTACTGTTCGCAGGGTTTTGGTTCTGCTGAAGGATAATACATAGGTGTAAAAAGTTAAATCTTTTGTTTAATCTTTTTCTTTGTTAGAGTTTGAATAGGAAACCAGCAACTGGAAAAATAGTCATGAAGTAGCACAAGGGCTGGAGGAATGGCCTTCCCTCACTTTTACTGTTCTTTGTTTTGACAAATCTATGTCCATTGTTCTGGCTGTGGGCAGAATTTCCATATTCCTCCCTTTGGCAAATTTACTTGGGCCCCTTCCACTTTCTAAATGTTAACTCCAATTCCTTCTGCACTGGAGACTGTGAGTGCTGTTAACACCATTTGTATTTCTGAAATGAATTACTCTCTTCCATTGACCTTTGATTGGAAAATGAAGAAGTGCAGATGAAACCTGTCTATATTATCCCATATGGAAGCTAATTTCCAAACTTTTTGAACTTGTTTGTGTATGCTGATTTCTGTTTATAAACTGATTTCATAGAGGGCTCCTGGGTGGCTCAGTCCTTTAAGGGTGCCACTCTTGATTTCAGCTCGGGTCTTGATCTCAGGGTGTGAGTTCAAGCCCCACATGGGGCTCCGTGCTGGGTGTGGAAGCCTACTTAAAAAAATAATAATAATAATGAGTTAAATAAAATAAGCCTATTTCAAGTCAAGCAAGATATGAATAATGGCAAAAATACATTGAATGAATATGTACATAGCACTTTATAAATCGTATTGTGATGCAGTAGAAACAGTGGGCTTGATTTGAAATTCAGCCCTGCCACTGACCAGCAGTCTGACCACCACGTTGCTGAATCTCTTTGACTCTGTTTCTTCATTTGTAAAATAGGGTGAATAATGGAATTTTTATGAATTTTTAAGAAATGTAAAAGTAGCTCATCATAAGGCCTCAATACAGGATATCTGTTTCCTTTAAAGTCATTCCACAAAGCAAGAACCCACGAACAGTATTATTTCTTATCTTTATATTTCTTTTGGAATAAAACCGGGCCATAAAAGATTGATCTATGACATTTTCAAGATGTCCCAGATAGCCTTTCTTTTAGCTTAGTTCTTTTTCCTTTGGTGGCCTTGAATTTAAGAAGTTCTATTTTAATGCTCTGTCATTTCAAATTGACTCTATTCATATCTCTGTATCCGTTGTTAAAACATATTTTGGGGGAAAGGTTTCCTACCTCTACTTTATCTTCTACTATCAGTGGGTGAGGGGGAGGGGGTAGATGAGGAGGGGGCAGATAAGTTGAAGCTGTATAAAGGAAACTGAAAGGGAGTCTGATTTATATTTAAAGTAAGTATTCAAGGAAATTTGTTGACCAGTTGGATATGATAAATGGGGGAGAAAGGGGTGGAAGGCAACTCCTTAGCAAGTAACAGATAAAAGGGGACAGAGTTCAGCTCAGGAGGTTGTTAATGAACAAGTGATGGGGCTTGTTGAGCGTACAGTGGTCTGAGAGGGAAATATCCAAATAGAAATATCCCAAAGGCACTGGGACAATGGGTTTGAGGAAGGGTCAGAGCTGGAGCTAAGGGAGTTAGTTATCTAAAAGAATCAAGAGGTTGAGGGGTGCCTGGGTGGCTCAGTTGGTTAAGCGTCCGACTTCTTCCGCTCAGGTCATGATCTCACAGCTCAGCTTGTGGGTTCAAGCCCCACATCAGGCTCTGTGCTGACAGCTCAGAGCCTGGAGCCTGCTTCGGATTCTGTGGTCTCCCTCTCTCTCTCTGCCCGCTACCCCTTACTTGTGCTCTGTCTCTGTCTCTCTCAAAAATAAATAAAAGCATTTAAAAAAATTTTTTTTTAAGTATATCCCTTGTCATATAGAGATAGGTGTTAGGGATAAAAAAAAATAGGTGAGGAAATGGGATGGGAAGTATGTGGGAGAGATGCAATTTTAAAGATATTTAGAGCAGTGCTTCTCAAATTATCTGCTGTAAAGAACCACTGAGGTTTTGTTTGTTTTGTTGTGTTTTTCAGCCCATCACTGACCAATACTTTTATAAAATAAAAAACATATTGTGGGAAACTGAAATTAAAAAATACCAAAGATACATAAAACACAAGCCCTCATTTTAAAAGTTATTAAATATACTCAACAGACATAAAATTACTCTGTCAGATTTCTATACAAGCTTCTGAAAATACTTCTCTCAATTTCTATACTTAATTCAGCATGAACTATTAATAAACAGGGTCTCAACAACCTTTTTTTGGAGGAAGTTAGAAGGTGAGGAAGGTAGTTCAGCTCGAGAAAAATGTAAGGGGCAGTTGCATGGGGTGTGGGACATTTATTTTATTTTATTTCTTAAATGTTTACGTATTTTTGAGAAAGAGAGAGTGCAAACAGGGGAGGTGCAGAGAGAAAAGGGGGGACAGAGGATCCAAAGCAGGCTCCGTGCCGACAGCAGACAGCCCAATGCCGGGCTTGAACTCCTGAACCATGAGATCAAGACCTGAGCTAAAGTTTGATGCTCAACCGATTGAGCCACCCAGGCGCCCCTAAATGAGGATTTTGAACAGAGTCATGGCATGAGCTGATTGAAAAGGATGACTCTGGCTGCTGTGTTGAGAATGGACTGCAGTGGGAAGAGCAGGACCAGGAGAGTGAGTTAGGAGGCCACTGTAATAATCCAGCAAAGAGACCAGGACCAACCAGCAAGGGAACAGTGGAGGTGGTGAGTGGTAGAATTTTAGATCAGTATGGAGGTGTAGCTAACAAGATGGATTCAATGTGGAGTGTGGGAGGAAGTGAGGAGTCAAGGCTGAGTGTAAAGTGCTTGGCTTGAGCCAAGGTTGGGGTTGCCCTAATTGAGATAGGAAAGACTGGGAAGGTGGAATGAGGAACAAGGTCAGGTCAGGCGTTCCATAACTGACAGGCCAAGTCTGGGACAACCAAAGGATGTTGCATAGGCGATTGGATATGTGAGTCTAGAGTTCAGAGGAAGATCTGAGCTGTAGATAAATGAAACTGGGAATCATAAACATATCCTTGATATAAATCCATGGGACTGGATGAATTTATTGAGGAGTAAGTGTAGTCAGAAAAGAATAGAGGTCCAAGGACTGAGCAGTGGTACGTACCAACATTTGGAAGCTGAGACATGAAAACCTGAAAATCAGGGGCACATAGGTGGCTCAGTCGGTTAAGCATCCAACTCTTGGTCTCAGCTCAGGTCATGAGCGCATGGTTCATGGGATTGAGCCCCACGTTGGGCTCTGCACTGGCAGGGAGGAGCCTGCTTGGGATTCTCTTTCTCCTTCCCTCTCTGCCCCTTCCTTGTTTGTGCATGTGCGCTCTCTCTCTCTCTCTCTCTCTCTCTCTCTCTCTCTCTCTCAAAATAAATACATAAACATTAAAAGAGAGAGAGAGAGAGAGAAAACTTGTAAAAGAAGTAGCCATAGGGATAGGAAGGAAACCATCGGGTGTCCTGGAGGCCAAGTGAGTGCAAGAAGCACTTTGGAGGGAAGAGGGATCCATTGAATCTAGTGATGCTTGAAGGTCTGGTGGATGAAGATTGAGAATTGATCACTGGATTTAATAATGTGGAGGCTATTGGTGACCTTGAGAAGAGCAGTTTCAGTGGAATGGTAGGTGCCAAAGCCTAATTGGAGTGGTTTGGTGATCGATCATAGGCGTTAGAGGAAAGAAGCATAGGAATTCCTTTGATGTAGTTGGGAGGCAAAGCGAAAGAGAGAAATTGGGACAATACAGGAAGGAGAAGTGGGATCAAGAGAGTTTTCTTATAAGAGAAGAAAAATGGTGTATGCCACATGGTTATGGAAATGAATCAATAGTGAGGGGGAAACTCATTCATGGGAGAGGAGAGAATTTCAGAAGCAATGCCCTGGAGTGGGAGGAAGGTGCTGGAATTTACAAGCCCGGATTGGGGAGTGGAGGGAGGATTGGCCTTAGCTAGGAGAATGGACAGTTTATTCATTTCACAGGATGTAGAGCATTAAATGGGCGCAGATGCAGGTGAATTGAAGAAGTGGAATATTGTGGAAGTTCCTAACTGATTGCCAATTATCATTGACATATTATTTGACCTGTGATTTGACTTCAAGATGAAACTTGGAAGTTTAAATATGAGCATCCAGACCCCTGATGTTAAAGCAAGTGTATACAGAATGACTCCTCTTCCCCGTGTGCTTGGGTTAAGCATCACTTAAATTCAGGTGATTAGGATCTCTTGTACCATCAAGGTCCAAACACTCTGGAGAGCCATTGCTCTAATAAAAGAATGCTACTTCCTACATTGCTGTTCCTTAGAAGTCTGGCACTTAGTCGATGTTTAATATTAGTTGAATTAATGAATGAGTCTAAAATAAAATGCAGATTGAATACTTTGGTGAATGTCCCTCAGGCAGGAACAACCACTCTATAGTGACAGCCAACGGATGCTATGTAGTTGAGTAACAGATAGCAGTTCCATCATAGTTTTTGAACTCCATTATTTTTATGAGGTTACTCATCTGTCCCTGTATTACTGAGAATTTCAGAAAGATGTGATTAAGCTGGCCTGAAATATGCCTCCTCTGGTGGTTGGACTGCTCTGTGTTTACTTAGCAACATTAGTATTGTCATAGGCAAACTAAATATTAGTGATCTGTTAAATTATGTATTCTCTAACAAACAAAACCTAAATAATGTAGCAGATTGAGTTTTATGCCGAGATTTTCCTCAGAACTTGGCTGCGGGCCCGTGGACCAGGAGCATTGCAGAATCTTGGGTCCCATCTCACATCTACTGAATTGGGAACTGTTTTAATAGGATGTTTAGGTGATTGATAGCCATGTTAAAGTTTGAAGCATGGCTTTAGCCAACCCTATTTAATTGACAGTAAAATACAGCAAGTTGAGGACAGCATTTGAAGGTTAAAGAGAGGCACCCCTCTAAGATTTTAAGTTAAAAAAAATAGAATTTTTCTTTAGGGGGTTAAATTTTATTTATTTATATTTTAATGTTTATTTATTTTTGAGAGAGAGAGACAGAGCAAAAGTTGGGAAGGGGCCGAGAGAGAGGGAGACGCAGAATCCAAAGCAGGCTCCAGGCGGTAAGCACAGAGCCCGACGTGGGGCTTGAACCCACAAACTGTGAGATCACAACCTGATCAGAAGTCAGTTGCTTCACCGTCTAAGCCACCCAGGCTCCCCTAGGGGATTAAATTTTAAATCAACACATAATGTGGTATAGAGATATGCAGAGTCAGGTTTTGGAAGCTGAACCATTCCCGGGATGGACTTTGAGTGGAACCGAACTGAATACATAAATACATCAAAGGAAATCTTAGGGGCAGTGGGTGGCTGGAGGGTTTATGCTCTAAGAATAGCTGTACTCAGGCCTGTCCAGGCTGATGCATGTAGGTGAAGAGGGAGTGGGGTGTGTGTGGGTGTGTGTACGTGTTTATTGCCCTACACTGGAATGTTTTAGCCTAAGATTCTTATCACCTTGAATAACAATAGCAATTCCCCTTATTCTATTCACATTTTCAAGCTTACCAAGCCCGCTCAAGATTTTCATTCAGCTTCCCATCGGCATGCCCACAGTGAGGCAGCTTCTTGAGAACAGAAATAAAATGTTAGATCTACCTCATGTTGCCAGTGGCTCTTCCAGAGTCCCATTTGGGACGATGTCTGGATACTTCTTTTGCCTGTTTAGCCTTAGACCCCATGGAGTCCCTAATGCATCCCTTCCCTCCCTTACTATACATAGGGTTCAGTTTTACCTCTTGAGATTGGGTACATAATTGTACCCGGTGTCCTCAGCAAGCCTTTCCTTAGTTTTCTACAATGCTTTGCTGACCTCTTCATTATAAGGGTCTTATTGATAATCACGTAATTTCAGGAAACAGCAAGGAGTTAATAAAATAACTTTTGGGAGCAGGGTATTTAAGTTTCCATCTGGTTTCAGAGATCTTAGAGTCATTTCCATATGAATGAATCCATAATTCATTTCTTCAGGAGCTGCAAACAACAAGTGATGTAAATGAATGTGGAGGGTGAGTACTCCACAGGATGGGGGCATTAGCCCACATGACCACAGGGGAATTGAGTCCAGACTTGGAGGAGACTAGCTTTTCATGAAAAGTCAGAAATTTGGGTTTAGTTATAAGATCTGATTTTAAAGCAATGGCAACTCCCTCAGAATTTTTAAAAAATATTTATTTATTTTTAGGAGAGCGCAAATGGGGAGGGTCAGAGAGAAGGGGACAGAGGATCCCAAGCAGGCTCTGCACTGACAGGCTGACAGCAGCGAGCCCTATGTGGGGCTTGAACTCACGAACCGCGAGATCATGACCTGAGCCCAAGTCGGACGCTCAACTGGCTGAGCCACCCAGGCGCCCCTCACTCAGAATTTTTGAAAACATTGAAGTAGTTTAAAAAAAAATACAATGCCTTCTATCCTTAGCTTCTGTCTTTCATCCAATTTCTCTTCATTCTGATAATGTCTTTTATGATTGATCATTCTCAACCACCTTATGAAGGTGGGGAGGGGGCAGACAAATAGGAATCGCTTATTGTGTTCATTTCTATCTCTTGGGTTCTTTCAGAAGGATACAACAGTGTTATTGATGGGAATGTTGGGCCCTGCCCAGAAAATTCTCCTTTGATCCATTCCTCATAAGTGATTTAGTTATTTCAGTTTACTGAGTAGCTACTATGTGCCTGGGGTGGGGTAGGAAGGAGGACTGCAAGATTCTGAATGGTTCTGGGGCGCCTGGGTGGCTCAGTCGGTTGAGCGTCCAACTTCGGCTCAGGTCATGATCTCACAGTTTGTGAATTCTAGCCCTGCATCAGGCTCTGTGCTGACCTCTTGCTCAGAGCCTGGAACCTGCTTCGGATTCTGTGTCTCCTTCTCTCTCTGCCCCTCCCCCGCTCATGCTTTGTCTCACTCTGTTTCTCAAAAATAAATCAATGTAAAAAAATTTTTTTTAAAAAAAGGATTCTGAATGGTTCTGAGCTGTATGTATTTCGGTGCTCTTCTTCATGCAATGTTGTTGTTTCCAGTCTATTGTCCCTGGGGCATTTAAAAAAAATTTTTTTTAATGTTTATTTATTCTTTGAGAAAGAGAGAGAGCAGGAACAGGGGAGGGACAGAGAGAGGGAGACACAGAAGCAGGCTCCAGGCTCCCAGCTGTCAGCAGAGAGTCCGACGCGGGGCCCAAACCCATGAAACACGAGATCATGACCCAAGCCAAAGTCAGAAGCCCAACCGACTGAGCCACCCAGGCGTGCCATCACTGGGGCATTTTTGTTTTGTTGTGTTGTTTTTCAGTTTTATTGAGGTGATACAGTACAATTCACACAGTGTACAAGTTGATGGATTTTGGTAGTTATCTATAATCCTATAACTACCTCCACAAACAAGACCTAGTACAGTTAATTACATTACCCTAAAAAGTTCCTTCAAATTCTTTTTTTTTAAACATTTTTGTTAAAATTTTTGTTTATTTTTGAGAGAGAGAGAGAGTGCAAGCAGGGGAGGGGCAGAGAGAAGACAGAGGATCTGAAGGACTCCAAGATGGCAGCAGAGAGCCCAACGTGGGGCTCGAACTCATGAACTGTAAGATCATGACTTGAGCTGAAGTCGGATACTTAGCTGACTGAGTCACCCACGTCCCCCTCCTTCACCTTGTTTGTAGACAACTCCCTTCCCAACCCCCTGGCTCCAACAACCCCATCTGCTTTCTGTAACTACGTTTTGGGATCCTACAATAAGTAGTCTTTTGTGTTTGACTCATTTTACTTATTATAATAGGGCATATATTTGTTGTCATTTGGGATGTCATAAGTCCCTTTGCCTCACTTCCAAAATAAATTCTGAATCTGTCCGCTTACACTGTCTATTGCCTCTTTGCTGGTCTAAGCCATCCCCCTCTCTTGAACTTACTCTTCCAATGACTTAAACCTAAGCTCCTCACTCTTAGGAGGCTCTTGTACCTCTGTAATCTGTTCTTCAGGGACCCCAAGTGATCTATATAATGTAAGTCAAATTGCATCACCCTCCTTCTTAAAACCCTCCAGTGCCTTCCTATGACACTTAGTTATGGCTTTATGGTCTGTCTCCTGACCCTTTACTCCCCTTTCCCATATCTCCAGGTATTCTCCCTGGGACCTCCTGCCTTTCAAGCATGCTGGCTTTCTATACCTCAGCAACATCGTCCCTGTCTTTTGTACTCTTTGTTTTCAGCTTGGAAAACCATTCCCAGATCTTCCTCAGAGTGGTGCCTTCAAGTATCATCTCAGGGACCACCCATCTAAATGCTCTCTCTGCCCCACTCAATTTTTATTGTCAACTGTTTTCTTCTCGAAGCATTTATCATTTGCCAGTCTATTTGTTTACCTGCTTATTGCCTCTCTCCCATTTCCAGAACTCTGAGAGCAGGGACCTTCGGCACTGCCACGATTTCATCTCGAACACTAACTGACAATAGTAAGCAATTACTAAAAATGTCACCAGTGCATGAATGTTTGTATGGGTGGGTCTAGGGAGGTTTGTGCAGATTTATGCATTCTCTCATAAAGTCTTCTCTATAACCATGGATTAACTTTTCTTGCTAAAAGCGATGGTTATAAAAATTCCTTATGGAATTTTCTCTCTTCAACCTTTTATTGTATTCCAAATTATTTTGCGCTCTTTAAATTTATTTAAGTAGGACGCCTGGGTGGCTCAGTTGGTTAAGCGTCCAACTCTTGATTTTGGCTCAGGTCATGATCTCACGGTTCGTGAGACTGAGCCCCATATCAGGCTCTAAGCTAGTAGCAAGGAGCCTGTGAGCCTGCTTGGGATTCACTCTCCCTCTCTCTCTGCTCCTCCTCCCCTGCTCATGTGCATTTGTGCACGCACACACGTACTCTCAAAATAAATAAATAAACTTAAAGAAATTTATTTAAGTAAGCATAAATGCAGCATAATCTTTTCTTCAGATGGAATTTGGATGTCCTTAAAAAATATTTTTAAAAATATTTTTTTCGGGGCGCCTGGGCGGTTCAGTCGGTTGGGCATCTGACTTCGGCTCAGGTCGTGATCTCACCGTCTGTGAGTTCGAGCCCCGCATCAGGCTCTGTGCTGTCAGTTCGGATCCTGGAGCCTGCTTCAGATTCTGTGTCTCCCTCTCTCTCTGCCCCTACCCACTCATGCTCTGTCTCTCTCTGTCAAAAAAAAAAAGAATAAACGTTGAAAAAAAATTTTTTTAATGTTTTTCTCTTCATGTTCCATTAAACATTTCAGGTTTCTCATCCTCCAAAAATTTCCCTTCCTAAATTTACAGCTAACTTTTTCTCAGGAGTAAACAAACTTTAAGTCATAGTAAGATGGTTAATTTTCCCTAACGTTTTTTCCCCTAACGTTTTATTATGAAGAACTTCACACCTACAGCTAAATTGGAAGAAATGGTGCAGTGAACACCTAGATATCCACCAACTAGATTCTACAATTGTTAATTTTGCTATATTGCTTTTATCTCATTTTATCACATACCTATCCATCATTGATCCACCTTACTTTTGGATACATTTCAGAGTAGATTACAATAATCAGTACACTCAATTCCTTCTTCTCTCAACATACATAGTACTAACCAGACTTCAGTATTTGTTTATGTTTTTTTGGGGTAAATTACACCTGCAGTGAAATGAATACCTCCTAGATACAACCCCTGTTGAGGTACAGAAATATTCGTTACCTCCAGATAGTTCCCTCATGTCCACATATCGCCAGCCAATCCCTGTCCATGTATCCCCCATGAGCAACCATTGTTGTGAGTTTTTTCCTATCCCATAGGTCAGTTTTGCCAGTTTTAGGACTTCACATAAGTAGAGTTTATACAGGATGTGCTCTATTGTGTCAGGCTTCTTTCGCTCAGTATATATATATATTTTTTTTAATGTTTATTTTGAGAGAGAGTGAGTATGCGCACGGGGAGGGCCAGAGAGAGAGGGAGACAGAGAATCCCAAGTAAGCTCCATACTGTCGGCACAGAGCCCACCTCGGGACTGGATCCCACAAACTGTGAGATCATCACCGGAGCTGAAATCAAGAGTCAGACGCTTAACCCACTGAGCCACCCGGGCACTCCTCACTTGGTATGCCTTTGAGATTCATCCATATTGCTGTGTGTATTGTAATTTGTTGTTGTGTAGTACTCCATTGGGGGAATATGCCTCAGTTTGTTTATTCATTTTCTTGTTGCTGACACCTGGGTTATTTCAAGTTTGGGACTGTTATGAAAACACTCCTTATTAATATTCTTGTACAAATAGACATATGTTTTCACTTCTCTTGAGTGAAAACATGGGCTTGGTATTGCAGGACCAAAGGGTGCCTATATATTTTGTTTTACAAAAAACTACCGGACCATTTATCCTGAATGATTATAATTGATTAACTTTTTTAAAGAATCATTTATTGTGTAGGTAATATGGTTATAGGGTTAAACTTGAAATTCGACGATGAAAATCTCCTCCTTCTACCACATACCCACCTCTTCTTTCCAGTTCCCATTTCTCCAACGGGTTGGTAAATGTTCTTTTTTTTTTTTTTTTAATCCTTCTAGATGCTTTTATACATCTACAAATTATAAATAGCTTATGCTATATACATAGTTCTATACTTTGCTTTCCAAGAGGTTGTATTTTTGAGTTATCTTGCTTTTGTACCTTGTTACATAGCTTATATATATACACACATTACCTAAACCTGAATATCCCCATATGGATTCTAATTAGATAACTCATATAATGCTTGATCACTTGTATACTTCTTATGCTAATGCACTAGAGTAAGGATATTAAATTCTCTAGTTCACAAGATTTGAATTTGATAACTGTACCTTTAAGGGGAGAATTTTAACCTCAGATTTAAAAAGAAATTTTTTTTAAGTTTTTATTTATCTTAGAGAGAGAATGAGAATGCTTCTGGGGAGCTGGGGATGGACTGGGGAGGGGCAGAGAAAGAGGGAGAGAAAGAATCCAAAGCGGGCTCCAAGCTGTCAGCGCAGAGCCCAATGGTTAACTAACCACTAAGCTCAGATTTTTTTGAACTAAGTAGTTCTGCAATCTTATTTCTGCACTCTAAAACATGAGACTTAAGTTGCAGTGGGATCAAGTTCATTTCCTTATTGGTAACACTTTAAAAACTCGTGGTTTTTATGTACTCAAAACCAGCAAGGTCAGTTTGTTCCAAAACACTTTAGCCTTGATGTGTGTTCTCCATTTAATAATCACTTTTGTTAAGATGAGGACAACTAATTGACTGATCTACCAGATTTGCAACGAATATTCTCTCATATAATGCAATAACGTCGATGTATGCTCATTTGAGAGTTTCCTGCCACATCTATCATTGTGTAAATAATGTAGGGGAATTATAGTTGAGGGACTTGGTTTCTTTTAATGCCTGAAGTGTGCTACTTTTCATGAATATCTCCTAGGCATTTCCATTGTAGTTATCAATTGTAGTTACAAAAACACTTGCAAGACCCACAAAATGACCATAGAAATGTACTCTGTAAAGCCCACTGGTTTATACGAGTACACCCACAGTCTCAAAGTGTTGCTGCTTCTGCTGGTCATTGGGAGGAACTGAGATGACTTAAAAAGGACTACAGCTCTTTATTGACTCACATGGGGTTTGTTCTGGTAAAGCCATCCTAAATTAAAGTCAGTCGAAAATGCATTTAATACACCTGACGTATTAAACCTCATAGCTTAGCCTAGCCTGTAGCCTACCCAAATATGATCAGAACGCTTACATTAGCCTACAGTTGGGCAGAATCGTCTAATACAAAGCCTGTTTCATAAGTGTTGAATATTTCCTATGATTATTGACTGCTGTACTAAAAGTGCAAAACAGAATGGTCATATGGGTGTAGGATGGTTTTAAGTGTATTGGTTGTTTGCCTGAGTGACTGACTGGGAGGGCCCGGCATTGTAAGAGAGCACCATACTGCATATTCCTAGCCCAGGAAAAGATCAAAATTCGAAATCTGAAGTATAGTTTCTACTGAATGAGTATCGCCTTTGCATCACTATAGTCAAACAACCGTAAGTGGAACCACTGTAAGTTGAAGACCTTCTACACAGACTTTTGAGCCCCGACCAAAACTACCTGGGGTTCAGGGTGTGTAAACTTGGCAAGTTCTTACACCTCTGTGAACAACCTCAGTTTGCCTCCAGTCAAGTGAGGAAAAGGCAGAGCAGCATTTTAGGGTTACTCTGGGAGCTGGATGAGATCATGTCTATTAGGGTCCACCACAGGGCAGGGCACCAATATTAGTCTTCTGTTTGTCTTGGTATAAAACTCAAGTAAGTTGTGAGGAAAGGGGAAGGTTTTTAGTTGACTAAAAACAAAAACAAAGTATCATCCGCTTGTTCCTAAATTAAACGAACAGAAGGTATTGTGTCAGAAGTATAACTTGAGCATATGGACCACTTGAAATAAATACCCTTCAAAAGTACACTCTGAGAAGCACTTGTTAGGAACTCAAAGAAGTGCGAGGGCAGAATGTGCCTTACAACTTGCAGTTAATCACCTGTTAATCACCTGAAGCACAGAGAAGGAAAATACAGCAGAGGACTTCGATCTCTTGATTCTGGTAGGAATTTCTCTTGAAAGAACAGTTACGAATTTTGAGTCGGAAAACCCAGCTTAAGACCAACCAAGTTCAGGTACTTTCTACAGGTGTGACCTTGCAGAAGTAACTTAACCCTGATGTGCCTCAATTTCCTCTTCTAGAAGTGGCAATAGTGATCTTTCCTCGGGGTTTGTTAAGGTCAAATGAATTAAGGCACTTGGAAGTGTTTTAAAGTTTGTTAAAAATAAAAAACAAAAGGCGCCTGGGTGGCTCAGTTGGTTAAGTGTTTGACTTCGGCTCAGGTCATGATCTCACTGTTCGTAGGTCCGAGCCCTGTGTCGGGCTCTGTGCTGACCGCTCAGAGCCTGCAACCTGCTTCAGATTTTGTGTCTCCGTCTCTCTGTGCCCCTTCCCCGCTCGTGCTCTGTCTCTCTCTGTCTGAAAAATAAATAAAACATTAAAAAATTTAAAAAAACCCACCAGTGTACGAAGTTTAAAGTTACTTCGAATAAAAAGTTACTAAACAACAATAAAAGCAAAACATCTAGGAAAAAAGAAAGGGTAGGGATCTAGACAGATCTGGGATTCCAAATAAAGAGCAGGACAATCCCATCAAGTTGTTGCTGAATCGGTCTTATGTCAGTCTGTTTAGTGTTCATCTTCTAGAGAGAGGGTTTACTGAGTCTGGCCCATTCCAGGTGCTCTTGTCTTCAGCAGGGGATTGTGGACACCTTGACTGAGGTCCCACCAGATTGTGTCTCATATAAGAGGTGTAGTTCCTGCAGAGCAAAATCAGGATGCTATTGCAAGAAAGAGGAAATGGATGTTGGACAGGCATAAACATCAAGCAAATGCCTCAAGAACAATGCAAATGTCAGCATCCTTTGTGCGCATATAACAATTAAAAAAATGTTTTTAAATGTTTATTTATTTTTGAGAGAGAGAGAGCAGAGAGAGGGTCAGAGAGCGAGGGAGACACAGAGTCCGAAGCAGGCTCCAGGCTCTGAGTTGTCAGCAGAGAGCTGGACACGGGGCTCAAACTCGCGACCTGCAATATCATGACCTGAGCCAAAGTTGGACACTCAACCGACTGAGCCACCCAGATGCCCAGACATTATGATTAGTTTATCGGAATAATAACATGTATGGTATTTTGCCTCCTTGACTTCTTGCTACTTTCTTCTCTAACATACAAAATCCCACAGAGCAAAGACCTATTTTCTCCCCGAACTCCCCCCCAGAATTAAAGAAAAGAAAGAACACATTAAGTATCCTTTGGGTTATGGTTTTCATTCTGTTTATGGGAATTCTATTCCACTACTTTGTGTTCTTTTGTTTCAGTGCATGCAGTGCATGAAGTGAGTTGTGACTCCAAAGAAGTCTCATGTGAAAGCAAGAGACTGTCTGCCAAGCAGGGGATGCAAATGCACATTGCATTTGGTAGTACAGCTCCTAGCGTGCAAGGTGCCGTGAAAATACAGTGTGCACAAACAAACACAGACTGGTGGCTCCTTTATACCTTTTCAGGAGAGTGATGTATTCTTGGTTTCTTCTGGGTAGATTCTGCCGTTCCTGTATCGCTACCAGTCTAAAGAACAATAAATGGACCTGCCCTTATTGCCGGGCATATCTTCCTTCAGAAGGAGTTCCAGCAACTGATGTAGCCAGAAGAATGAAATCAGAGTACCAGAACTGCGCTGAGTGTGACAGCCTGGTAAGTGGCCCTCTGCCTGTGCTCACGGTTCCCGGCTTGGACTGCTGAGGAAATTGTTATGCAGCTGATCATTTCACCCATGCCTTTGTCTTCATCCTACCCTGACTTTCTAAAGTTTGTTGTCTCTGCCTCTCCCCTTCCTTCTCTCTGTTCTCATATGTATAGGCTGTGGTGCAATTGGCCCCTGACTCCTACCATCACCTAATTTTTCAGACAAATGCTTTCACCCACCGCTTCCATTTCCTCCCTTCCCGTCGGTCCTGTGACCTCCCCCGCCCCCATCATGTTGCCTACTGGCATAATTCCAGTGGCATATTTCCTCCTGTATTCTGGACTTTGCAGTGTTTCTCTCCGTTGATCACATCTTTTTGCGGGTTTCCTACTAGCCTGGTTAGATCATGTGAGGTGTCAAAGACCACGGGAAGATTCTAGATTTTATCCTAAATGCAGTAGTGAGTCACTGAGTGTAAGCTTTCGATCAGGTTTATATTTTTAAGATATTGCTCTGGCATGTGAGCGCAGAATGATTTGGAGGGGGCACATCAGGATTGGTGAAGCCAGTTCAGTGGCTAAGGATGGCTAAGGTAAGAAAGGTGGGTTAGGGCGAGAGCGTTAGACAAGGATAAAGGATTGTTTCGAGGGGTGTTTAGGAGAGACAGTGGAAGGAAATCGGTAACTGACTGGATGTGGGGGTGAGTGAGAATATAAAGTGTCAGAAGAATCCTCCCAGGTTTCTGACATGTGTAGGTGAAGGTGCTGATATAGAGAGCAAATTTGGAGAAGAATCCACAGAGTTTTAAATATGTTACATTTGAACTGCTAAGGGGGGGATAATTATTATATGAAGTCTAGAGATCAAAAGAGAGATTACGTGCTGAGGATCTGAATTTTTTAGAGAACTTTCTTGATTGTTAATCTATGTTATGTTTTCTTAGTACCCTATGCTTTCTCTTTGTACTATTCATCACCATTTGGAATTATGCTTTTGGGATTTTTTAATATAATGTCAGTTATCCCCACCAGATTTGATTTCCATGAGGGTAAAGGACTGTCTATTTTATTGGCAACTGCGTACCCAGCACTTTGAAAAGTGACTGGTGCACAGTGCTTAATATATTTTTTTGAATATTTATGTAAGACTCCATAATGTGTTCATGGCTGTCTGACTACAGAATGTATGCATGGTCTTTGGAGTCAGACATCCTGGGATCAAACACGAATTCTGTCATTCATTGTTTGTGATTTGGGGACGTTATCATCTAAGTATTAGTTCATCTTTTTGTAAAATGAGGGAAAAGATAGTGTTCATGAGGTGCCTAGGTGGCTCAGTCAGTTAAGGGTCCTACTCTTGATCTCAGCTTAGGTCTTCTTGACCTCAGGGTCATGAGTTTGAGCCCCTCATTGGCTCTGTGCTGTGTATGAATCCTACTTTAAAAAAAAAAAAAGGTAGTGTTCATGCCATGGGATGGTTGTAAGGGAAAATGATAAAACATGTATGGCTTTTAACACTGTCTGGAACATGGTAAATGCTCAAAATCAATAGCTTTTAATATTTATAATAATAGATTATTGCTTATTTTTACTTTGATATGTTTTGTCATCATATAAAATTCAACATGCACAAATCCAACTCACTGTAGTATTCTGTCATCTAGTTTTTATCCCACCTTTGGTGTCTATCAGAAACAAGAATATTCTCTCAATGATCCTGGATAGAAATCCCCTTCCTTTTTTCACCCCTTATATCTGATTATTCACAAGTATTTTGATTTTTCCTTTGAGGTATTTCTTACAACTGTCACTTCTTTTTTTTTTTTTTTTTTTTTAATGTGTTTTCATTTTTTTGAGAGACAGAGCCCAAGCAGGGGAGGGGCAGAGAGAGTGGGAAACACAGAATCTGAAGCAGGCTCCATGCTGACAGCACAGAACCCAATGCGGGACTCGAACCTATGAACCATGAGATTATGACTTGAGCCAAAGTCAGACACTCAACCAACAGAGACACCCAAGTGCCCCTCTGTCTCTTCCTTTTTATGTTATTCCTCTTGCCAGGAATATTGCCATTCCTTCTTTAAAGTTTATTCTTTACTTTGAAAGAGAGACAGAGAGACAGAGAGAGAGAGAGAAAAAAAAAACCAGCTGGGGAGGGGCAGAAAGAGGTGGGGGACAGAGGATTCAAAGCAGAGATCTCAATGCTGAGCTTGAACTCACGAGCTACAAGATTGACCTGAGCCAAAATCAGACACTTAACTGACTGAGCCACCCAGGCGCCCCACCTTCTAGAGCCATTTTAGACTCTACCTATTCTTCAGAGTCACGGCCAGATTTCCATTTCAGAGGCCTGGCCTTAGTATTGGAGTCCCCAGTATCAAACAGTTTCCTATCTACTTGTCTACATGTGGTTTTGCCCCCTTCTATTAGATTATAAGCACCTATAGAGCAAGCGCAGTGGCTTGCCATCTCTTACAATGTCTTCTACAATTTTGTGCCTAGAGTAGACACTCCATGAATTTATCAATTCCTTTGTCAGTATACAGTCCCCAAATTTCTAATTTGTATGAAGAATGTTTGTCTTTGTTGTTCAAGAAATACAAAGGAAGAACTTTTAACAAAAGTAATAACGAGATGTGAGAGAATTGACGTATAAAGTTGGTTGTTAAAAGTTGGAAAACATGGGGCGCCTGGGTGGCGCAGTCGGTTAAGTGTCCGACTTCAGCCAGGTCACGATCTCACACTCCGTGAGTTCGAGCCCCACGTCGGGCTCTGGGCTGATGGCTCAGAGCCTGGAGCCTGTTTCCGATTCTGTGTCTCCCTCTCTCTGCCCCTCCCCTGTTCATGCTCTGTCTCTCTCTGTCCCAAAAATAAATAAACGTTGAAAAAAAAAAAAACTTAAAAAAAAAAAAAGTTGGAAAACAGTGTCTTGACAGCTACCTCAATCGGTCCTACTTTGTACGTCTTTTAGGTGGATATGTGTAAAACAAGGATATGTTTTCACTTTTCCACTTGCTTTTGTTTTTGTCTTTTGCTAAGCAATTATAACAGTTTCCTTACACGTTAGATTTCATGTTTGAGGTTTAACTTCCGTAGTTTGAGTGAAACGAAGCAGGGTGGGTCGACCACCTTACCACAGCAGTACAAAGCTTCTTTTAGCACAAGATCTTATCAGTTTCTAATGAAACATTTAGTAGAATATGTGTTATTTAGCCACAGACAGCCTCATGGTTAGGATCTCTGAATGTATATCTGAAGGAACAAGGGCTCTTTATTCTGCCTTGGTAAAAATGGACTGTAAGAACTGTCTTTTATGTTTGCTCTTAATGGGGCCATTAAGTATACTGTGTATTGTGAATTCATGTAATACCATTGGATATATTATAAAACTGTGGTATTTATATCTTTCCCTGAGGGACAGGATTTCCTTTACTTACTATGACCGTCTTTAAAATTAAAATCCATCTTTTGGCTCTTTTTATCTGTCATTGTTTTCCTTTTCCTCTGTCTCTTCTTATTGTTTTCTTTTTTCTTTCCTCCACCTTGCTCTCTTTTTCCTCTCCCCTTTTTCTTTCTTACTTCTTAACCGTCACCAGATTAGGTAATGGCATCCAAAAAAAGTAAATTTGAGTTAATAAATGTCTTTCCACTTTAAAAAACATATGCTTTCTGGAAGAACCAAATTCAAGAACTCAACATTTGGGTCTTTGAAGTATTAGAGAAATTTCTAAAGTGTTATTTGTGATAATGCCTTAACTTTGTTGTGCTGTTGTCATGAATGCATCCTTGTAATCAACTGACCCCACACTATATATGATCTTGTTTGAAATAATGAAAGTAATAAAGCTGGATCATAAGACTTCATTGAGCCCCTTTGCAACAGGCAATTTATTTTGAATTTGCTTTTATATAGGTTTGCCTCAGCGAAATGAGGGCACACATAAGATCTTGTCAGAAGTATATAGATAAGTATGGACCACTGCAAGAACTTGGGGAGACGGCAACAAGGTTTGTTTCAGCACAACATAGTTGAATGCTAAATTTGATATGCTTGGGAGAGAAGTTAATAGGCTGGAACAGTTAACTGTTTTATTGTGAAAATATGTATGGAGTGTGTTTAGGCTCTGAACCATAACACCTCCTATTGGTAATCATTTTACAAAAGAATTTTGCTTTCTGTACTTGAAAAACTTTGCATGGGGGTACCAACCAAGCACTGGAGAGATTGGAAGAACTTCCTCAGACAAGTTTGTATTAAGGAAGATCCAAAACTAAAACATGGAACTGTTTTAAGTTCCTCACGGCTCTATTTTCTGACTAATAGATTGACGTAGATCCTGGATTCTTTTTCACTCTTCCACTGCCATTGCTCAGTGCCCCAGCTCGTTTCCTCTTGTGTTGCTGGTTTGTCTTTAGAAGGGAGGAAGTGACACCTCAGTATATAGTCTAACAAGGAAGAACAGGTCTGGGGCAGGCATCTTTTTTGTGGGTAATCTTATGGGGCTAGAGGAAGGATGGAAATAGTTAGTAGGGGCAATGAAGAATAGTGATCATTATTATTTTTTCCTTTAAAAAAAGAGAAATGAATCTGAGCCATTACTCTCTTGATGGGCAGAGTAATTACAAAGGTTGGAGTCTCTCCCTACCAAAAAAATATGGAAATGATTTGTGTTTTCCTGCATGGGCTGATGGCTTTGAAACCATTAATCTAAGTATGAGCTCAGTTATGAATAGTAATATTCAGTAGGAGTGTGACTTTTTTTCCCTCTCCTGAAGGAAAATGTAGCTTTACTTATTTTAAGAAAATGCACTGAAAGCTCAAATTTCCTAACCTGAAAGTCTAGATGATTGCCCCCTTCCTTTGTTTTACTAGAGATTGCTTTGCAAATGTATCCATTTATTGTAGGGTTAGTTTTATACCATGATGTTATAAATTTTAAATGAGTATTTTAGCTCAAAGGAGAGTATGAATTCTATTAGCTTGGTTGCAAGGACCAGTAGGAAGGAAGGACAATAAATGGGTTAAGAAAATGTATGCGTTTGATTGCAAGGTTGTTAGCTTTTATAAAAATATAAAAATATATCCAGGCTAATTTAAATCCTAATTTCTTCTGCTAGTTAGAATTAAGTAATAAACAAAATAATAGAAAATGAGGAGGGTTGTTGATTAATCAGTCCTCTAGGATGGAGTAAGATTTGCATTTAAGATAGAAATCTTTGCTTCATAGAAGAACTTAACTGCTGCATGATTCAAATTTTTAAAATTCTTAAGGGTATAAGTCTTAGGGAACAGGAAGTTATATCTATGATAGAAAGTGAGCAAAAAATTTCAAGCCTCCATATTGTACCTATGCGTTTAAGGCAGCACTGTCCAATAGAACACACATGTGAGTTTATGTTTTCTAATAGCCACACTAAAAAGGCAATAAGAAACAGCAAAATTAATTTTTAGTGTATTTTATTTAACCAAAGATAGCTTAAGTGTTACCATTTGAACATGTAATCAATATAAACATTTTTGAGATATTTTGCTTTTTTTTATATTAAGCGTTTGAAACTCACAGTGCATTTTGTACTTCCAGCATCACTCAATTTCAATAGCCACATTTTAAGTGACAACAGACGTATATGGCTAATAGCTACTGTACTGGACAGCACGGACGTAAAGGTCAAATACTCCTTATAGTCACCTGTAGTAATATGCTGGTGGGGCTGAAAAACAAACAACACCCAGTTATGTTTCCTGAATTAGGAGAGGGAGGAAGAGAAAGAGAAAAAGTAACCCAGGGACAGCTGGGTGACGTGGTCCCGGTTTGTCAGTTAATGGGTGCTCAGACTGCACTTCGCTTCCAAAGAGAATAAAGTGCTTCACATGCTGCTCTAGCCGTTTCTCCGCGGTGGCCCTGGGAGGATACTTAACTTTTCTCCATGAGAAAAAGCGTAGGCATTTGACCATTATCAGATGGATCAGAGAAATAATGTCAAATCTGGAAGTTTCCAGAACAAGGGCTGGAAACTAGATCTGCCTACGTTCTATTGCTTAGCTCTAGTTTAAATGCTAGCAATTTTAGTCATTTTTGTATTCTGTGCAATTTCCAGGTGTGTGTGTCCATTTTGTCAGAGGGAACTGGATGAAGACAGCTTGCTGGATCACTGTATCACTCATCACAGATCAGAAAGGAGATCTGTGGTAAGGAATTTTGTTACCATATACTTCTGCAAAGTCTAAGTTCGGTATACACTAGAAACCCGTTCAATAGGCTTCTGCTTGTAGATATATTATGAAAGATAGTTTATGTCAAGGTTGTGGTAATTCTGTGACTGTTAACAATATGTGAGTGGTAAGAATTACTAATGTGCGGGGGGCGCCTGGGTGGCTCAGTCAGTTAAGCGGCCGACTTCAGCTCAGGTCATGATCTCACAGTTCATGAGTTCGAGCCCCACATCGGGCTCTGTGCTGACAGCTGGGAGCCTGGAGCCTACTTCTGATTCTGTGTCTCTTTCTCTCTCTGCCTGCCTCTCTCCCCTGCTCGCTCGCTCTCTCTCCCTCTCTCTTCCTCAAAAATAAATAAACATAAATTAAAAAACAAAAACAAAAACAAAAAACTACACAGCTAAAATCGAACTTGAGTATACTAACTGTGGTCACGTCCTAAGTTAAAAACATTTTTTAATAATGCAAATAAGGTTATCACAATAATTCACTAGAAATGAGCAGTAGGAAGTTACTCATCTTCAATCAATCTGTTGTTTTATTTCACAATCTGAGTATTTATCCATATGCGTGCACAATAAATATACATATTGCTTATCATTTCCTAGGTTCATTGCGATGCTTCCTTTTTTCTTTTCAGCCTGGCATTTTAGTTCTACTTTGCAGTGTAACTTTTATGATTTTCATTTTGGTATAGTTGTGAGGGAAAGCAGGGTGGTGATGGGTACATTACTTAGCCATTTTACTATTTTTGTACCCTTGGTTACCAATTTTAGGATGTGAATTCATATTGTACATTTGAACTCTTCCTTCTATTGGATTTTTTTTCCTGAGAGGAAATCCTTAGATTTATCTTTCTGGGACCAAGAGAGCAAACTTTATAATAGTTATTGAAATATACTTCTAAAATGCATTCCAGAAAGGTTGAGTCAATTTATATTTGTGTAAGCGATTGATAAGTAAACCACCTTCATCTTAACCTGGCCAACAGTGGGTACATTTACTTTAAAATTAAAATAAAAGGGTCGCGTGGGTGGCTCAGTTGGTTAAGCATCTGACTCTTGATTTGGGCTGAGGTCATGATCTCGCAGTTGTGAGATCCAGCCCCGTGTTGGGCTCTGAGCTGACAGAGTGGAGCCTGCTTGGGATTCTCTCCCTCTCTCTCTGCCCCTCCCTGCTTTCTCTCTTTCTCTCTCTTTCTCTCTCTCTATCTCAAAATAAGTAAACTTTACTTTTTTTTAAGTTTATTTATTTATCTTGAGAGTGACAGAGACAGCACGAGTGGGGGAGAGGCAGAGAAAAGAGAGAGAGAAAATCCTAAGCAGGCTCCACACTGCCAGTGCACAGCCCGACACAGGGGGAGCTCTAACGCACAAAGCTGTGGGATGGTGATCTGAGCAGAAACCAAGAGTGGGACGCTCAACTGACTGAGCCACCCAGACACCCCTAAATAAATAAACTTTTAGGAAGAAAGAAAGAAAGAAAGAAAGAAAGAAAGAAAGAAAATTAAAGGTTTAGCAGATATAAAATGATACCTCAAAGATTATTTTGAGTTTTATTTTAGTTTTATGTTATATATATACGTGTGTGTGTGTATACACACACAGACATATATGTATGTGTATCATTTATATAGATATGAGTTTTGTTTTGTTTTTTAATTTGAATTTTAAGGTTATTTTCCTCCATAAAATCCTTTTGGAAAGTGATGAGATTGAAACATAGGTATATTAGATAGATAGGTGATAGGTAGGTAGATAGATAGATAGATAGAGATAGATAGATAGATAGATAGATAGATAGATAGATAGATAGATACAAGGATAGTTCTCACAACAATCCTAGAAGATAGGTGTGATTACCTCCATTTTACAAATGATAAGTTGAGGCTCAGAGAGGTTAACTAAGTCTTACAAGGTCACACAGCTGTTAAGTAGCAGAGCCCCAACTTGAACACAGTAGTCTAATTTCCAGAGCATGGTCGACCCCTATGATCTACTAACAGGTTCACAAGAAAAGCCACACAATACGATCAAAGGTATTTGTTATTGATCCTAATGGCTTAGGCATTTTGGTTCTTGGAATGGCTTGATATGTGTTGGGAGAGCAGGGGAGACTGTCACGGGCTTTTACGGCTCGTAAGTTGCTCTGTGGGAGGAACTGGACTAAGGAGCTATGTTATGATAGGTCCCTGGGGAGCTAGAAGAAGTTAGAAGAAAGCGTTAGGATGGCATAATAATAGCTACCATGTACTGAGTTCTAAGTGCTTCCTTGTCTGCTGACTACCCTGTGGAGGTATTATCGCACAGCCTGAGTCCTAACCACTAGTACCCAAGTGCTGCTCTGACTGGAGGAACACCTGGTGCCTTGGGCCATGGTCTTAGGCTGCATCACAGGAGTAATCTGGGGCAGGCCGTGTGCTGGTCTGTCCATTGGTACTGTGTACGTGGCTCCAACAGAAGCCCAGTCCTCGTGCTGCTCAGTTTGCCTACCAGATTAAAGGTGCCCATGGAAGCTAGGTCTTCCTTGATTTAGAGGTCGCAGACATCATTGAAGAAAGCCTACCCAAGGGCAGAGATAAACCAGAAATGGTGGGATCAGATTGCCCATAGAATTAATAGCTGAAACCTAGCTTTAGAGGAGATCATCTTTGGTGCAAATCCCATTAATGTCTTCACCTCTGTGTCATCATTCGTAAAATGGGGATGATGATGATAATGATGCCCTTTTCACCGGGTGGTAGTAAGTGAGTCAGGTGATAATGGTGGGCTACTACTGCTTTTGCAACTACATAAAACCAAGGCCGGTGGAGATTTCAAGGAAGCCGTGTACCCTCACTGTTGGGGAACCCAAGCTGGAAGGGGTGTGAAGTAATGAATTTCACAAGACCAGGATGCAATTGTGGCCTTGAGGCAGGAGCAGATTGTTCACAAAATCCATGGTTCAGTAATAACACGAGGGCCGTCTAGGTGGCTTCTAGCACAGAAGACCTTCAGCTTCTTATGTTAATGTTCCATGCTTGAATAGGAAATCAAGACAGGTGTCACTCTGAAGGATCTAGAGCCACTAGAATTCAGGAGATATGCTTTGATTATGAAAAGGCTGGAAGCAGGTACTGTGGCATAGTTGAGGTTCACATGCTTAGGGATCCCCAGTCGGGGAAACACCTCCCTGAGAAGTCCTATGTCCAAGGCTGACTCTGGACTGGTTTGGAAGTTAGCAAGGAATCATTGCTTTCAGGGGCAGGGTTGCTGGGTTTGCTTGCAGATAAGATCAGTGACATCATCTGACCTATCTGGCATAAGAAGTTTCATGGCAGTTAGAGATTTGAGCAAATGATTCTGCCTTCTAGATAAAATTAGATAATTCAGAGATCGAACCCCAAGCAACTAATCTTTTCTTTCTTTTCTTAAGACTGGGGTCGTGGGTTAAGAACATCAGGGAATTTTGAATTTTCTCACATGCAGCTTTAAGAACCAACAGCTCCTTGGGGTGCCCGGATGGCTCAGTCAGGCAAGCGTCTGACTCTTAGTTTCAGCTCGGGTTGGGCCCTGCACTGACAGCATGGAGTCTGCTTGGGATTTTCGCTCTCTCCCTCTCTGCCCCTCCCACGCTTGTTCTCTGTCTCTCAAAATAAATAAACTTACAAACAACAACAACAACCAACAGCTCCTTTTTGCCACACAGTAGTAATATTCTGCAATGTTTTATTAAAAATTTTTTTTAACATTTATTCATTTATGAGAGACGGCACAAGCAGGGTAGGGGCAGAGAGAGAGGGAGACACAGAATCCGAAGCAAACTCCAGGCTCTGAGCTGTCAGCACAGAATCCGACGTGGGGCTCGAACTCACAAGCTGTGAGATCATGACCTGAGCCGAAGTCAGATGCTTACATGACTGAGCCACCAGGTGCCCCATCTGCAATGTTTTATTTAAAAAAATTTCTGGAATATTAAACTCAAAGGAGGCCAATGACATAAACAGCTTGCTTCAGATTGAATTGTGAGACCGCTTTTGAGAGAAATTTGGTATTTTGTCCTCTAAAGGGAAGATGTTTCAACAAGAGCCACACTTTCTGGCTATTCTTTTTCTTTCAGTGGTTGGCTCTTACTTATCCTTTAGAACTCCTCTTAAATCTCACTTCCTCAGGGAAGCCCTCCTTGACCCCCAAATTACTTGTAGCTCTTGCTTTTCTCTCCTCTTTTTTTCTTATTCATCACAATTTGTAATTGTGTATTCATTTCATGTCTGTCTTTCCCTGTAAGTTATTCGGTTCACGAAGTCATGGAACCTCTTGGTTCAACACTGCTTGGCCAGCTGTTGGAAGACAACCTAGCACATAGGAGGATATAGTGATTACGAAAAATAAGATATTAAAGAAAACATCATTTCATTCAAAGGATGCAGTAGTCTCTTAATTTCTGCCTTGTTCCTGAGATTCATTCCTTAAGGGAAGGGACAGGACTTTTATTGGTTTGGAACATAAACTGTGGTGACTAGAGCCTGAGCCACCTGCCCACAGAGGTTTATTTCTGTGGATATTTAGAATATCTGTGACTCGACTGGGTAGTGGGAGAATATGTTTTGGAAGGAAGAAAAATCTGTATTAAATTTGTTTTCAAACTCTTACTAAATTAAATGTGCAGTCTGGTACCTTAATTTTGGTTACATATTTGTCTGTAATTATTTTCGGTGCATGTCTCTTTTCTCTTTTTTTTTTTTTTTTTTTTTTTTTTTTTTTTTTTTGACTCAGGAATTTTAAATTTCTTCCCCAAATGGCGCTTGGCATCAGATGGTTGCTGTGGAAAAGTTAACCTAAACCACAGATAGAGCTGGGTGTCCATTGTAATAGATGTTCCGAAGGATTGAAGTTGGTGGTAGCTTCTAATCTGGAGGCTGTTTTTCACCTGTGCTGTTCACCATCAGATAAAGTCCATACTGGGATGAGGCCAACATCTGTTGAATGCACACTGCACAATGGTTGATTCCTAATCTGAGTAGCGTGGCCCAGGAGCACTGGGTAGAGGCAAATAATAAAGGATGAGCCGATATTAGCCATTGGCAGCAGTAGGGAGAGTATAGGTGAACACTTAGGTACTTGGTAATGATTAGTAACTCTCGTACCATTTCTTTCCCCTTCCTATTCTTACCCTCTCCTCCTTCAGGTCAGATCCTTCAATGTAAGACACACAAAAAATCTTTAGAGTCTTACAATGTTTTACAATGTCCTTCTGGTAGATGTACAGCAGAAGACTGAAGTCTCATCTCCACTAGTTCCTACTAAAATCAGATGAAAAACAAAAGCTACTTAAAGTTCCAGGCTTTCTGTATCTTTCTCCTTCGCTAGATCTCAAAGCTCCTTAATCATCGGACCAGGGGTTAGCATCTCTGTACCTCTGACTCGTGACATGGGGCCTCCAGAAACCAGAATAGGTGCTCAAATGAACCATCTATTGAGCAGAACTGCTCCCAGTGTATCCTTCCAGACTCATGTCCTACTACTTCCTGCCACATGCCCTGTCTTCAGCCTCCTACAGCTTTTCCCATTGCCTAAGCAGGCCTGTCCTTTTAGATCTCCGGCCGTTTCCCACATTGATTTTTCTGCCTGTTGATGTTCCTCACTGTGGCATTGCTGGCTCGTTCTTCCAGACTCATTTCAGTTACCAGCAGCTTGGCTGAAGCTTTTGCTGATTTCCTGGGCAAAATTAATGATTCCCTTTTTAGGTCTTGAACTGTTGTTTTGAGTATAACATTTGAACATATAGCGTAACGTCTCAGGTATAGCACTTGCTATGCAGTAGTAAAAGTATTTGCTTCAATGATAACAATAGCAGCCATTTAGTATTTGTGCCAAGGACTGAGCTCATATAATGACTGAGCTTCAGAATGTTAAATGATGTGTTTTAAGTACACAAACAGCCCCGCAAAGCAGAGATAGTTCTCATTTTGCAGGATAAGATTAGTTACTTGCCAAGGTTAAGTCAGTGAGAGGTAGAGATGAAATGGGAAACAATTTTCCAGGTACTGGGAATGCAGGAGTGAACAGGACACACGTAGTTGCTTCCGTCATGGAGCTCCAACTCTTCAAGAACAAGGATCAAATAGTAGTAAATATATGGTGTTTACTGAGTGCCTAGTGTGTACCTGGCACATTAAGGACATTATCTCTAAACATCATAACTGCTCTACAGGGTAGGTGGTAGTATCTCCACTTCATAGAAGAGGGAAACTCATGTGCTGAAGGTCACATAACAAGCAAGAATCTGCAGGGATTTGAACCCAAGGCTCTTTGATTTCACAGGCCATGCAACACAACCCTATCTTTACTGGTTCCCGTATTCCAGGTGCCTAGCACATAGTAGAGGCACAAGAAAGAGTATTGAGTGAACATACTTCTATAACTAGTTTCCCTTCCTTCACACTACAAAAAATTAATGTTGCCTTTCCTTAAAATATTTCTTGGTCTCAGCTGTGTTCTCATTACTACATAGGGGTCTCAGGGTAGATTAAGTGCTATCTTGGGATAGCATTTTGTGATTAGAAAATCGGAAATGATTATAAAGCAATAGTAACTTAAATGATGTAATTTTATTAAAAATAAGGCAAATATTGGGGCGCCTGGGTCGCTCGGTTGGTTAAGCATCCGACTTTGGCTCAGGTCATGATCTCCCACTCTGTGAGTTCGAGCTCCGTACGGGACTCTGTGCTGACAGCTCAGAACCTGGAGCCTGCTTGAGATTCTGTCTCTGTCTCTCTCTGCCCTTCTCCCACTCACACTGTCTCTCGCTCTCAAAAATAAACATTAAAAAAATAATAAATAAATAAAAATAAGACAAATATTAGTGGAGTAGCGCAGAATTCAGAAGTATATGTTTAGATATTGAGCATACTGAAACCAAGACCTCCATAAAACAGTAAGAAAAAATTACATAAAGCCCTCATTGAAATGTAAAGGAAAATGTTATCATCCAAGCAGATAGATTAAACACTGTTATAATATGAAAAGAATGTTGAATTGCCTATTAGGAGGCCTAGATTCCCATTCTGATACTTAAAGTGGTATAAATTTAAGTTAATTTTTTTTCCTTTCTGAAATTGGGTTCCTGAAGGGAATAGGATAATAAATTAATCGGGGCGCCTGGGTGGCTCAGTCGGTTGGACTCAGGTCATGATCTCGAGGTTCACGAGCTCGAGCCCCACATCAGGCTCTGTGCTGACAGCTCTGTGCTGATGGCTCAGAGACTGGAGACTGCTTCAATTCTGTGTCTCCCTCTCTTTCTGTCCCTGCCCCGCTCACAATCTGTCTCTCTCTCCCTCAAAAATATAAATAAACATAGAAAAAAAAAATTGGGTTGTGAGGATCAAATAAGAATAGTACCTAATTTAATGCCTAACACATACCTTGCATTCAGTAATGATTCTGCATCTCATATTTTTTTAAGTTATTTATTTATTTATTTATTTATTTATTTATTTATTTATTTAGAGACTGAGAGCAGGAGAAGGGCAGAGAGAGAGAAAATCCCAAGCAGACTCCACACCATCAATGCAGAGCCCAACTCAGGGCTCAAACTCATGAACAGCAAGATCATGACCTGAGCCAAAATCAAGAGTTGGATGCTTAACCAACTGAGCCACCCAGGCACCACTGCATCTCGTATTTTAAAATGAATGCATGAGGAAATGGAATTTTTAAAAAGAAACCTAAGTTAAAACATAATAAAGTAGTGTCTGTTAAAGAAAGTCATTTAAATTAGCCATTAGGGATATACAAATTAAAATCATGATGAAATACCACTGCACACCTATCAAAATGATTAAAATTAAAAAATACACACACACACACACACACACACACACACACACACGGGGTAAGGTTATGCATCCGACTTCGGCTCAGGTCATAATCTCACCGTTTGTGAGTTCGAGCCTTGTACTAGGCTCTGTGCTGGCAATGAGGAGCCTGCTTGGGATTCTGTCTCTCCCTCTCTCTTCCCCTCCTCCACTCGTGCTTTCTCCCTCAAAATAAATAAACTACGACACAATACAATTAAATTTTAAAAATATAGACAGTACCAAATGCTGGTGATAACTCACACATTGCTAGTAGGAATGTAGAATGGAACAAGCACTCTGGAAGATAGTTTGGCAGTGTTTTACAAAGTTAACCGTAAAACTCACCATATGACCCAGCTATCACACTCCTGGAAACTTATTCTAGAGAAATGAAAACATGTTTATGCAAACATCTGTATACCAATATTCACCGCAGCTTCATTTATAACAGCCAAGAACTGAAAACAACAAATGTCCTTCAGAAAGTAAATGGATACATTGGCACATCCACATCAGGGAGATCTACTCGGCAATAAAAAAGAAGGAACTTTTGATGCATTCAGCAACCTGGGTGAATCTCAGGGCCATTATGCTCAGTGAAAAAAGCCAATCTCAAAAGATTAATCCTATTTATATAACATTCTCAAAATGATGAAGTTCTAGACGTGGAGAACAGATCAGTGGATACCAGGGTTTAGGGAGAAAAGACAAAGTAAAGAGGAAGCCCAAGGATGTTCCTTTGTAATGACATAGCAGTTCTGTATCTTGATTGTGTTTGTGGTTATATAAATCTATACATGTGATAAAATTTCATACAACTACACAGGCACACCGAAAAAACTGAGTTCATGCAAAAATAGGTGGACCCTAAGTAAGGTTTGTTGTTAATTGCCAATTTACTGGTTTTGATAATGTACTACAGTTACGTAAGATGTTGCCATTGGGACGGGGCGCTTGGTGGCTAAATCAGTTAAGCAGTTAAGTGACCGACTTTGGCTTAGGTCATGATCTGATGGCTTGTGGGTTTGAGCCCCACATCAGGCTCTCTGCTGTTGGCATGGAGCCTGCTTTGGATCCTCTGTCTCTCCCTCTCTCTGCCCCCACCCCGCTCGTGCTTGCTCTCTCTCAAAAATAAGTAAGCATTAAAAAAAAAAAGATTTGGGGGTATCTGGGTGGCTCAGTCAGTTAAGTGTCCAACTTTGGCTCAGGTCATGATCTCACCACTTAGGAGTTTGCGCCCTGCATTGGCCTCTGTGCTGACAGCTCAGAGCCTGGAGCCTGCTTGGGATTCTGTGTCCCCCCCCTCTCTGCCCATCCCCAACTCACACTCTGTCGTTCTCAAAAATAAACAAACATTAAAAAAAAAAAAGATGTTGCCATTGGGGAAGCTAGGTGATGGGGTCATAAGACCTCTGGCATTATCTTTGGAATTTCTCATGAGTTTATAAATGTTTGAAAATGAAGAAGGTTATTTTTTAAAGCCATTACTGCTATTAAATTAGGAAAATATGTGTAAATACTAATTGATGCTAGTGGGTTGTAATCTATATTGCTGGTGGAAATAAAAAACTTTAGGGCAATAGATATTAAGAACTACAAATGTTCATAGTTGTTGACCTGCTAATCTCCATTGTTCTATGAGAATTGTTCTATGTTGTTCTATGAGAATAAATCTAAAGGTGAACACTATAGATTACATCATTTGTAATAACAAAATATCTGCATACCAAAAAAATCTTATATATTTCAAGAGCGAGGCAATTAATTGATCTGCTAACTGCAGTATTGTTTAAATAATAAGTTGATAAATATGTACAGAAGTGCATATGAAGAAATAAATGCAATTTTACTTAGTATTATTAATATTTATGCAGTTTTAAAATATCATGCTGAGGGGGCGCCTGGGTGGCTCAGTCGGTTGGTTAAGTGGGTTAAGCGTCTGACCCGTGATTTCAGCTTAGGTAATGAACTCATGATCGTGGAATCGAGCCCTGTGGCAGGCTCTGCACTGGGAGTGAAGCCTGCTTAAAATTCTCTCTCTCCCTCTCCCTTTGCCTCTCCCCTGCTTGAGTGCACATGCACATGCTCACTGTCTCTCAAAAAATAGATAGATAGATAGATGATAGGTAGATAGATAAAAAATAAAATATGATGGTGAGGAATGGTCAATAGATTCATAAAGTTAAAATTCACTTTGCTGAATAGTTTTTTTTAATTTTGTAAAAATTCTGACACTAATGATTATTTTTAATTCTTTCTTGAACTGTTGGTTTCCTTCATTTCCAGTTCTGTCCTCTCTGCCGATTACTACCTAATGAAAATCCAGGCAGCTTCAGTGGCAGTTTAATAAGACATTTGCAAGTCAATCACACTTTGTTTTATGATGATTTCATAGTAAGTATATTTTCTTACTTTTACATTGTTTCTATGTGGTATGTGTTAACCTTACCTTTTTAAATTCAAGCAAAGAAAATTATGGTGGAAAAAATGTGTATAGACCTGAAGTTAAGTAATAGCATTAAGTAGGAAATTATAAAATACAGTGTTTTATAAACTTGACTATTAATATGAGTTATCTGCCTTAGACAAAATTATTTTCTTTGTGATTGAGATAATTGCTCCTTGTATAAGGTACTAGAGTTCACTTTCAAATTATTTTAATTTTTACTCTAGTCCCTCTGTGTGTCTAGTTTTAATATTTATGAAGTTGAAAACTTATGTACCTGAGATGAAATTATATCACATGAGTAATGAAATGGCTCAGAGTTTATTCTGCATGCAGTTGATACTACATTGAATGGCTAATAACAGATATGGTGTTATCAGTGTAGTAAGACACACAGGTCATGTTTTATTTAAATTCCATAAAACACAAAAGTCATGTTTATTGGACTTTTTCAAAACTGAAAAGTTTTTATTAGGAAAAATTATAAACATGCACAAAGGTAGTCAGAACAGCACCATGAACTCCCACATGTCATCAGTAACTACCCATCAGTAATTACCAACTCATGGCTAATCTCATTGTATTAAGAATTTTTCGGGGGGCACCTGGGTGGCTCAGTCAGTTGAGCATCTGACTCTTGATTTTGTCTCAGGTCATGATCTCATGGTCGTGGGATCAAGTCCCATATTGGGGTCTGTGGTGGGTGTGGGGCCTGTTAACATTGTCACTCTCACTCTTCCTTTGCCCCTCCCTGCTCACATGCGCTCATGCGTACTCTCAAAAAAATAAAAATTTAAAAAATTAAAAAAGAATTTTTTCTTTCAGTATTATTAGTAATTGACTTACAGCACTGTGTAAGTTTAAGATATACAGTATAATGACTTGTTTATGTATTGTGAAATGATTACCACCAATAATTTTACTTAACATCCATCATCTCATATAGATGCAGAATAAAAAATTTTTCTTTGTGATGAGAACTTTTAGCTTCCAAATATACCATACGTTGGTGGTAACTACAGCCTTCATGTTGTGCATTACATCCCCAGTATTTATTTATCTTATAAGTGGAAGTTTGTACCTTTCAACCACCTTCATCCAATTACCTCTCCCCCACCCAAGATTTTTTTTTTTTTAAGATGGAAGAAAAGTTAGATGTAGTATGAATAGTTCTAACTTATGACCGTATTTCCCATGATCAGGAATGAGAACAACAAGCCAAAAGTTAATGTAGCCTTTGTTCTACTTTGCTCCATGTGTTGCCATGTGAGGGTAATGTGTTATCCCCTGAGTCCCTTTCAGCAAAGGGGGTATTGCCTATTATGGGAGGAAATCCCTCATAGCCATGTTCTGAAATAGTATATTTTATTGTTTCCTCTATTTAAATACATGAAATATTAAGGGCTAAATTTAACTTTGCATACAATTTTCACATGATTTTTTTTTTTACTGCTTTCTTTTTATGCAATTTTTTAAATGCAATTTCAAGATAGAATTCAATAATTGTTGAAGACTGTCACTTGAAAATTTTTTCCCTGCTTTCTGATCTGCCCACTGTGGTTACAACATGAGGAGCTTGGGTTCTGACCTGGGTTTACGTAACAACTCGGTCACAGCTCTGTGACCTTGGGCAAGGTATTTAACCACTGAGCCTGTCTGTTCATTTGATAAGTGAGGAGAGTAAAACCACTTTGTCCCATAAGCTCTTGAGAGGCTTAAATTTGATAGTGCATGTAAAGTGATATGCACAGTTTGGGCAAGGGCGTTAGGCGAGTTGGAGATGGGGAGAGGATAAATGGGGGTACTAGGACCACTTGAAGAATTGAACAGGCTACACAACAGAGGCTTCATGTTCTCAGCTCCAGCGCTCAAATAATGTCTTTTCTGGCTGCTGAAGCTCACAGGGCCTCAACAGAGGCTGGTTCCGGTCTATATGTTCTCGTGTTTTACAACACATAGAGCTTCCTCTTTCCCTTAGCTCTGATAGGTGTTTTAAAAACTAGGTTGATTTCATATCTGTTCTGGCTATTCATAGTCACTCCATTCTTCTCGAGATTTTTCAAAGTATGATTCAGGGCTGGTCAGGAGGAAGCGACTTTGATGAGAGTACTTTCAACCCACTCAAAACCATATTCTTGGATGTGGAAATAAGGTAGAAGCAGTATTGTTTGTTTTGATTTTTTGGTTTCCCAAGCTACCAAGTACTATACTAAGCACTTTAGGCATATTATCTCATTTTATTCCTTACAGCAGCTTCTATGAAATGAGTATTGTGTTACTGTCGTCACTAGCTATGAAACATCTGAAGCTCAAAAGTTAATAAATTGCCTAAGAAAAAAACAGGATTGGTCCAAATCTTGTTCTCACCTAGGCCTTGTGGCTTTCCTTTGGATTTTGTTGATTTGCATTTATGCTTTTATGTTTTAGAATAGATTTCCAATAGAGACTTTACCTTATTATTATTATTATTATTATTATTATTATTATTGAAGAGGAGATGAGTTGCACAGGATAGGGCTCTTAATAGTTTTTGTTTTATTTACAGCACGTGCTAACTTAAAGGTTCGAAAGCCATTTTGACCATCGGGAGGCAAGGAGAAAGAGTTTTGTGTTCAATATATTTTTCAGAGATAGATATTCAGTAGAAGTCCTGGGATTGGTTAATTCTAGGGGAATGTCTTGACTTTACTCCATATTAGAAGTTTACTTGGAACATAGCACCCTGACCATGATTTATAATGTTGACTAAAGATTACCTGTGTAAACTCCAAATCAAGGCTATTCTACTATGACAATAACAAGTTAATTGTTATGCATTAAGAAGAACTAGAAAAATGTACTAGCCCCAAAGCAAAAGTTCTGGGATAAGTTTATGAGAGTTTCTGTGGAAACGTGGGACAGGTCACTAAATTCAGAGGTCTACTTTCCTGCAAAATGAGGCATTGCCTTGACCTTTATCCTCCAGTTGCTGAAAACTATCATCTCTGATTCTATGTTTCTAATTATTTTTTTTTATTGTAGGATTTTAATATAATTGAGGAAGCTCTTATCCGAAGGGTTTTAGACCGGTCACTTCTGGAATATGTGAATCACTCAAACACCACATAATTTTATTCAAAGGAAAGGAGAGGAGACCATTCAATTGCACCATTTGTTAAGATGCTGCTCGAACAATTGGAGGGAAATTGTCAATGTTCGATGGGCAAAAATGTACAACACAGTTATATGTTTGTCTATGTTTATTGTTATATTGCATTTTAAAACTGCTTTCATTGGGATGGTTTAAATCTGTTTTACATTCTCGACTTTCTTAGACACTTAACAAAAAATAGTCTCCATCAGCCACCAAGGTATAGAAGAGAACATGAGGCAGGATATGTGGGTGAACGATCTTTATTTGCAAATTGGATGATACTATGTGTAATGCTATAGATTAATAACTATCATCATAGTTGGGCAAGATAACTTATATTTGTTCTATGTAAAAAGATGGAGAATGAAACCAAGTATGGACATTCAAGGAAACCTGAAATCTGCTCTAGTGCTTATCTAATCTCTAACAGAATAATATGGGTAGCCTTGTATCAAAGTAGGAAAGGAAAATCTTGGAAGTCAACAAAGTCCGCTTAACCAAATTATCAAACATAATACTGTAAACAAAGTAAATGTGTTAACAATGTATACTTAATCCTTTGACTTTTTATAACTATGCACAATAAGAATTTAGTATTATATTTTTCAAATATTTGTAGCTTATTATTTAGAAATATTTCTATAATATAGGTAATTTCTTAAGGACCTTTAGCTGATATTTATAGAAGTGTTCATATTCATAATTTTTAGTGGAAAATCCTAAGGGCTTTGATTTTTTTTTTTTTTACTTTTATCTTTTAGAAAAAATAAAATAAAATATAAATACTGAAAACCAAACAAAATGTAGGAAACAGTTTTAGAACTCTGCCAGCCACTCTGGATATCTTCTGTGTATCCACTCACAGTTATTAGCTGTCTTCCACAGGAGTAACCACTACAGTGATATCAATACCTAAGTGTGTATTTTTAATCTGTAGGTTTTTTCTTTTTCTTAAAATGTATTATTAGTTAAGAACTTGGTCTGGATAGAGTTATCCACAGCCTGTATTTTGCTGTTTGCATACTCATGGTGCAATTCAGCATGTTCCTCTTTCCTCTGAATATTGACACATGGATCCAAATATAATAGACTCAGGTTTAATCCTTTTTGGCAAGATTATAGGTCATGGTGTGTTCTTTCATCAGAGGGCACACAATGTCTGGTTCTCTCTTTTCGTGATGTCAGCTGAAATTGATACTCAATGCCTTGATCCATTGATTTATTGTGAGTTGGAGGATATTCTAACCCTATCATTTCTCTTTCATTTATTAGTTGGAACATTTTTATAAAGAGATGTTTCCCCACATCTACTATTTGGTTGACTAACGGTCAGATTTGTATAGGAAAGGGAAAGTAAATGTTTGTATTTTCCCTTTATTTACTAATTTTCAAGATAATAAACTTGTTTCCTATTTCTTCCAGAGATCACTTTTTCTTTTTTTTTTTTTTTCAGTGTTACGAACTCATGAATTCAAACATGTTTGATAGGCCTCAACCCACTTCAAATATTACCTTATTGAAGTTCAAATTGTCCCATATCTGGCTATTGGGAGCCACCCCAAGTTGGTGCTGAGTCGTTTTGACACTACACTAGCCATCTTTAATAGTTTCCTTGCTATCTCAGAAGATCCAGGCTCAACTTGTGTGTTATTTGCCCCAGACCTGGAATCAGCCATCTCTCTAAAAAGCTTGGTTACTTTCAGTGAGAAATGGCATTTCAAAATCATAATCAGGACTCTCTGCATGCTCGTTGCTAGTAGCTTAGCCATGGTTTCTAGGAGAGAGCTAGGAAATACCTATTTTTTTCACAAGATAAGACACTTTCTGAGTTTATTGTAAAACTTCCAAGTCAAGTTGAGTACTATAGGGATTTTACTTAATCCTTCCTGTTACTACTATGTCTCCATTTTCTACACCGAGAATCCTGGTTTTCAAGGACACAGGGCATGATAGAGTTAGACTATCCCACAATTATTCACTTCCTTTATTTACCTTACACATGCAGCAGCCTCAGAATAACAATGCTAAAACCATCATCACCAATATGGTAACTGAAACAATTAAAATTTTTTCATTTGCTCTACCCATTCTCTATTTTTAAAAGTCATACTACGTCAGCATTTCCAGAACATATTGGTATAACATACTATACTGTCTCCCTTCTATCCCCCCTTAAGTCTTACTTCTTCAAATAACTATATATATAGTGCTTGTCACTGGTGGTTACCTGATGACTCTGTTTTTTTCATATCTGGATCTTTAATGATGAATCCAGGACATAGAATGATGTTTCTGTATTGAAAGGAAGAAAAGGAAGCTATGAAGACTAGTGATAACAACTGAGGATAAAATATTTGGCTATACTTAGCTTTTTAATTGTAATCATTATAAACTTTGTTTCTTACACATAAATGTAGTCATAATCACGCTGCCCCAAATGTTTTATAATTATCCATTCCTTCTTTAAAGTCTTGCTTACTATTCTGCCATCCTCTGTGAGGTAATTAGAAAAACATAAAACCGGATGAAATCTAGAGGGCCTTATTTCCTCTCTTTTAGATACTGGCTTCAAGCTTTTTACAGCTGCAAACAAGTAGGAAGAGGTTTTTAGTTTCACAAGCTCTTGTCTTGCAATTTGGATGGACCATCCAATAAAGCAAAACCTGCTAGACGACAAGTACAAAAAGAGAGGCATTTTTCAAAGATAACCAGACTGAAAATCTAGTCCCTAAAAAAAAAAAAAATAATAATAATAGTAATAATTTATTTCTGAGCATTAGTACTGATTATCCAGAAAAATAAAGCTTTATTAATTCAGAGCAACACAAAAGGCATCTTTAAATCTGTAAAACAAAAAAACTTCAAAACGTTGAAAACCATATTTTAAGGCAAGCTTTAAATCCTTTACCACTATTAACTTCAGCACAGCAATTCTGCATCCTGTCCCTGGATTCCTCTTAGGATAATTTTGCCACCTACAGGACAAACGAGGTGCTGGCCGCCTGAATTATTTTGCCTTCTGAATTAATTATCTTGAGGTCTAACATGGTGAAGTGCAAATACTCATTGTTTCACTGTGCCTTTAACCTTTTATAAAAAGGAATTGACAATTCATTGTTTCAAAAAAATGAAAACCGTAAATCAAACTGTCATACTGTACATCTTAAACATAAGTATACAGTGATGTATGTCCGTTATTTCTCCATCAAACCAGGGGGTTGGGGGGCGGGGGGGTGGGATGAGAACCAGTATTTGAAGCTGTTGACTATTAACAAAATATTTTACTTTCTCTATAGTGCTTCAAGATGCAATTTTTTCAAGGCCTTATAAAGGAAAAACTGGTTCACGTGTTACTCTTTAAAGATCAAATTCTTCTAACCCAACACAAACCTACGGAGATTTTTCTTTGTGGGCTTTTTAACCCAAGTTTCTAAATTGTAGCTTGAAAAATTGGATTGTGAATCTAGGATAAAGAGAGTTTCAGATCAGATCTCCTGAGAGAGATCTGCTTTGTTTCTTTACCTGGTGTTAGGTGTCTTTCATTTCGAAGTGAGTGTACTCCAGTTATTCAATGTTTATAATATCATTTGTACCTTTAAACATTGATTTTAGGGATTTTAAAAAGTCACTGAGGAATTCATTCCTTTATTACTCAACTACAACAACAAATCTGTATAGTGATCAGAATTTAAAATGTACAATTCTTTTCCTTCTGTAAATATGTATTATTGTTAGAAATAAAGAATGGCAGGACCATTGCTTTCATTAAAATATCTACTGTGTCTGCTTTTTTTTTTAATGTTTATTTATTTTGAGAGAGAGAGAGAGAGCAGGGAAGGGTCAGAGAGAGAGAATCCCAAAAGGCTCAGTACCTACAACGAGGAGGCTGGTGCAGGGCTCGATGTGAGGCTCGATCTCACGAACTGCAAGATCGTGACCTGAGCCAACATCAAGGCAGTCAACTGACTGAGCCACCCAGGCACCCCTACTGTGTCTGTTCTTAAATACGGATATTGATAAATGTTTACACAAACTTGATTAGCTTTTTAAATTGTCATTGTTCAGGAATATCTATCGCAAACATATACCTTCCTTTAGGCCAGTAGTTAGGTCATTTTGCCTCCCGGGAGACATTTGGCAATGCCTAGGGACATTTTTGGTTGTCATATCTCAGGTGTGCTGTTGGCCAGGGATGTGGCTACATAGAGAGAGGCCAGGGATGCTGTTCAACGTCTACAATGTATAGGTCAACTGTCCACAGCAAAGAATTACCCTGTCCAAAAGGTCATAGTGCTGAGGTTTAGAAACCCAGATTTAGGCCAAGGTAATGCTGAGCATCATGGAGTTATTACTGGTTCTGTTTCCAAAGGGCCTCATTGAAATTTAAAAGGTAAGATGTAAATGAACTCTATAAATCCTACTCCTTGCTAAATACATACTATGTATTTATGCTAAATACATACTATGTAACAATCATGTGTACTTCAGATGTGAATATATTCAAACAGACGAAAGCTTTTTGGGTTTTCCACGAGAGGTACAGGACAGAACACAGGTGCTATTGACGTGACCTCTGATGACTGTTTACTGAGTGCATCCTAAAAGATAGAAGCAGTCCAGAATGGGTTGAGAAGACTTACCTTTATCATCTAGATTATCTTTACTGAAGATGACAATATATGGCAGAGGGACACCTATGTCTGAGATCTTTGAGGCTAAGATATATTTAAGTTTCTAGCTTATTACTGGAAAATCATCTGGTATTTTAATCTTGGAGGGTCCAGAGAAGGCCACAGGTGGGTCTTGATTAAGGCTAATCATTGCCACAGAGCAGCCGTGTGAGAGCCCAATGAAGGTGAACCCCCCAGGAACTCCCCCAGGAAGAGATTGGTCAAGGTAGATAAGGTCATGCTGCAATTACAAACAACCCCAGACTCCAGTGCTCATTCAGTCAACTGTGGATCCTGCCTATTCTCTTGACAGCTGTTCTCCAGTCTCAGAATCCCAGACTGTTTTGGTCTCATGGCATTTGTGTATTACCGTGGGCTTCCCCAGTCATCCCTCATCACAGTGGGCGAAAGAGTTGATTACACAGGTCATTTGCACTCACATTGCATTTGCCAAAGCAAGTCATGGCCATATGTGATATCAAGGCATTGGGGAAATGCAATTGCCTTAGGTAGAAGAGAAGTGGATACTGGAATGCTAACCATGGAAGCACAAGCCGGGAGGCAGACATCGGGAGGTCCCCAGGGAAAAGGTATTAAAAATACTTGTGGAAAGGGGCACTGGGTGGCTCAGCTGGTGAAGCCTCTGACTCTCCATTTCAGCTCAGGTCATGATCTCAGAGGTTCATGTCCCACATCAGGCTCTGTGCTGACAGTGCAGAGCCTGCTTCGGATTCTCTCTCCATCCCTCTCTCTCTGCCCTTCCTTTGTTCTCCCTCTCTCGCTCTTTCAAAATAAACTAATAAAACAAACAAACAAACAAAAACAACATGTGGAGGGGCACCTTGTTGGTTCAGTGAGTAGAGTATGCCACTCTTGATCTCAGGGTCATGAGTTTGAGACCCACCTTGGGGGTAGAGTTTACTTAAAAAAAAAAATACATATGGAAAAGAGAGGCAAAAAGTTAAAACGAGACCAGCTTTTTAGAAACATGAACTGATACTCATTTTGCTATGGTAATTTTTGCTTCATTTTACTCAAAGTTTGGGATCATTTTACCAAATGAAAGCTCTTCTAGTTTCTCAAACATAAAACAATAATTTCATTTTTTAAATCACTTTTTCCTTTTCATTAAAAGAAATGTCAGGTGCGTTCTCAGTTCCTTACAAATATATTTTCTCAGTATACTTCATCAGAGCCACTTGTGTTACTTGTTAACTGCATTTTTCTGGGCCCTTCCCGGGTGTAGAGAATCAGAATGTCTGAAATTCCGATCAATTCATCAGCAACTTATCAAAATGTATTTAAATCCATCCATTTCCCACCATCTCTGGGATTACAATTTTAATCGAAATCATCTTCATCGTGTGCCTGGACTCCTGCAGTAGACAGGACTTCCCGTCTCCACTTGAGACATTATGGTCCGTTATTCATACAGCAGTGAGAAGGATCTTCAAAAGCAGAAGTCTGATTATGTCCTTTCCCTCTCCGCTGCTTAAACTGTTCCCAAGGCTTCCCCTTATTACTAGAATAAAACCCAAATGCCTTCCCATTGTCTTCAAAAGACTTTCATGATCCGGCCCCTACCTACCTCTCCAATTTCGCTTCACTACACTCTTCTTCTCCTTGATCCTGACACCCCAGCCACACTGGTCCCTAGGTTCACTAAACACACCAAGGTTAAGGTGGTCCCTGTGCCATGGTACTTTCTATTCCTGTTGTTTGAAGGCTCTTTCTCTGGAGTTTGGTGTGTTTGCCTCTAAATCATTCAAACTCTCAGCTCAAATGTCGTTTCTCACCAGATATTTCCTCACAATTCTAGCCAAAAACTCTTCCCCATTTTGTCATTTGCCTACTATAGTTTCTTCTTAACTGTTATTAGAATTTGAAATTAGCTTACGTGTTTATTTTCATTTTTATTCAGTGTCCTCTTTAGAATATAAATCCCTTGAATGCAGGCACCACTAAACTACCCAACATCTTTAAAATTTTTTTTAATGTTTATTTATTTATTTTGAGCGGGAGGGGCAGAGAGAGAGAAAATCTCAAGCAGGCTCCCCCTGACATGGGTCTCAATCTTATAATCTGTGAGATCATGTCCTGAGCCAAAATCAAGAGTCGGATGCTTAACTGACTGAGCCATCCATCCAAGCTCCCCTACCCAACATCTTAATGTGCATTTTATTTTTTATTTTTTTTTAAACTAATTTATTTATTTTGATGGGGCACCTGGGTGGCTCAGCTGGTGAAGCGTCTGACTTCGGCTCAAGTCATGAACTCACAGTTCGTGAATTCAAGCCTTGTATTGGGCTCTGTACTGACAGCTCAGACCCTGGAACCTGCTTTGGATTCTGTGTCTCCCTCTCTCCCTGTTTCTCGCGCGCTCTCTCTCAAAAATAAATAAACATTAGAAAAAAATTATTTATTTATTTTGAGTGAGTGAGAGAACACGGGGGAGAGGCAGAGAGGGAAAGACAGAAAGTCCCAAGCAGGCTTCATGATGTCTGTGCAGAGCTGGATGCAGGGCTCGAACTCATGAATTGTGAGGTCATGGCCTGAGCTGAAATCAAGAGTTGGACGCTTAACTGACTAAGCCACCCAGGGGTCCCTGGAATTAGTAAGCTCAGGTCATGATCTTAGAATTAGTAAGAATACCTCAATAGGTGTCTTAGCTCAGGCTGTTACAACAAAATACAATAAACTGGGTGACGTACACAACAGACATTTATTTCTTACAGTTCTGGAGGCTGGGAAGTTCAAGATCAAGGTGTCAGCAGATTCAGTTCTTGGGGAGACCCCTATTCCTGCCCTGTAGATGGCCACCTTCACATAGCACAGGCACAGCAAACTCTGTTCTCTTCCTCTTTCTATAAAAGAATTAATCAGGGGCGCCTGGGTGGCGCAGTCGGTTAAGCATCCGACTTCAGCCAGGTCACGATCTCGCGGTCCGTGAGTTCGAGCCCCGCGTCGGGCGCTGGGCTGATGGCTCGGAGCCTGGAGCCTGTTTCCGATTCTGTGTCTCCCTCTCTCTCTGCCCCTCCCCCGTTCATGCTCTGTCTCTCTCTGTCCCAAAAATAAATAAATGTTAAAAAAAAAATTAAAAAAAAAAAAAAAAGAATTAATCATATCATGGGGGGGTCCACCCTTATGAACTCATCTAAACCTAGTTACCTCTCAAAGTAGTAACTGCAAATGCCATCACATTGGGGGTTAGGACTTCAACATGAATTTTGGGAGATAACATTCAGCCATAACAATAAATATGCAATGAATGTAAAAATATAGTTAACAATGAAGAAACATCGTAAAGCACATATATATAAAACATGAAACTATTACTATTTATCAAAGATATTAAACAAAAAAAATTATAATGATAACCATTTTTCTCTCTTAACACAATGTCTGGCATAGTGTGATCTCTCAATAGATACTTTTTTCAAGCAGTCTATCAGCAAAATTTCTCAATTAATAGTTCTTCACACAAAGTTGTGGTGGAACTGGCACTTTGTAGTAGCATTAATGGTATAATTTACACATTCCAAAGCAATTTGGTGGTGGCATTTTACCTCTGGACACAATATTCTACTTCTGGAAATATTTCCTGGCACTCTAATCCCAAATGGAACCTATGTGCAGGATTATATTTATTGTACTGCCATTCATATTAACAAAAAAAGGGAGGACATAAATTAGAGTCCAATATTTTTTTATTTTTTTAAAGACCTCTTTTTCTTTGTTGTTGTTTTTTTAAATGTTTATTTATTTTTGGGGCGCCTGGGTGGCGCAGTCGGTTAAGCGTCCGACTTCAGCCAGGTCACGATCTCGCGGTCCGTGAGTTCCAGCCCCGCGTCAGGCTCTGGGCTGATGGCTCAGAGCCTGGAGCCTGTTTCCGATTCTGTGTCTCCCTCTCTCTCTGCCCCTCCCCCGTTCATGCTCTGTCTCTCTCTGTCCCAAAAATAAATAAACGTTGGAAAAAAAAATTAAAAAAAAAATGTTTATTTATTTTTGAGACAGAGAGAGACAGAGCGTGAGCAGGGGAGGGCAGAGAGAGGGGGAGACACAGAATCCAAAGCAGGCTCCAGGCTCTGAGCTGCCAGCACAGAGCCCGATGCAGGGTTAGAACTCATGAACTGCGAGATCACGACCTGAGCTGAAGTCAGATGCTTAACCAACTAAGCCACCCAGGAGCCCCTATTTTTTTTTTTTTAAAGTAATCACTATGCCAAGTATGGGGCTCAAACTCATGACCCAGATGTCAAGAGTTGCAGGCCCTACCAACTGAGCCAGCCAGACATCCCAAGTCCGATACCTTGTAAAATGTGGCCTTTTGGTTGACATGGTTATTAAATACGTTAATACATTTTTCAGTTTACTGTCAGGTCAGCCTGGAAATAATTTTATCTCTAAATTATCACATTTAAACTCTGGCATTTATGGTTAGTTTTAATTTAACTCCCAGAGGGCAATCCTATTCACTATTTCCAAATTCTTACGAAATATTTTATTATTGCTCTAGTCCTCCTACCCCCAATAAATCATATTGTTTCATGCCTCTGCAATTTTGTATACTTCCTTAGCCTAAAATAAGTTTCATGATTTCTCTGAAAAGACTTTTTTCAGCCATCCAAAGTAGAGTCAACAACACCATCCTTTATATCATCACTATCCCTCGACCACACCTCCCTTGCTACATTTATCATATTTCTTTGTTTATATACCTGATTCTCATGAGACTGGAATTTCCTTGAGGGCAAGGCATGGCATTTATCTTTACCTTCACAGAGGCTTACTATAAACTCAATACATGTGTCTTAGTCTGCTAGGGCTGTCGTAATAAAATACCACATACTGAGTGGGTTACACAACAGAAACTTACTTTGTCATAGTTCTGTAGGCTGAAAAGTCCAACATCAAGGTCCATCAGGGTTTGGTTTCTAGTGAGAGCTCTCTGGCTTTCAGATGGCCACCTTCTTGCCGTGTCCTCACATGACAGAGACAACATAAGAAAACTCTCTCTTGTAAGGGCATTAATCCCATCATGAGGGCACCTTCATGATCTCATCTGATCCTAATTACCTCCCGCAGGCCCTATCTCCAAACACTATCACATGGGAGGTTAGGGTTTCAATACATGAATCGGGGGGGGGGGGGGAGATAGTTTATTGTAACATGTTTGTTGGATGGAAAAATGAATAGCTGATAAATTGATTAGAATACTCATGTTAGCTCCTTAGCATATTTTTTTCTTACTAGTAAAGTATATATGGGGAGCGAAATTATAATAAAGAGAGCAGCATTATCTCTGAATTTGCTCAATATTTTTTCCCTAGAACTTAGCACAGTGCCACGCATCTTTAGGCACTCAATAAATATCTGGGGAAAAATTGGTAAATAAATTCTAGTTTGAGGACTATAGGCAAGATATTCCTTTAATGAGTGAAGCCTTTGACCTAGATGCATCTCTTTTCTCTAGATGTACAACTGCCGGTCAAGTGAGCCAATCTACTTACAGATTCTCTCATAGACAGGATTCTAAAGCAGCAATTCAGGCCACTGGTATAGCTCTTATAGGAGAAGCAGTATTATTTCGCCTTCATTCAGTACGATTGGAGGTATGGTGCTAGTTCTGAGAGACCATTGTACGTTATATATTACAGTTGCTGATTTTAATTTGCTCCACATTATACAGTGTAGTAATTTGCTAGAGTTCACTTAGGTAACCAAATAAAATTGCCTAGCCCAGGTAATCAGATAAAATGAAGAAAATGTTTAAAAGACTATTATATGTCTTGACATATAATATATATATTTTACTATACCTCTAAGTGTATTTAACCTTGTTCCTTTGGCACATTCTTAAACAATGTATGGAAGAAGGTCAAAATTCTGTAAGTAAAATCATACTGTCCTTTGACAGTATTTCAAAAATGTGTTCTCCAAATATTCAGTCTTAAGGCACACTGGTTGGAAAACGATCTTAAAGAGAAATAATAATTTCTAATAAAAAGTTTTTAATAATGTAGTCAAACTCTTAGGAACAGAAAATAGAATGGTGGTCGTCAGGGCAAGAGGGAAGGGGAAAAGGGGAGTGGTCGGTCAACAAATATAGAACTTCAGTTTCAAAAGATGAAAAAGTTCACTTGTTACATAACAAGGCGCATATAGTCAACACTAGACTATGCACTTGAAGATGGTTAAAATGAGGGGCCCCTGGCTGGCTCAGTTGGTGGAGTATGCAACTCTGGATCGTGGGGTCATGAGTTTGAGCCCCATGTTGGGTGTAGAGATTACTTAAAAATAAAATCTTAAAAAAAATGGTTAAAATGGTAAATTTTATATATATTTTTTATCACAACAAACAAACAAACAAACAAACAAAATTGGTATGTGGGTAAACCAAATACCATGGTGTAAATATAATTCTATGCCAGTTTGGGAAATCATAATTGTCAGTGAAATTTAGGAAAGAGGTATCATCTCACTGGTAACGTTCTTGAGATTTCAAAAATAAAGTATTTAAATATAGAGACTGAACAACTCTCCTCCCTGTTGCTATTTTTTCCACCCACTGGTCTCTCTCCAGACTTGGGATAAAGTTTAAGGTTTTAAGAAGCTTTAGAAAGCTTTTATTTATTTTTTTTTTTAATTTTTTTTTTCAACGTTTATTTATTTTTGGGACAGAGAGAGACAGAGCATGAACGGGGGAGGGGCAGAGAGAGAGGGAGACACAGAATCGGAAACAGGCTCCAGGCTCTGAGCCATCAGCCCAGAGCCTGACGCGGGGCTGGAACTCACGGACCGCGAGATCGTGACCTGGCTGAAGTCGGATGCTTAACCGACTGCGCCACCCAGGCGCCCCTAGAAAGCTTTTAGAAGAAGCTTTGCTTGCTTCTGTTTTCCCCTATTAGTAATGGTTGTACATTCTCTTAGATATTTATTGTTTTGAGCCACCAATCTGGATTAGTATCACTTAATTATAAGACTTTTGATGGAATTCTTAAGAAGACAGTTTTTGCTGTTGTTGTGGTGCTGTTGTTATTGTTGTTTCTCACACTGAGTATCTTCAGCTCAAATAATTTAGCATTTGGGGACCACTATGAGGGAAGAATCTGCCTGAGACCAAAAGGAATCCAAGGAAAGCAGAGCCAAGAGAAAGTGAAAAAACTAAATCATGAGGTATCTTTTGAGCCTCTGGTTTCAAATATGCATCATCTCAGCTTTACCATGGAATCATGTGAACTAGAGAATTCTATTTATTGCTTAAGCCATTAAAAGAAATATTTATTTATTTATTTATTTAGAGAGACAGAGAGAGCAGAGGAGGGACAGAGAGAGAGGGAGAGAATCCCAAGCAGGCTCCATGCTGTCAGTGTGGAACCCAACTCAGGGCTCGAACTTATAAGCCATGAGGTCATGACCTGAGCCGAAACCAAGAGTCAGATGCTTCACTGACTGAGCCACTCACGTGCCCCAGCTTAAGCCATTTTAATACTTGGTTTTCTATTATTTGCAGGGCAAAGAAACTTGACCAATAGGGATTCCATGCAATATTTCTGCATTCTTTTTTTTAAATTATTTTTTAATGTTTATTTATTTTTGAGAGGGAGAGAGCAAGCGAGCTGGGGAGGAGCAGAGAGAGAGGAGAAGAATCTGAAGCAAGCTCCAGGCTTTGAGCTGTCAGCACAGAGCCCGACATAGGGCTCGAACTCACACCGTGAGATCGTGACCTGTGCCAAAGTCGGATGCTTAACCGACTGAGTCACTCAGCTGCCCCAATATTTCTGCATTCTTAAAATGCATTTCTCCCGGGGGTACTGGGTGGCTCAGTCAGTTAAGTGTCTGACTTCGGCTCAGGTCATGATCTCAGGGTCCGTGGGTGTGAGCCCCACATTGTGCTCTGTGCTGACAGCTTAGAGCCTGCAGCCTGCTTTGGATTCTGTGTCTCCCTCTCTCTCTGCCCCTCTCCCGCTCATGTTCTTTCTCTCTCTTTCTCTCTCTCTCTCTCTCTCTCTCTCAAAAATAAATAAACACTTTAAAAAAATTTAAAAATGCATCTCCCCCATTACCTAGTTCAAATTGGTAATGTACAACCTTAGAGTTCTAAGTGATATAGACATCAATACCAGAAGTGGGGTTACTGTTTCAGATCATCAGAGAAAATGCAGAACTAGCTGAGCTGTGGCTAGGTTGAGGGTTGGGGTAGTAAATATTCCTGCACTGTAGGTTGAGAAACTTAAGATTTTGTAGGTAGATACAAAGCAATTGCCTACACTATATCCTTAAGTTTATTGGGCCTAAAGCATATGGCTATGAAGGGTAAAGCCTTAGAAAACTTAGTAGCAAATCATTAGTGGGTCAGTATTCCAGTTATCAGTCTATTAATTCTAAGTTCCAGATTTATTATTTTTGCTTGCTGTGTGAAAACAGATCTGGGCCCTTAAATATTTTTCCTTTGCCAACACACGATAATACTTTTTTCCAACAGAGGGCACTAGAGAGAATATGCAGGAGGAAAGGCGTTTTGTTCCCCATTCTGGTAGATCCTTGCTTCCCATAGTGCACAGAGCCAACCCCAGCTTCTGCAGTGCACAGTGGCCAGCAGCACCCAGCAGACAGCATCTGCCTCCAACACCCCCCTGGATGGTTTGTGACAGAATGCCTCCAGGGGACACGTCTCTGTAAACAGCTTTCCCTTGCACCCTGCATGCTTCTACCAGCATGATGCCACAGAGACTTCTCTGCCATCCAGTGAACCACAGCTGGGTCCTCTCCAGCTATGGAGAGGGGTGGGGCCCTTCTCTGGGTACTCCGTTTCAACGTTTTGTTGTTTAATATGGAATGCTTCATGAATTTGTGTGTCATCCTTGTGCAGGGGCCATGCGAATCTTCTCTCTGTATGGTTCCAATTTTAGTACATGTGTTGCTAAAACAAGCATTCAAGCCTATATTCTTTACAGTCCTCTGTACTTATACCAATCCCCTATTAGAGTTAAAAAGGTTTTTATATTAAACTTTCTCTGTTCAAGTTACTGTGATTTCCCTCCCCTGATTGCACCCAGACTGATAAATCAGACTGATTTTTCCTGAGTACCTTCAGTAAGGCATAACAACAAATTTGCAACGTTTTCCTGGATGTGAGCAGAAAAAAAGAGGAGCTGGGAACTCCTCTGAGGTCCAAATCAAAACAGTCCAAAGTACAAAGGTCAAGTGCTCTGACTCACTTTACTTTCTCTGTGTAAGATTAAAATGCTGATTGAGAAAGTGAGTATCCTGTCACCTACAACAGGGAGGAACGAATGAAGGATGTGAGTTACCCTGATACCCTGGGCCACACCACAGCACCTCACACTGGCTCCCCTCCTGACAAACAGGATGACATTGCTGTTGCAAACTACACTGGACTGGAATTCAGTCTGTGGGCAGGGTGCTATTATAGAAGAGAAAGAAGACTTCTCTGCCGGCTCTACCAGTTCTTCACCCACACTGTCCTAAGATAAAGTTTGTCAAACTGGGTACATGTTGACCCCAGAGCTGCTGCTAACAAACAGAAAATCTATGACGATAGCCCAGACTTGGGTCTTCAACTTAGCAACCATGCTGACCTGATAAAGTTTTTGGTGTTTAATCTTAGGAAATTGCCATAAAATGAAACTGATAGGTGACTATGGTTTTATTAAAATTGTAGCACCAGCAAAATCCCGTCTGTATAACAGGCCTGTGATTCACTGAAATCAATGGGATAGGATAGAATGTTCTAATTCTTTAGACAGCCTCAGGCCATTCTTGTACCCGGTACCATTAACAAGTGAATTGCAAATGAAATATACCCCTTCCCTCTCCCTAAAAAAGGTTATTTACTTTAATGTCCTTTTTGGTGTTCCCTTGGCAATAGGAATGATTCCAGAAGGCAACACTAGACTGCCACATTAGTTGACAATAGAATTCTCACCACTGCCAAGTCAACCGAATGATACCCATGAGACTCAGTGGTTTTCTGCTTTGCTTCATTAACTCTGTCCAGCAGCAAATGGTACATATCCTGTGATTTCTTCCCTTCTCTTCATGTTTTAAATGTTGAGTTTTCATAATAGTTGTATTTGTTCTACATTGTGGTACACAAAAGGTGGTTGATAGGGACTACATTTATGATTTAGTCTAAGGCTGTAGGATCATGAGATATTAAAACTAGATCAGATTAAGATTCAACTAAAGGGATAAATTATGTGGAGACTAGAAAAATAGCAGTCTTGTGACATTGCCTCTTGGAGCACAGCTGGAAGGTACTTTGGATTGTCTTCTTTAGAAGCAATATATGCAATATGTATTGAGGGAGAATGGGTGGAATAATTGAAATTTATGTATAGAAAGAAGGGTGTGTATTTCTGCTGGAGGGTTCTTCTACTTCTCTAAAATTTAGGCTTTGTTTGCTTTTTAAAACTGGTGTCAGGCTTTTGCCTCTACTGTTATAGTGGAACTAATCTTGTTATGGTTGTCTTTATCTAAGCCATGTGCCCAGAGAATGTCGATACATGTGTGAAGTAAAGGGGGCCCGGGAAGGAAAAAGAAAAAAAGGTGGAGGAGAAAAGAAAGATGTTTAGATGCTTTAGCTTTAAATTTACATATTTCTCTCAAAGATTAAAAAAAACACCAAAGAAAAGTTGAAATGTGAGTTCATTTGTTGGAATCTATTGCCATTTCTGGTCTAATTTATGGTTCTGCTTTTTAGGATGGCATATTTGATTCCTGAAACAATTTCAGCTGCATTCAAAATGTCTGTTTCATTTTTGGTTTGGTCTCTCTACTGATTGGCTTTCTCTTTTCGGGCAAAGGAAGAGGCTACTGTCCCTTAGATGATGTTAACATACCTTCCAAGTTAGGCACTAATAGAAACTGATTAAACTATCGGGATCTCAATTCTACCTTCTTGAGAGAGGATAACTGGCACAGGTTGGGTCTATATCCCCTCTATTTTAATCAATTTTAACATGGAAGCTCGATTCAAAATAGGGCCACTAGGGCTACTGGTAGGAATATTAGTAAAAAATGATAGCTGTACAATAGCACATAAAATACTGCTGATAGGAAATTAAACATTATTAAATAGCACGAAAAATGCATATTCATAGTGACATTTATGAAAGAGTTGAAACTTAACTGTCCCAAACTAGGGTGGACTAAAAAAGGGTAAATTCCTTTATTTTCTATACTTAATTTAATCTCACTTTTGTGTTTCCATTTGTGCTAATTTGCAGAGTTATGAAGAGAGACTCTAAACTCACAATGACAAGTAACTCAGTTCCTTCTCCTTGGGGAAGAGGAACCACTTTTGCAGTGTTTCATTCTCCTCTGCCTTCCTATTTCCTCCTAAAGTGTTGATTCAATTAGGAAAATGGGTTGGAATCCAGTCAGGAAAGAGAGCTCTCAATAAGTAGTTCAAAAGAGGATGTTTAATATGGAAAACAATTACAAAGATGTCAGGAGAGCTGAAAGACCATGTGTGACAGTGAGGCAAACACAGAAGCTGCTGAGAAAAGGCAGGGACTGCCCAGCTGGCTTGAGGCTCCTGAACCGTAGAGCAAAGGGTGGTCTTCCAGAAGTTAAAACCATGGCAGAAACAAAGCCACAGCCAGAAGCAGAGACGAGAAATGTTTTGGCTTCTTCCTTCCAGTCTCTCATCGGTGTCTCCCATTGGCTGAATATAGACAGAAGTCACTTAGCTGGCAAGGGAGAATGAGAAAATCTGCAAGGGTCAGCTCTAGCAATATAGACCAAAATGGGTGACAGGTAGGGAGGCAGATCTGATAGTCACCAAGCAAATGTCTGGCGTAGACGCTTTCTACTACAAGTAACGAAACAGCCAACTGACAATGGTTTAAACTAGAAGGTCTTAACAGGAGACAGGACAGTTTCAGGGTTGATTAGATTATTAGAATGGCTCAACTACCTAAGGATCTACGTCCCTTCCATCTTTCAGCTCTGCCATTGGTCAGCATATTGGCTTATTCTTTGTCTTGTCCTTTTCACAGTTTCATCATGGTTGCAGAGTCCCAGGCAGCACAGGTTGACAAGAAAACATTCAGATGTAGCATGGTATTGTTTATTCCTATTTGTTTGTTTTTCAGTCAGCAAAGAAAGGCACTTGTTGAAGCACCTCAGAAGAATCCCTCTCACACCTCCTTGGTCATAACTGCATCACATGCCCAGGCTTAAACCAATGGTAAGAAGAAAGGACCCATCCAGACTGGCTCATCTCAATCATGGTATTTCCCCTTGAGCTGGAAATGTCCTCCTGAAGGGCATAGCCAGGAAAAAGAAAAGGTACCCAAACAAAACTCATGATTTGTTACAGTGGGGGATGGAAATAGGGTTTATAAATGTTTGTTGATGGGAACATGGTGCCCTGTATGGTTTCCCTTCCACATTTTTATTCACTTGACCTCCTTCTTACTCAGCCTGAGTGTGGGATGAGGTGGGGAAAAGAAGAAATTAGGATTAATGCATCAGGAATGTAAAGAATGTTGGGTTTTTTTTTTGTTTTAAAAGAACATTTCCAAAACAGGCTTAATAATTAAATGATATGCCTTCAGCAGATAGGTTATTTATGTACATGATCAGGACTAATGTTAAAAATATTTAGCCACTAGAACCAAATGGGCATTGGACATTCAGGACAGACTATTTATTGCCCAATCAGAATGGGCAAGCTGAGAATGGGCACCAGAGCTGTGCTGGTGCAAACCAGCTGAATGTTGACACGGTTGACAATTAAAAAAAAGATACCAAACGGTGGACAGTGAAACGTGAGCCTCACTCCCATTCCATCCCCCAGCTTCCCAGTTCACTTCCCCAAAAGCAACCACTCTTACCAGAAAAACAGACTGTTGAGGCTCTGTGGTAAGACAAAGCGAGGCTTTGTGAAGACAGAAATTAATTTTCTGAATTCACTTATCTCCTCCTTTTAGTACATTAATTGCCTGGCCTAGTGGACTTGGTTGGAGAGTTTTGCATATGGGAGGGCCCAGAAGGCAGTAAGTGGCAAGGGGGAAAGGTCCACATCCAGTCCAAGGGATTGTGGTTGGAAAAGAAAGGAGGAGTAGGGAAAAGGTTAGGTTGAGGGGAGTGCTGGGGGCCTGGGAGCTGAAAGCACATTACCTTATAGGTTGTGCAGAAGCAAACTAGGGGTCAGCACTACATGCAAAGTCAGGGACACGGAATGGCTAGATGAAATGATTCTCCCTCCCAGGCTGGGAGAGGAGAGGGCCCCAAGGGATGCCACGGATGGTGGCTATGTTGAGAGCAGAGCCTGAGGGGCCTTCCGTGTTGAGGGTCAAGGAATTCGAAGAGAATTGTGACAGAGCTACAGAGGGCTCTACGGTGTTGGTGAGGCTGAGTCAACCAGGGTACACACGACCCGCGCCTTCGCCCAGCTGAGTCAGGCAGAAGTAGCCTTTACCAACAGCTACCAGCAGCAGAATGTCCGGAACACAACGCATCTCAGAGTGGAGCCAAATTAGCCTCCCTGCAGAATAGTCCAGCAAGAATTCAAAGGAGACCTTGCAGATGTCAGGACCCGGGTTCTCCAATAGTGTCTCAAGTTCATGTCAGCTACCCCTTGTCCTCCGTCTTATCCTCCCAGATGCCATTTTGAGGGGAGCAGACTGAGAGAGATGGGATATTAAAAGCTTAAGTGTTTTAACCTAAATGTAAAGAAACTGATTAAATTATGGCAACAGAGTTTAAACTAAAAAACATTTAGAGTTTTTCCCTTACTGCCCAAAGGCTGTATTTTATTTACACAGCTGAATGTATTTTGAGTAAATCTGTGACACTGCCATAAAAATATCATGTAATTTTTCATGTGAAATGCTGCCAAGAGAGAAAATTATGTCTTTTGGCTATTATGGTTTATTTGTCTAAGCTTAACACTCAGAGGGTAACTACATTTTCCTTATACCCACATTTGTGGAGGATTTCTACATACTGTCAACTATATGTATGTAGAAATCCACCAAATAGTATGTAGAAATTCACCAAAAATGTGGGTATAATGACTTCTTAGAATATGAGAAACAATGCAAACACGTTTGGATTAGGGCATGGGTAAAGCTGACATTGTAGAGGAAGAATGAAGCAAATAAAATTAAACTCACAAAATTAATGTTCTGGTTAAAGATTCTCAGTGAGTAAAGGGAAACATTCTTTTTAATAGAAAATACACTTTCCTGGGTGCCTGGGTGGCTCAGTCAGTCAAGCATCTGACTTCGGCTCAGGTCATGATCTCACAGTTTGTGAGTTTGGGCCCCGCATCGGGCTCTGAACTGACAGCTCAGAGCTTGGAGCCTGCTTCAGGATCTGTGTCTCCCTCTCTCTGTCCCTTCCCTGCTCTCACTCTGTCTCTCTCTCTCTAAAATAAACAAACATTAAAAAATTAAAAAAAAAGAAAATACACTTTACTTCCTAAAGTGGTCAAAACGAGCAAAATATGATTGGAAATACATCAAAAACGTGAAGTTTGAAATCCAAGAACCATTTTATAAGTAAATTTGAAAAGTACCTGGACTAATGCTATTTGGTGTCTCTCCTGTCAACACCTGTTTGGTGTTTCTCCTCCCAGGAAATCTGAAGCTAAAATTAGCTTTCCTGCTCTGCTTCCACTGTTCCTGCTAGGGAGGAAAATGTTGTAGTTTGGTAAAGGGAATTAGCTGTTCATTGGATAATTCAGTAAATATTATTCTATGAATTGTCATTTTAAGATGCATAGTGAGACCCACTTCCTCCATAAAGTTTTCTCTAAGACCATACACATCCAGTCATCCCACTTTCTATCCTCATTATAGTCACTGTTTATGAAAAACAAAACTTCGGCAAATACCATTTTTTTGGTCCTTTTATTTCATCAGACACCCAAGAGTGTCAACTAGTCAAGAGCAAAGTTCAAGACACCAGCATAATAACATCTAACAGTTCCAAGGACAATGGCTTCAGTTTATGATTCACTTAGACTGTAGTGGAGAGCCTTAACAAAGCAGGGTAAGGATAATTTTCTTTTCTTTTCTGAAACTAATTGAGGATGCTCTATAATGTTCCAGATTTTCCTTAGCTCCTTTCATGCGGTTGTGATCCCATCCAGATGTATCTGGCCCATAAACAAAAATATAAACATTTAAACTAGTGAATAATGATGAAATGTTTAGATCCATGTTTCTACCTCACTTTTCTTCAAAGGCATCAGAAAACAAGGTGTTGGGTGGTGGAAGAATGCATCTGCGAGAGTAACCCGTCAGGCTGTGTTAAGGGGGAAAGTTCAAACCCTCTCAGGGGAGCTTATTATTTAATTTTTCCTCCTCAAAGGATCGAAATTGCAGAACGGATATCTACTTGTTTCGTAACACATCTCGACATGATCAAAACATTTTGTCAGGGACAAATAGTAAGGTCCATACCTTTAACATTAGGGAATATTTTTTGAGGAAAAATTCCTGGAAAACCCAATATATTTGATAGAAGCGGCGAGAAATGGTGTCCCCGCTAGGGGGAGACGTGGCGGGGGGGGGGGGGAGGAGCGGTGTACAGGTGGGCACCCAGCTGTTTATGTCACAACCAGCGGCGGGCGCGACGCGCCGGTTGCTATGGAGGCCGCTCTACCCACCCCGCCCTCTCCCCCCTCCTCTGTCAGGTGTTCGCCGCCCCCTGGTGTTCGGCAACCCGCCCGGCTGGCTGCAGGCAGAGCAATGCCACGGGAGGGCTGCTGGAGGGGGCGGTGGGATCCCGGTGCACCATGAGCCTCGGGCCCGGCCCCCTTTCGGGCCGATAAATGCTAAGCACTCTTCTCGCCAGTCCCCTCCCGGCCTCGGCTGCCAAGGCAGCAGCGGCCGGACTAGAAGACCGAGGACGGCGCAGGGCCACTTCTTCACGGACCCGCGCGGGGAAAGCAGCTCCAATCCCCGCGCGTCTCCCGGGCTCCTAAGTGAGCGGCTACGCAAGCAGAGTGGAGGGGCGGGGCGGAGCGGGGCGGGGGCGGTGTGGGCGGGGCAGGCAGCCTTGGAACTGGCTAGGTAGCGGGCCGCAGCTAGACGGCTGTGCGGGCGGGGCCAGGGGGTGGGGGTGGGGGTGGGGGGAAAGGAGTCCGGAGGCGGAGAAGAGGGCGGGGGCGGAACCGCGGCCGCCTCGTGGAGCCAGGTAAGGGAGCGGCCTCGGGCGGGAGGCAACTGCCTGGGGGCGGCCTTCGTTCTCGCGCGGAGGGGCGGCGTCCCGCGTACTCCGAGCCAGGGTGGAAGCGAAAGTGAAGCGGCTGACCGGTTTCTCCACCGTGGCCTCCAGCCAAGCACCTCGCCCACCATTCCGCCGGGAGGAGCAGCCCTAAAGGCCGGCCCTCGCCCGGCGCGTGCGGCCGTAGCGTCTTAGCGTTCGGCCCCGCCCGGTCCCGCCCTGCCCCGCCCCCTTCCTGGCGCGAGCCGCTTCCTGACGCGATTCCCCTCCCCCTTCGGGTTCGCGTAGGGAGTCGGGCCCCGGGCCGCCACCGCCAGCTCGGCTGCTGTCGCCGCCGCTGCCGCCATCGCCTTGATTCCCCCATCCCCCGCCATGGCCGAGGAGCTCTCTGCGGCCACGTCCTACACCGAAGATGATTTCTACTGCCCTGTCTGTCAGGAGGTGCTCAAAACGCCCGTGAGGACCGCGGCCTGTCAGCACGTGTGAGTAGACGCCTCCTCCCCCGCGGGGAGCCGGGTGGTCGTTTAGGCCCGGCATCCAGCCCCGGACCCTCGGCTGCGGCCTGGCAGGAGCGGAGCCCACTGCGACCTGGCCGAGCTCCCCTCGGCGCGGAGGGCCTGTTGCCTCCCGCCCTCCTCCCGAGCTCCGGGCCAGCTTCCTGCGCCCGCCCCGGTGCCCGAGCCCCCGGCCCCCGGGTCTCCATCCCTTGCTTTCGCGCCCCCGGGGTAGTGGCCAAGCTTGTCTCGGTCGTGTCTTCAGGTCCCGGAGGCCCCCTCTCCTCCAGGCCCGGGAGGAATTGCAGGGAACGTGGAGCCTTTTTGTTTCCTAGCAACCCGAGTGAGGGCTGGGGTGTCGAGTGTCAAAACCGGCCGAAGGTGCCCGCACCGGCGCGCTCGCCTTCCTCGCCCCACTACCCCCCACTCTATGACCTGCCTTGCTTTAAAGTTTTTCCTTCTTTCGGAACCTTGGTCCATTCTTTCCAGATCCAAGAACGCTTATCTAACTTAACCTTTCCACCCTGCTTCACAGACCACTCTTGAAAATGTTCCCCTCTCCTTTAAAATTCAGTACATGTTAGAATGATCTAGAACGGGTTTTCTTCTCTCACGTTAGAACTGACAGGATTTCCGGGTATTGAAGTGATAGTTTCCTTTTGTTTTACCCTTCTGCTTATTACTTGGTTACTATGAAGGTGGAGATGGGAAAGGAAGATTGCTGTTTCGTGGAATGAACTGAAGATAAGGCAGTAACTCCAGGAGTGAGGGAGAACACAAAGGGATTAGATGAGGTGGCATGGTGCTGTTCGATTTGGCATACTTACAGGAAGAACTTCGATCATCCTACAGATAATTTTGGTAGAGTGTCAGTAAGAGTTGGAAGAAGCCCTTCTTGTAAAGATATGTAGCACATCTGACAAACCTGGCTGCTGATCAGAGTCCTTGAGGAACTTTGTAAGTAAACATACCAATACCTAGGCTCCATTCCAAATTTACAAAAGAATTTCTGGCAGGTGAAGCTTGGAAATCTTTATTTGAAGAAAGACACTCAGATTTGAAAGTTCTGTGTGCTTGCAAATAGCTGAAAAGAATGGGACACATTTATTTATAAATGTATTTCTTTTTCCTTCAACCCTTTTTTTTTTGAATTTTGAGAGATAGGTTTTGTAATTTCATAAAGAATGGAATGAATTTTGGGTTCTTAATCAGAGATTTTATTACAGTTATTTGATACCCATTTTTCTCACTCTGATCCTCAACCTTGACTGCACTGTCTACCTTACTCCTATTATGCGGTCATTGTGTGAGCCAGGAGTATGTAACTTTATAGGAGTTGTGCCAGTTAAGTTTTGTTGTTATGGGACATGAATGACTGTCTGAAATTGCTTTATTTGGTGCAACAAATGCAGATTGTTGGAGAAATATTTTGAGATGTTATGTTAAGGGCACAATGTATGCTTTATTGCCTTTAAACTGTCAGTGTTCATTATTATAATTTGATGCCTTTCCTATGCTTGTGCTGGCAGTGGGTGGACAAAAGGGAAGGTAGGAGGTCAAAGAGGAAGTGTTTCTGGACAGAATCCTTACCCTTTGGGTCATTGACCTCATAGAACTCATTGTAATCTGCAGCTCTCCTCAAAATTCCATGCAGTTTGCTCTAGTTTGCTTCCCTTGTGGGACATTTAAAAAAATACTTTTTAATGTTTATTTAGTTTTGAGAGAGACAGAGACAGAGCGTGAGTGGGGGGGGGGGGTCAGAGAGAGAGGGTGACACAGAATCTGAAACAGGCTCCAGGCTCTGAGCTGTCAGCACAGATCCCCACGCGGGGCTCGAACTCAGGAACCGTGAGATCATGACCTGAGCTGAAGTCGGACGCCCAACGGATTGAGACACCCAGGCGCCCCTCCTTGTGGGACATTTTAAATCAGACTAATTTGGCTTGACATCTAGGGTATGGAAAGGAGAGTGGAGATGGTTGTTGAGGATCTTTTTCTAATCATCTCATTGAACTTGGAGATGACTAAATGTTACATTTACTAGACTAAACGTAAAAATGAAATGTAGGGTAGATTTTATTGGTAAGAAGAATGAACATTTACTGCTTTATCACCCCATCTCCTCCCTCCCCGCCCACAGACACACATGCTCTAAGGTTCTGCCTGAACAGTGAATTAAAGTAGGTGGTGGGGGGGGAGGAGTTTTATTTGGAAAGGATGGTAATGGTGGAACAGGGCCTTGATTGACTAGGAGTTTGGTGGGGAAATGCAATTGTTTTAAATAACCTAGTTTACCATGTCATTTGCTCTTCCCTTTTCACAAAAGGCAAACCTATGCCTTTAAAAGTGCTTATTATATTTAGCTACAAAATCAGTTTTTGATTCATTGATAGTAAGAAATGAGTGATAAGAATTTTGGATCACTGTGGATCTGTTAGAAAGTAAAAAATTGTCACTGCCATTTCAGTGACAGCAAAGGATTTGCACACTGCCTATTCTAATCAAAGGAGCAGGTTCATTATCATTAGAATAATTGCACCAAAATATAAATTCCTGTATAATCCTCTTTAGTTCCTTCAAACAGGAGATGTTGAATGTTTTCTGTATGTCAGATAGAAAGAATACAAAGTGCTCTTTTCCTGGGGACTGTTAATAGACTAGTGGAGAAGACCTAAGCATGTATATGATCTGGAAGCAATTTAAGAGGAAAATTTTATGTGAGCATTGAGAGCAGGTGTCAAAATCAGCCTATGACTAAAGGAGAGATTTCCTCGATGAAGCAGTATTTTAGGTCAGAATTGATTATTCAGGGCTTATTGGGGAATACCCTGATTAGGTTTATGGTATATTCAGAGGCAAGGAGGAGTTCTAGAGAATGACTATTTCCAGACTACAAATTTTGGCTGGAGCCAAAGGATGAGTGTAGTAGATAGAGTTTAGAGGTATTGGCAGGAACTTTCTCTATAAGCCAATTCGAACTTTTTCCTGAAAGCCAAAGAGATCTGTTCAATAATTTTTGGCAGAGGAGCAGCATGATCACATTTCACATGATTAATTTAGTAGCAGGATCCAGCTTTGGTGTAGTGGTGAGACTAGTGAAGAGGTCAATTACTGATGTGTCAGAGAAAAAAAATGGTTAGAACCTGAACCAAGGTAATGATAGTAGGAATGGACAGAAGAGATTCCTGACATTTTAAGGAAACCCATGTAAGATTTCGTGATGTCCCATAGTTAAGTGTATGTATGTGAATGTGGAATACATGGAACTAAAGCTATGAGTATGGATGGTAGCCACTGAGGGAGGTCTGTAAGTTGGAAGATAGCAGAGGACCTAGATACGACAAAGTGCTAGAGACTATGTATTTACATCTGGAGTAGAGAAAAGTGCAGCTTGAGAAGGAATGGACAGGATAGGGAGAAAACCAGGATAGAGTGTGACATGGAAGCTGAGAAGAAATACAAGGAGACAGTAGTTAGCAGTGTTAGTGGCCTTAGAGTGGTCAGATGCAATATTTTAAAAAGCAAACATAAATTAAGAACATTAAAGTTGAGCAGGTATTCAAAGTAAGGTTTAAGAAGAAGGTACCGTGCTCGCTCCGGCTGCACATATACTAAAATTAAGAAGGCACAGACTGGCATAGTAGTAAGGTATTTCTTTTGGTGTTTTCATTTGTAATCTTCAAAGGCTCTTTGAACCAAACCTCTCTTCTTTCCTGTTTTGAATGGTCAAGGGAATAACGTTTGTGCATGGTTAGAAAGTAAGCTTCATTGTGGTGAAAATTACATATAATACGTTGATGCCTTGCCATACTCTTGAAGTTGGAAATCTAATGTTTGTTTTTGTGCATCTCTGTAAGGAGGCATCTCTAAAACTGAGATAAGGGGAGCTTAGATGGCTCAGTTGGTTAAGCATTTGACTTTGGCTCAGGTCATGATCTTGCAGTTTGTGGGTTTGAGCCATGCATCAGAGAGGCTCTCTCTCAAAATAAATAAACTTATAAAAAATGATAATATAGGGGCACCTGGTGGTTTAGTGGGTTAAGTGTCTGACTCTTGATTTTGGCTCAGGTCACTGTCTCATGGTTCGTGGGCTCCAGTCACGCGCTGGGCTCTGTGCTGACAGTGAGGAGCCTGCTTGGGATTCTCTTTCCCACTCCCTACCCCTCCCCTGCTCTCTTTCCCCTCAAAATAAATAAACTTTTAAAAAATGAGTCAATGTATCAGCTTTTACTTCTCATTAAGCACATACTTGTATGATTCCTTATTGACCTGCTTTGTATTGTCCAGTTCCTGAATTTTCAGTTTATATTTCTCATAATTTTAACAACTTTATTTTGTTTGAGCAGTCATATTCTAAATATATACTTTAAACTTTTCTTCTTTCCTACAGACTTATTATAATTCTGGAAGGTAGACTTGTATAGGTTTTTGCTGACTTAATGAATGCTGCTGTAAACCATCTTTTTTCTTTATTTTTTTAAAGATTTTATTTTTAGGTAATCTCTCTACCCAGCATGGGGCTTGAATTTACAACCCCCAAGATCAATAGTCACATGCTCTACCAACTGTATTTATAAAATGACATAATTAGAAAACAACTGTGCTATTTAATTGTGTAACAGAAGATTGACTTAATTTAAAGTCCTGAAGACTAACTTAAAATGTGTGATTTTTTTTTTTAGTTTAAGTTGTTATGGGGAATGATTTTGACTATAGACTAGGAAGATACAGGGTACTAGATTTTTAAATAATATGTGGTGTATATATGCATAAATACTGCAATGTGTGTGTATATGTGTGTATGTATATATATGTATATAAAAAGTACACACACATACACACATACAGGGACTACTACTCAGCCATAAAAAAGGATGAGATCTTGCCATTTGCTACAACATGGATGGATCTAGAGGGTATTATGTTAAGTGAAATAAGTCAGAGAAAGACAAATACCATATGATTTTACTTAACATGTACAATCTAAAAAACAAAACAAATGAACAAATAAATGATGAACAAATGCAAAACAACTCATAAATACAGAGAATAAACTCCTTGTTGCCAGAGGGGAAGGGTTAGGGGATGGGCTAAAAAGTGAAGAGGGATTTAAGAGGAATAAACTTCCAGTTACAATATAAGTCATGAGGATGAAAAGTACAGCATAGGGAAGTCAATAATAAGGTAATAACATCCCATGGTGACTGATGGTGACTCTTCTTACTGAGGTAGGCATTGACTAATGTATAGAATTGTCCAGTCATGATATTGTACACCTTAAATTAATATAGCATTGTATGTCAGCTATACTTCAGTAGTAAAAATAAAAAATCCATTCTCAAGAATACCAAAAACTTACTTTGACAATTGCAGCTTTATTTCTTTTGAAAATTAAAATAGTTTTATTTTTCTGTTTATAAAAGTGACATAATTTATAGTGCAAAAAGATACAAGGAATGAAGTGAAACTCACAGTGCCAGCACCCTGATTGTAGTTGAGAACAGTATGCTGTATCTGTTCCAAAGGGTGGCTGGCTAACTGATGGTTTTAACTGATTTATGTATCTTTATCTTTCTATCATCTATCTATTAATATTTGATTGACTAAATGGGATTTAGTGATTTAGTAATTTAGATTTGCATCTTTTTCCCTCCCCCTTCTACTTTGTTTTGAAACCAGTTCTATTTAGCAAATTCAAATAGTCCAGCCAAAGGGAGATGAGGAATAAGCAAACAAGTTCTATTTACTTATTTATTTAGTTGGTTTATTTATTTATTTTGAGAGAGAGAGAAAGAGAGAGGAAAGAACAGATAGAGAGTCCCAAGCAGGCTCCTCACTGTCAATGCTGAGCTGGATGCGGGGCTGGAACTCACGAACCCCAAAATCGTGACCTGAGCTGAAGTTAGACGCTTAACTGACTGAGCCACCCGGGTGCCCCAAGAATAAGGAAGTTTTGTATCTGAGGAAGCTTGGTGCTTGGTGGTACAGAAGAAGGAACAGTAGAATTGGATATAAAAGACTTGAATAACTTTGTACTTAGAACATTTTTGGAATCAGCTGATTTGACTAATGTCCTCACTGTAAGCTCTGTTTTAAAGGCAGCAACCTAAGTCTCCTTTTACTTACTGAAGCCTACTATACACATTCACTATTGAGTAAAGGAACGAATGGGCTCCAGGCTCTGAGCTGTCAGCACAGATCCCAATATGGGGCTTGAACTCACAAACGGTCCTATCAGACCTGAGCCAAAGTCAGACGCCCAATGGATTGAGCCACCCAGGCACCCCTAATTCACAATTCTAAAGGTACGAAAGGAAATATGTCTTCCCAAATCACTATTACTTTATACATTCTTTCAGAGATATGTATATAAACAAGGTTACAAATATTATTTTTTGTTGTTCACAGAGCATTCTATATGCAATTTTTTGTGTCGTACTATTTTCATGTTACTATTTTGAGGATCTTTCTTTTCTCTCTTCTTTTTTTTTCTTTTCTTTTCTTTCCTTTTCTTTTCTTTTTTCTTTTCTTTTCTTTTCTTTTCTTTTCTTTTCTTTTCTTTTCTTGAGAGAGCGCGCACATGAGCAGGGAGGAAGGGCACAGAGGATCCGAAGTAGGCTCTGCCCTGATAGCAGCAAGCCCCGTGCAGGGCTCGAACTCACAAACCATAAGATTGTGACCTGTGCTAAAGTCGGACTGAGCCACCCAGGCACCCCTGGAGATCATTCTATATCAGTACATGTATACATATTATGGTTTTAGAGTTTTCTTCATTTATTCAACCAACATTAAGTATCCATTATGTGCTAGTAGTGTTATAGATACTAGGTCTGTAATATTCAACAAACCAGATAAAAATCCCTGACCTCATGGAACATATTTAGTGTTCTAGTATTCCATTGTTTGATGTATCATTATTTAACCAATTTCATATTGATGAACATTTAGGTTGTTTCTAATCTTTTACTGTTTTAAATAATGCTGCAGTGATTAAATTTGTATAAATGCCATTTCACATGTGAAAGTTTTTTCTGTAAGATCAATTCTCACAAATGAAATTGCTGGGTCAAAGTGTAAATACAAGGGAATTTGTCAGCTCAGTCACTCACCGAAGATGGCCACTCTAGAGTCTTTTGCATAGCAAATGTTTTATAATTTTTATGAAGTCCACTATATCATTTTTTTCTATTTAGAATGTGCTTTTAACATCAAATCTGTGTAGCTCTGTATTGTGAATATTTTCTCCTCTTTTTTTCCCTAAGAGTTTTGTAGTTTACTATTTTGCATTTACTTCTATATATTAGTTTCCTAGGGCTGCTGTAACACATTCCACAACCTTGGTGGCTTATAATAACATTTATTTTCACGTAGTTTTGGAGGCTAGAAGTCTGAAACCAATTTATGTGGACCACAGTCAAGGTGCTGGCTAAGGCCTGAGGCCCTTCAGAGACACTGCTCCAGTCTCTGCTCATCTGAACTCTGTATGTATGTCTGTGCCAGATCTCTCTTTGCCTCTCTTACAGAGATGCTTGTAATGGCATTTAGGACCCACCTGGATAAGCCCAGCTAATTTCCCCATCCCCAAATCCTTAACTTTAATCAGGTCTGTTGTAATATAAGGTAATATTCGCTTGTTCTGGGCATTAGAAAGTGAATATATCTTTAAAAGTTTCTTTTTTCTTAATGTTTTATTTATTTTTAAGAGAGAAACAGAGAGAGAGACAGATTGTGAGTGGGTGAGGGGCAGAGAAGGAGACACAGAATCCGAAGCAGGCTCCAGGCCTGTCAGCACAGAGCCTCTGAGCTATCAGCACAGAGCCTAACACGGGGTCAAACCCACGAGCTGTGAGATCATGACCTGAGCCGAAGTTGGACGTTTAGCCGACTGAACCACCCAGGCACCCCTAAAGTGAATATATCTTTATATGGCAATTTCCCAGTTTACTACAATCCAGGATCTGTTTTAATTTTTGTATAAGGTGGCAGACTTAGATTGGGGTTCATTTCTGTGCCTATGGATGTCCAGTTGCTCTAGCATCATTCACTTGTTGCACCTTTGTTAAAACACTTTTGCTTTTTTTTTTTTTTTAATTTTAAATAAACTCTATGCCACCCACACACACATGGGACTTGTACTCACAACCCCGAGATCAAGAGACACATGCTCTGCCTACTGAGCCAGCCAGGAGCCCCAGTCATTTTTGCTTTTTAAGATCTATTTTTGCCAGTCTTTAAGAAGTTTCAGTATTTATTTAATAAAACTCTGTTTTGCCTTTATTACTTTATAATGTGTATTTCTACTAAAAATCTTTATTTATGTCTGTATTTTGAATAAAGTTCTAAGTTAATTTTAAACCTGATTACTTTGTTTAATTTTTTATATGAATATTTTTCACTGTTTTTGACACTATCAGTAATCTTTAATAATGTTCTTACTATTTGGAGAGTTTATATTGTACAGTTGTTATGTGTTTTAATTTTGGAGGTTAATTGAAGATTTTCTAACCAAACATTTTGTCATCCAAAGTGATTTTTATTTCTTGCTTTTCTGTATTTTATGCCTTTAAATCTTGTATTTGTAGCCATGTCCATATTTTTGAAAGTAGTAATTACTGTATTTGTTTCTACTTTTTAGTAAAACTTCATTCAGCATTGAAACATGTTTTATACTTTATAAAAATAGAATCATGCAGTTGTACTCTCTTGCATCTGGCTTCTTGAGCTGAACATTATGTTCATCCATATTCATTCTTATTACAGTATCCTATAGTTTTAATTTTCTGAATATGCTATAATTTGTTTATTCATTCTTCTGTTGATGGACATTTGTGTAATTTTCAGCTTTTGGTTATTACCAGTAGTGTGGCTATGAACTTTCTAGGAAATTTCTTCAGATCATATTTGCAGCTCTGTTGGGGATAAACTTTGGAATGGAATTACTAGTGGGTACCGTCAGTTTTCCAAATGGTTGTATTCTATCAGTTTACACTCTTACAGATTGAATGGGAGTTTAGGTTGGCTCACATCTTCCCCAACACTTGGTATCTTTCATCTTCTCCTAAAATTTTAGTTATTCTGTTATGTATGTAATGTTATCACATTTTTATTATTTTAGTTATTTAGTTAATAAGTGGGCTTTGAAATTTTACTTTATTTTATCCCCTCCCTCTAAATATAGCATTTTTGCATCTTGGTTAAGATCTTCTAATGTTCTGTGTTTGTATTTTATTTATAATTGTTAAATTAGCATATTGACTAATTTACCTTTAATTGTTAACTGTTCCACTTGATTTCTTTCATTCAAGCATCATCATTCAATGATGATACATGATTATCTCTTGTAATGAATTTTGCTGGTATGAACTTTGACAGTTTTCAATTGTTTATTTAGAAAGTTAGCTTAATAGTTTGGTGACAGTTTTGCTTTCATCTTTTTGTTATTTCTCTTTGGTAGCTTATTAGACTTGGCTTCTCTAATATTACTTATCAGTCTCTTCTTTTTCTCTCTTTTTCTCTGAACACTCCTTTAAATGTTTATATTTCTCTAGATTGTTTCTTTAGTGCTCTTTTGCACTTTATCTGCTCTCCATATTTTTCTCCCTAATTTCCAGATCCATATTTCCAGGTCTTTACTGGATATCATGTATTGAGATATTTGTAGGCACTTTGTACCTTTCCTCTGTCAAACCAACTCTTACAATATTTTTTAACTTGGTTAATATAGTCACCTTTTACTCAAGTCTTCTGGTTATAAATGCTTATTTTTCTCATTCTCCCACAAGTTATTCTCAAAAAATTCTGTTGATTTTATTTGTTAACATAGGAAGCTCCCTGATAACTGTGTCTATAAAATAGAAATCCCGTTTCTCCTATTCCTGCCTTAGTGCAGACCTTATCATGGTCTAGACTGTGGCTCCAGTTAGTCTTGTTTTTTTGTTTTGTTTTGTTTTTTGTTTTTTTAGTCTTGCTTTTTTGGTTTGTTTCTGATTCATCCTCCCTTCTTTTTTTTCTCTTTTATGGTCCCTTTGATTAAAGAGTGCAAACACTGAAACAAAGAATTTAAGTTAAAAGTTTATTAAAAATTTACAAAATATATAGACCATTAAATTTTAGTTTTTAAACAATTGAATTTACAAATGATGGTTTTGTAACTTTGTGGTTTTTATACTTTCTGAAACTACTAAAGCTTGAAACAGCACTCAGGCTTTTGGGATGCCCTTTCTTTAAAAATGATTTTGATAAGTATTGACAAATTGTTATCCAGAAATGTAGAGCACTCATTTCCTTTTATCTTCTAACACTGGTTATTATTTCTAAAACTAGTTTTTAGTTTGACGGCTGAAAGATGGTATCTTGGTCGTGTTTACTTTGCATTTTTTGACTCCAGGTTATAATGAATATTTTTAATAATTTATGGTCTTAATTGGTAATCATATCAAATGCTATGTTAGTGATATTAGCTACTATTTATGGAGTACTTTCATAACTGTCAAAAATACTGTGATAAGCATTTTATTGTATTATCTGTTTTAATCCTCTGAATAACTGTATCAACTGTAGATACTTTTCATTTTGTGGGTGAGGGAACAGATTGTAGGGGAGAAAAGTGACTTGTTCAATGCTGCATAGTTAGGAAACTTATTTCCTATGATCTGTTACACTAGTCGCTCTCAACTTTAGTTAGATGAGGAAGATTGAATATTTGTACTTATAGGGGATTGGATTAAATGTATATGGACTTTGGACCCCATATATGATGGCTATGATTTATCTAGTTTTTTTTTTTTTTTTAATTTTTTTTTTCAACGTTTTTATTTATTTTTGGGACAGAGAGAGACAGAGCATGAATGGGGGAGGGGCAGAGAGAGAGGGAGACACAGAACCGGAAACAGGCTCCAGGCTCCGAGCCATGAGCCCAGAGCCCGACACGGGGCTCGAACTCACGGACCGCGAGATCGTGACCTGGCTGAAGTCGGACGCTCAACCGACTGCGCCACCCAGGCACCCCTTATCTAGTTTTTTTAAAAGCAAAATGATCAAGTTGGGTATTTGGCTAGGTTAGGAGAGAAGAAATGAAAATTTTAGTGAGTTTGGTTCTAATTAGAATGTTGAGAGATGGTTAGAGCAGGATGGGTCCTTAAATATTTCTCAAACTATGTTTCATTGCTCACTACTGTGGGAAGTTTTCCTATTTCCTGACAATACAAGTTTGGGTAATACATTTTCCCAAGCAGAGAAACTTTAACTTTGTTTATCCTAGAATTTCCCAAATTTGTGCACTGTTTTCTGGTAGACCTATTCATATTCATGTCTTATGGAATATCTTGAAATACATCAACTTGAGATAAAAGTTGATGTAGTCTATTCTTTCATTTTATTAGGGTTGGAAATGGAAATCCATTGTGGCCAAACATGTTGCTTGAGATCACACTGCTAGTAAATGACACAGTTAGGATAAGCCAGTCATTCCTTTGTACCATGCTTCCTTTAATAATTAATATAATGTTAATACTTATTTTTCACATATTATGTTAAAAAGTTTAAAGCATAATTGAGTGTAGTTTCTTTTATATTTCCATCTAGTTCAGTTGTTAGCCTTATACTCTGAGAAATACATGTACAGTTTTTAAAATTCTGCCGTTTATGTACATATGAATAACCTAACTCATTTAGCATGAATATATATCCATAACCACTTGCTTGTGTTTAATCATAGAAATGGAAAGAGTCTTTTTTCTGTAGTTAACATGTCACAAATGTTTGGTTTAGTTTCTGTAGAAAATGTTTCCTGACTGCAATGAGAGAAAGCGGAATACATTGTCCCCTCTGTCGTGGAAATGTGACTAGAAGAGAGAGAGCATGTCCTGAACGGGCCTTAGACCTTGAAAATATCATGAGGAAGTTTTCTGGTAGCTGCAGATGCTGTGCAAAACAGGTAGAGTAACTGTGACATAGCTCTTTGAAAATGAAGGTTCTACTCTACTTTGAAAATGAAATTCTTGTTTGAGTTTTCTTGGTAGGTGCTGGTTTGAAGAGAAAGAAGTTACTTAAATTAGGTAGAAAGGTGAAAAAACCACCTGATTATAGATTTTACTAGATTATAAATGTATTGAGAACAGAGACTGAGAGATACAATCTGTGAATTTGTCATTAATTTTTAGCATGGCATCTTTCTCAAAGTAATTGCTTATTGATTACCTACTAAGTAAACTAAATGAACAAACTGGCATTTAACTCATTTAAACCCCATTCTGGTACAAATTGTGATGGTAGCATCGTTATTGCAATTTTGTACATAGAAATGGGCCAAATAGAGGAAGTCTCTGATTGCCCACTTTACTTGTGTATTTATGTGTGTAAGAAATTACAAAATATTTTGCAAAGATTAATTAATTTTTAAGGAACCAGGTGAGAACATCAGGTGTTGGCAAATAACTGGCATTAATTCCCCAGTCTGGCTTTTATTCTATCACTTGGAGAGGGAGTGAAATAGGGGTGGTTAGGCTTTGAGTATATCCATGTGTCTATGGATTTATTGCAGCCACTTTTTCAAACAGCTAATAAAGTCAGTGAGCAAAACCAGTTGCTATTTCATGCATTCACACAAGTCAGATCTGCTTTTCCATCTCTTTGAGGGAGGTGTTAACTGACAGGGCAATGAAGCGAAGCTGGAAAATACACTTGAGAGATTCTGGCTCTACTCCTCAGTGAGAAACTGAAAAATGTTCCAAGTGTTAACCTGGGAACCTAATTTTTTTTTAAAGCACTTTCTAACTCTGCCAAGTTGCAGTGAAGAATAAAGATATGCCCAATACTTTCAGGCAGTGTATTACTGCTTTTAATGTATTTTTTTTTTGTCTATTATTAGTAGTAGAGTTTCAAATATAAATTTATTTGCTAACATTTTTTGCAGTAAGTTCACATCTGCATCTAACAAACTTATTACTTATTTTCAGCTTCTACTTAAGAATTAAATCATTTACTAAAAAAATCTTGTTTAAATGGAATACTAAGTTGGTAATGTTATATTTTGGTTTTTGGCTATTGATAATATCTCAAATTTATGACTTCATTTAAAATTAAAAGTCACATTTTGATCAATAATTTACAGATTAAATTCTATCGCATGAGACATCATTACAAATCTTGTAAGAAGTATCAAGATGAATATGGTGTTTCCTCTATCATTCCAAACTTTCAGATCTCTCAAGATTCAGTAGGGAACAGGTAAGCAATATTTATTCTTAAAAAGAGAATTTTTATAGTTAAAATGGGATTGTTTGGGGTAACCGTGTGATAAGGTTTTTTTTGTTTTGGGGGGTGTGTGTGTTTAAATTCCTAAGTAACAGAAATATATTTGCCTTCAAGCTTGTTTAACTTCTCTAAGATTGCATCGGGGAGAGTGACTTCATGGTATACTTAAGCTTATGTTATTCAAAAATAATTCTTTTTTTTTTTTTTAATTTTTTTTTTCAACGTTTATTTATTTTTGGGACAGAGAGAGACAGAGCATGAACGGGGAAGGGGCAGAGAGAGAGGGAGACATAGAATCTGAAATGGGCTCCAGGCTCTGAGCTGTCAGCCCAGAGCCTGACGCGGGGCTCGAACTCACGGACCGCGAGATCGTGACCTGGCTGAAGTCGGACGCCCAACCGACTGCGCCACCCAGGCGCCCCTCAAAAATAATTCTTAAAAAAAAAATCTACATTTCTTTGAATAAAAAACAAACATGAAGGTTGAAGGCTGTTTTCTTTTGCAATTGAAATTACTTGAAAACTAAAAATCCCTTTCAACTAAAATCTTTTTTATTTGCTATTGAGCAATAGAGTTGTTTGAAATTTTAATTTTCATAGTAAAATGTCATATAAAAGTGAAACTTGGTACTATTAAATTCTTAGCCCTATTTTAGTTCCCCTCTTTTTTTAAAGTAGATTTTGTTTTTATTTATGTTTTATTGTCTCTGATGTGTGTATATTAAACATTTTTATGAAATGTATTTTACACAGAATAATGGCTGAAATGTACATGTGTGATTTTAATAGCATTAAGACAAATATCCAGTTACTCCTAACACAAATTAAAAAATAGAACATTCTTCAGGGTCTTAAAATCTTCTTGGGACCCCATGTCCTTTTGAACTGCATATTCCCCGACGTAACCACTCTCCTCTTTTTTAGGTTATTTATTCCCTTGCTTTTCTTTATAATATTACCACCTATGCATATATCCTTGTGTAAGGAAAGGCAGTATTGGCAGTAGTCTAGAAAGGCTCCCAGGAGACAATGTGTTAAGCAGTCTCTCTCAAGATTTTATTTGAGTAGCATTTCATTTCATGTGTTGCTAATTTTCAGTGATTAACTACTCTTAAGCACTCATACTGTATGTAGCCTTCTCTACTCCTTATTTGAAACTGTTCTAGTGTTTAGTAATTTTCTGATTGCCTAGTCGACAATTTTTTTAATTTTTTTTTTAAGTTTACTTATTTATTTTGAGAGAGAGCAAACGGAGGAGGGGCAGAGAAAGAGAGGGTGAGAGAGAATACCGAGCAGACTCCATACCTCCCCACTGTCAGTGCAGACAGAGCCTGACATGGGACTCAATCCCATGAACTGTGAGATCATGACCTGAGCCCAAATCGGGAGTCAGATGCTTAAATGACTAAGCCACCCAGACGGCACCCCCCCCACCCGTTTTTTAAGTAGGCTCCGTGCCCAATGTGGGCCTTGAACTCTTGACCCTGAGATCAAGAGTCACATGCTCAAAGCTCCACTGACTGAGCCAGCCAGGTGCCCTTGCAAGATTCTTTTTAGATTCTCATTTTACTTGACTTAGTGTCATTAGATGAAATGGGTCACTCCTATTTTACAGTTTTTTAAAAAAATCCCAGGTTCCTTCATCCCTGTGCTTTCTTTGTTATTGTATCTCTGCTATATTGAAATTACTCAACAATTTGTTATTAACCTAATAGATTATTCTTAAGTGTGAGGTGGTTTGTCTTGTTTAACATTGTCTTTCCAGTGCTTAGCAAAGTTCCTAGTATGTATGATTTTTGCAGTCACTGCTTGTTAAAGAACCAAAGTTTCTTCTCAGGAGTCTTGCCTTCTGTCTTACTTCTCAGATCCAGTTTGATTCCTGATAGCAGTGTTCCTCTTCTGTGCCTTTCTTCTAAAAGTAGTGTCACTTCCCTAGCTCAAGCCCTCATCATCTCTCACTTGAACTATTGCAACAGTCTTTTTGTGGGTGGTCCTACTCGAATGTGTTTTACATTGCCAAATTGTTATTTCAGAAGTGCAATTCTGATCTCTTTCTCCCTGTCCTTAAACCTGCCTCCTTGTACCTTGTCAGTAACTTAGCCATGCATGACCTGATAGCATTGTTTCTCATCCTGGGTTCCAAGGGCCACCAAGGACTCTGTGAACTACCTAAACTACCAAATGTTTTGTGTATGTGCATTGTTCTGGAGAAAGGATGTTGAGATTCTTAAGAAGTTCCATGATCTAAAATCCAACAACTGGTTTATAAGACAGAATTCTTTATTCTAAAGCCCTTTTTGATCTGGCACTTGCCTTTCCCCTTTTGGCCTTTCTCTTTCTTGGTTACCCATCATTGCATCATATGCCTTAGCCATGTTGAATTATTCATACCATATCCTTGTCATCCTTGAGAAGCAGTATAAGTTAGTGATTAAAAAAAAAATGAACCCTTGGAGAGACTGCCTGGGTCCCAGGCTCTGTCACTTAGTAATTGTATGATTTTGGCAGGAAACTATACTTCAGTTTTCTCATCTGTTTTAAAAAAGTGGATGGTAATGATACTATTAGTACCTCGTTGGGTTGGAAGCCAATAAATAGGTCAATAAAGGCAAAGCATATTGAATAGTAGTACCTTGTTCGGTAAATGTTAGTTTTTAAATATCACCCTCATTATTCCCTCATCTACATAGTTTTACCAGTAGTAGTCCCTTTTCCCACCACTCCAACTCACACTTTGCCAGTCAATGGACTTTTTCTTCTCTTTGAAGATTTAGACCAAGTGTTAGATATGTAGAATCTTTCTGACCTCTAGAATTTCTTCCTTTCTTTGTTCTCCAACTAGACCCTCTAACACTTTATTTGTTTAGTCTGTCTTTTTAAAATCTAGAATGGGCTTCTTGGTATTATTCATTTTTATATCCTGTGCAAATTCTAATTGCAATGGAAAAATTGGGTTTGTGTATGGATTGTTAGTAAGGAAAGTGGTGATGGAAGGAAAAGAAGGTTTTTTTTTTTTTGTTTTGGGGGGTTTTTTGTTTGTTTTTAATGGCAGGGAATAGAAGATATGATGCCAGGATATAGTAAAGGTCTTGGGAGGAAAGAAACAGTATGTTCAAATTAGGTAGTTTGAGGAGAATTTAGTAAAGGGACTGTTTTCAAAGAGTAGGGTGTTGGGTGAGCAGCTAAATCACAAGGAGTGGTGAGTGATATACTCTGGGTCAGGGGAGGGGAGGAAGTAAATACCAGAACTCGGAGACAGAAAGCTATAAAGCTATATGGAGAGGACAGTTAGTGAGGATGCAGCCAGCTGAGGCAGTTTTGCTGGGAAGGAGTCTGGGAAATAAGTGTCCTAGCTCTCCTGTTTTACCTTCCCAGTTGCCTGCTGGGCTGAACCCAACTGGGAAGCAGAGAGGGGAGCCTGTTGATGCAGGTTAGTCTCTCAGTACACAAAGCATGGTGCACAATGGAGAGAAGATCTGGAGGGGCAAAAGATACCCAGTATATAAGGATTTCAGTTAGTAGCCAAATATATTGTAATATCCTATATACTATATTTCTCAGCTTCCAAGTAGCTAGGACAAAGAAGAAAACATCCATTAAGTTATTGACATTATCAATGATATTGTAAACAAAGTAGTTTCTAATAAGAAACACAGCTATTTCTGATACTAAAAAAGTGATACTGAAATGATTTTGCCCATAGCATCCTCAAAAGAAGAAACTATGCAGTTAAATATCATCTTTCCTGTGGTAAATACAAAACACGTTACATAGGACTCTAATTTAAAGACCTTCATTGTAGCATATGATAATGCCTTATTGCAGTGTATTAAAACTTTCCTTCCAGGGGCTTTTCTCTGAATTTCTGATATTCTGGCTTAATCTAGGGGTGGTGGTCGAATGGACAGGATCTATATATTCATGCAGTTCTCCATGAAGATTATTTGCTAGCTGCTAAGTTTTTAATAAACATCTCAGTTTGGAGAATTTAAGGTCTTACTCTCTGTCAAGTAACTGGAGAGAGGATACATTTTATATTGCTGATAAAGAGCAGAGCCATGTAATTAATAGCTGAGGATTTGGTGGCATTTTATGAAAATTCATTGCCTTTTTTTTTTTTAAGTTTATTTGAGAAAGAGAAAATGCACCTGTGGGAGAGAGCAGGGAGGGACACAGAAAGAGAGAGAGAATCCCAAGCAGGCTCTGAGCTCAGCACAGAGCTCAATGCAGGGCTCCATCTCACAAACCATGACATCATGACCTGAGCCAAAATCAAGAGTCGGATGCATGGGGTGCCTGGGTGACTCACTTGGTTAAGCATCCTACTCTTGATTTTGGCTCAGGCCATGATCTCATGGTTTGTGAGTTTGAGCTCTACATCTGGCTCTGTGCTGATAGCTTGGCGCCTGCTTGGAATTCTCTCTCTCCCTCTCTCTCTCTGCCCTTCCCCCACGTGTGTGTGTGTGTGTGTGTGTGTGTGTGTGTGTGTGTGCGCGCGCACGTGCATGCTCTCTCTCTTTCTCTCTCTCAAAATAAATAAGTAAACATTAAAAAAAAAAGAGAGACATTTAACCGACTGGGCCACCAGGCACCCTGAAAATTCATTACTTTATTAATAAAGACCTCTCCATGGCAAAGTCAAGGGACTCCCTAAGAGTAGAGCACATATGTTTTCTCAGGGTACAGTTCACAGTATTCCTTCATAAGTACAAATGGATGATTTAAACTCTGACTCCATGACTGTGGAAATTTTTTTTTTTAATTTTAATATTTTTGTTTTTGCATTTATTCATTTTTCGAAAGACAGAGTGCGAGTGCGGGAGGGGCAGAGAGAGAGGGAGACATAGAATCCGATGCAAGCTCCAGACTCTGAACTGACAGCACAGAGCCCGATGTGGGGCTCGAACTCATAGACTGTGAGATCATGACCTGAGCTGAAGTCGGATGTTTAACTGACTGAGCCACCCAGGTGCCCCTTGACTGGAAATTCTTAGAGTGGTGTTTGCATGTACCTATCTCAGTAGTAACAAAATTTCAAAATCCATAGATCATTTTATTAGTTCAACATAGATTTATTATACTTTCTGAACTACTGGGCACACTCTACATGTTATAGAATGTACAGGGATGAGCAAAACAGACACAGTCCCCTTTTCTGTGTATGTAGTAGTATAACTTCCAGTTGAGTAATCCAAAATAAACTAGCCCACGAGTTTCAGTCAAATCATTCAGGGTAGAACTATGTACTATGGAGTAACAAATATTGGAGGATGTTTAACAAAATTATTGCATTAGTATGGGGTAGTTCATCATAATAAATATATAGCAGTGCTAGTTAAGTCCATTTGTAGCTCACAACAATAAAATTCTCGTTTTAATGTATAAGACTGCATGCTTTCTGTTTTCTTTAGCCTCTAGAAGTGAGGATGAGGAGGAGTGGGAAGGAAGATGAATGTAATCATTAAGATACCAGACACATTTTATCTTCCTTGGAAATTGTTTGGTCTGTTTGTAGGCTTTTCCTACTAATTTTGACTCCTTGTAAACATTAATAAGTAGGTATCAGTGGATTCATACAGTTTAGTCCAAATATAGCTCTTCACAAAGACTGAATTAAAGTTGAAGGCAATCTTACATTGTCATCTTTTCTCCAAGATGTTGAACATTTTTAGTGGCTAAATCTTTATTAAGGAATCTGGTACAAGTATTATATAAAATGGGTTTTCATTATTCATAAGCCTTCTTTATATAATATGGATGATAATCCTTTATTACATGCATTACAAATATTTATATATATATATATATATATATATTTTACTCAGAACTAAATATTTTTTTGCCATTTTGTAAAACACATAAACATAGAACTTGAGGTTTTCTTTATATTTTTAAAAGACTAGAAATGGGATACTGTAGTATTTTGAAAACTTTGCTTTAAGGACTATCACAGTTTAATTTAGCATTAAATGGCATAGTTATACATAATTTTAATTCTTTTTTTTCCTTTTTAAAAAAAGTTTTATTTAAGTAATCTCTACTCCCAACATGGGGCTCAAACTCACAACCCTGAGATCAGTAATCGCACGCTCTTCTTAATCAGTCAGGCACCCCCTTACCTTTTTTTAAAATTTGGAAAACAAACTTAATATGAGCTAGCTAGCTATCCTCTTAACTGATTTTTAAGTGTATAAAATAGTATTGTTATCTGTAGGCACAATGTTGTACCCCAAATCTCTAGAACCTGCCTTGCGTAACTTATGTTTTATACATGTTGATTAGTAACTCCCTATTTCATCCTCTTGTAGCCTCTGGCAACCACCATTCTATTCTTTGCTTTTATGAGTTTGGCTAGTCTACTTAACTTCATGTAACTGAAATCATGCAACTGAAATGTGACTGGCCTTATTTAATTTAGCATAACATGAGGTACATTCATGTCATCTGCAGGATTCATTCACTTGCAGGATTTCCTTTTAAGGGTGAATAATCCATTGTATGTATATACCACATTTTCTTTATCCATTCACATCTTTGTTTCTTTATGCATTCACAAGATTGTTTCTGCCTTTTGGCTATTATGAATAGCACTAGAGTGAACATGGGAATGCTAATATTTCTTTACTGTCCTGATTTCAGTTGTTTTGGATAAAGACCCACAGGTGAGATTGCTGAATCATATGGTAGTTTTGCTTGTTTTTTTTGTGGGGGAGCCTCCGTACGGTTTTCTATAGTGGCTGCACCATTTTTGCATTCCCACCTACAATATACAAGGGTTCCAGTTTCTCCACACTCTCACTAACACTTGTCTTTTGTTCTTTTGATAATAGCTATCATAACAGGTATGAAGTGATAGCTCATTGTGGTTTTGATTTGCATTTCCCTGATGATTAGTGGCCTTGAGCGTTATACCTGTTGGCCATTTGTAGATTATCTTTGAAGAATTATTTATTCAAGTTTTTAGCCCATTTTGTAATTGGGTTGGTAGTGTCTGCTGTTGAGTTGTAGGAGTTTCTTATATATTTTGTAAATTCACTGTTTATCAGGTACATGGTTTACAAATATTTTCTTCCATTCTGTAGGTCATGTTTTCACTTCTTGTTTCCTTTGCTGTGCAGAAGCTTTTTAATTTGAGACAGTCCTGCTTGTCTGTTTTTGCTTTTGTTTCCTGATTGCAAATGCGTTTGTTCAGTTTTTGGCTAGTCTTGTTATGGTGTCTTTTGACATACTAAAATATATATTATATTTCTGTATGTATATATAGAAATATAATTATTTTCTTCATGATTTTTGCTTTTTGTGTCATGCTTGAGAAATCTTTTCCTACATCAGGTTATAAGATATTTTTTTCTTTAACATTTTAAAGTTTTGCTTTTCACATTTATTTTGGATGTATAATGTGACAGGAAAATTTTTCCTCACGTGATTAGTCATTTGTCCCAGTACCATTCATTGGGTCCATTTTTTCTCACTGATTTACAATGCCATTTCAGTCCTGCACATCTCTGTATTCTGTTCTATTGGTCTATTTGTTTATTGTCTAGTATCAGGCTATCTTAATCACTATGACTTTAACAGTGAGTCTTAATGTCAGATAAAGAAAATTTCCCACCTTGTTTTACTTACAAAACACTCTCTGCTGTTACTGATCCTTTGCTATTCCATATGAATTTTAGGATCAGATTTTTGAGTCTCCTGAAAATCTCTGTAGAGATTTTGATCAGAGGCGATATAGAGGTTGAATTTATTGAAAATACATTAATTTGGAGAGAATTGACATCATATGGTACTGATTTTTCCCACCTCTCTCTCCCATTTTTAAAAAAATATGCTGGAAGAGGGGCGCCTGAGTGGCTCAGTTGGTTGCGCGTCCGACTTTGGCTCAGGTCATGATCTCACAGTTCTTGGGTTCGAGCCCTGGGTTGGGCTTTGAGCCCACAGCTCTAAGCCTGGAGCCTGCTGCACATTGTGTCTCTCTTTCTGCACCTCCCCGCATTGTGTATGCGCTCTCTCAAAAATAAACAAACATTTAAAAAATATGCTAAAAGAAATCCGTTTAGAGCATGTGTAAATGTTTTATTGTATCTTTTCCGAAAAGTGTATAGTTTTTATTAATATACAAATGGATTTGTTTCCTGTTTCATAATCTAACTGGTTATTCCTAGTGATTAGGATTAGTACAGATTTATACATTAAGGTTGTATTTTGCAACTGTTGATTTATTAGTTATGTTTTTAGATTATTTAAAAAAAAATTTTTTTTTTCAACGTTTATTTATTTTTGGGACAGAGAGAGACAGAGCATGAACGGGGGAGGGGCAGAGAGAGAGGGAGACACAGAATCGGAAACAGGCTCCAGGCTCTGAGCCATCCGCCCAGAGCCCGACGCGGGGCTCGAACTCACGGACCGCGAGATCGTGACCTGGCTGAAGTCGGACGCTTAACCGACTGCGCCACCCAGGCGCCCCTAGATTTATTAAATGGAAAATTATTTTGTTTTTTATACAGTTTTGTCTCTTAGTGCTTCATGTCATAATTTATTGCATTAACTAAGATCTCTATCTGATATTAAATAGGAGGCACCTTTTTCTTGTTCTTCATTTTAAGTGGGAATGCATCTAGAATTTTCTATTATGTTTACAATGTTTTATTTTTAACCTAACATAGTTATTCTTTATCTGTGTCATGATGCTATCACTCTCAACTTAAGATTTCCTCCTTAAATGGTTCTATTCAAATCAGAATCTTTAATGGAATTAAAAAAATATATACATATATATACATCTGGCTCCATTCCAAGATATTGTGATATCTAGAGTCTACGCATTTGTATTTATTTTTTAATGTTTATTTAGAGAGAGAGAGTGCAAGCAGGGGAAAGGACAGAGAGAGTATGAGGGGAAAGAGGGAGAGAGAGAGGAATCCCAAGTAGGCTCCAGGCTGCCAGGGCTGAGGCCTGCGTGGGGTTCCAACCCACGAACCATGAAATCATGAACTGAGCCGAAATCAGGAGTTGGATGCTTAACTGATTGAGCCACCCAGGTTCCCCTAGGCGTTTGTACTTTTAAAAGCTTTGTGAATGATCAGAGGGGTTTTTTTTGTTTTTGTTTACGTTATGGAGATTGAATTTTATTGGATGATATTTTTCTGCATCAAATGAAATTATCTTTTTTAATTTTAATTGTTAATATGCTGTCAGTGATAGATTTTCTGTTATTGAACCCATTGATGTATTTCTGGAGTAAATGAGTAGGCTACCAGTAATAGACATGTTACAAATGACTAGAAAGGGCTGGAATGATGATAATGAGAGTTGTAATGGAAAACAGAACTATATGGGCAATGGAAGAGAGAGAAAGCATTTTAAAAGAGCGTTAAATTTGATATTAAAATGTTTTAAATCACTTTTGTGATTTCATATCTCATCAGTGAAAAAAATCAGGCATGCATTCCTACTGTGTGTATGTTTATTTAAAAACTACGCATGTATTTTTACAGTACTGATACTTTATGTTATAAAGCATGCAAAATTTAAGTGAGATAAAGACGAAATCGTTACTTTAAAATAAGTTTTGCTTTATTTAATGGTATAAAATATTTTATTCTTAAAGTTTTATTAATACTTTCACTAAAACCAGTGTTGTTGACTGTACTTCCTAAAATTTTTTTTAATCTTAAACACTGTGACATAATCAGAGATTTGGAACTATGTTCACTTTACGTTGATACTTGATTTTGATGACTGTCATAGCTGAAAAATATACCTACCATACAAAAAAGATACAGATCTGAATGGAAGGAGTATGTCATAGGTTGAGATTACTAAAATTTTCAGTTTCACTCACTAAATGTCAAAAGAGCTTTTGTTGAAATTTTCATCTTCCTTAATGATGTTATAGTTGTTATTACAAAGCAATCAGAAGTTGTAACAATGTTTTTATTTTTTTAAGTTTGTTTATTTATTTCGAAAGAAATAGAGACAACACGAGTAGGGGAGGGGAAGAGAGAGGAGAGAAAGAGGATCCCAAGCAGGCTCTGTGCTGCCAGCACAGAACCCGAGACAGGGCTTGAACTCAGAAAACTGTGAGATCGTGACCTGAGCTGAAACCAAGAGTTGGACACTTAACTGACTGAGCCACCCAGGCGCCCTTGTTAAAATGTTTCTAAAGGGCACCTTCAAAACCCAGTGATTGTGTTGATTTGGAAGATATTTTTAATGTTCTTATTTTATTTTTTAATTTTATGTGAGAGAGAGCCCAAGTTGGGGAGGGGCAGAGAGAGGAGGGAAACAGAGGATCCGAAGTGGGCTCTGTGCTGACAGGCTGACAGCAGCGAGCCCCATGTGGAGTTTGAACTCATGAACCGTGAAATCATGATCTGAGCTGAAGTCAGATGCACACCTGACTGAGCCATGCAGGAGCCCCTTTATTTGGAAGATTTTGTTTACTTTTTAATTTTTAAATTTTTAAAAAAGTAAACTCAGTGCCCACTGTGGGGCTTGAACTCATAACCCTGAGATCAAGATGCATGCTGTACTGACTGAGCCAGCTAGGTGCCCTTATTTGGAAGATTTTTAAAGCAATTAGAAAAATCTGTTACAAAGTTTAAAAACATTGATAGGAGATTTTTTAAAATAAGTGATACATACTGTTTTTGGTGACAAAATCATAACATCTCTTTAATAAATGCAGTCTCTGACTGAGTTATTTTAAAAAGGTGTTTAGTCTCCACATTGTTAAAATACCACCTTTACCTGAAGAGACAGATGAGATCTGCTGGAAAGGTGCAGAAAATAGTGGTTTAATAGTCTCTTTGGGTGTAGAAACTGGGAAGCTTGCTTGCTCACTCAGCATAAGATCTGTGTGGAGAGCTAACATGGTTTATCTTCATAGAAGGAGCTGTCATTGGAAGGGTGTCTACAGTATATATACAACTTTCTTGTATATAGCTTTATTATGAAAAACAAATTTTAAAAAATCAAAAAGAAAATTACATCTGTTATTGAGATGGTATAGTAGTACTGCTTGTTTTTTGTTTTTGTTTTTGTAAAAATATGAATAACCAGTTTTCTAAGTTTAACAACTCTTTTAACTCTGGTGTTGAGATATAAGAGAAAATCTCTGTAGGGTACAGTTTTCTTGCCCACTTCTTTTTTCATTTCTGTTTTAATGTTTCTGCTATTGAAAGGCCTTGTTTCTATAAAATTGACCACACTGATGAAGTTCTGTAATGCCTAAGTGACAGTTCCCATTTAGAATATACCCACTCTTTCCTCTGGATTTCTCTAATGCTGCACATGACATTTGGCTCTGGCACAGGGTCCAAGTGAGGATGTCAAATGGTTCTGTATATTAAATGTTGGAAAGCCTAGTTCCTTTTTGGAAAATATGAACATAATGATTTTCTTAAATATTTTCAAAAATATTTTCTTACGCCTACTCCACGTTGGAGGCCATAGCTTTAAACCATATCCTAGTTACAAGTCAGAAAGTTCACAAATTCTTGCCTCAGCCCCAGCATTCAGTAACTTAGTAGATTAGGTAGAAGAGTCTCTTACTGTGAAAGTCTGAAGGACCTGGGGAAATATTATCATGCTACGGATTTAAGATAATCCTGAAAAATTCTATATTATTTATTTGCAATTGCATAAATTAATTTTAAAGGACATATAAGGACTTAATAAACAGTCGTCTTACTCAAACTTATTTAAAAAGTAAGTGATGCCATAATTGTTTCATAGTTCAGAACTATTTGAAGTTCAGGCTTTAAAACAAATTCAGACTAGTCATTTTCATTAGCAATTCAAGTTAATGAATGTGTAATGTGCTTTATTACTTGAAGTATTAACTATTCCCTCTCTATGTTTCTTAAGTAATAGGAGTGAAACATCTACGTCTGATAACACAGAAACTTATCAAGAGAATACAAGGTAAGCTTTTGAAAATTCTGCTACTTTAGTAAATTACATCTATCACTTTATAAAAATAGATTTTTTAAATTAAACTTTCTTAGTGAATTCATCAGACAATGCTAGAAGTTGGGAATTTAGAAATAAATGCTGCAGATGCTTTTACAGATCACATTAAATTAGAATAGCTCTCCTTTTTAGCTCTCCTTTTTCAGGAGTGGTCAGGTTTCTTCCATGCATAATTTAGGTAGAGTTGTCAATATTGAACTGTCTCTTGTTGAAATTCTGAGGTATTAAACATCATTGATGTGTGATCCTCAAAATGTTTTGAAATGTTGATCATTCTGATGATTGATGCTTTTATTTTTCACTTTTCTTATGAATTTTGTATGTTTGATTGCTAGAGACTGGGATAAGCTAAAGATATGATCTTGATGGGAGTCTTTTAAAAGTTTTGAGTTCTTAGATAACGGGGGTGTCCAAACTGGGACACCACAGGATATGTACAACTTTCAGGGGAGTTATAGTGACATCTTTTGGCCTTACACAAATGATTAAATTTAAGTTGTTTGGACCTAACTGCTTCATAAGTGGGACAGCTAGATTTGTTTTGTTTTAGGCCTTGAGGCACCATGAAAAAAATGTACTGAGACATTTTAAGGGTACGTAAACTGAGATTGTTTGGGAACATCTGTTGTAGATGATTTACTGAAGATAGTTTTTTCAAAATTTTAAATAGTCTAATAAGTATAACTTTTTAAAAAAGAAACTTACAGTAATTGGTCAGAATAAGAAAGCATAATTTTTATGTTACAATTTCAAATTAAGTACAATTCATTTAAAATTGTTTTATAGCTCTTCTGGGCATCCTACCTTTAAGTGTCCCTTGTGTCAAGAATCAAATTTTACCAGGCAGCGTTTACTGGATCACTGTAACAGTAATCACTTATTTCAGATAGTTCCTGTGGTAAGTACATATGTTTAAGATGTTCTTCTGCATTTTTATTTATTTTTTTTTTAATTTTTTTTTTTCAACGTTTATTTATTTTTGGGACAGAGAGAGACAGAGCATGAACGGGGGAGGGGCAGAGAGAGAGGGAGACACAGAATCGGAAACAGGCTCCAGGCTCTGAGCCATCCGCCCAGAGCCCGACGCGGGGCTCGAACTCACGGACCGCGAGATCGTGACCTGGCTGAAGTCGGACGCTTAACCGACTGCGCCACCCAGGCGCCCCTCTGCATTTTTAAATACACTGTTTCATTTATTTCATTTCATGTGTACAAGGGAAAGGAGTTGATTTAAATTTGGATGGGGCATTATCATTAAGGTAGGTTTAGGTCAACAAAAAATTGATGACTGTGAAGCAAAACGAGATATTTAAAATTCCAGTAACTCACTTATAAAAAGGGAGATGCTTATTGTAAGGGTAATGTAGGAGAATAGCCCGGAGGAGAGTGAAATAATGAAAGGTGAGCTGGGGATTCATTTGAGGAGTGGCAGAACCAAACTTTATTGGGGCTTCTCGGTTTCTTAGTCTAGAGAATGCAAACGACTGGGTCTGATCTGGTGGATTTGCTGCAGGTGAAAACGCTTATAAATAAGTATAAAGTCAGTAGGTATTTTTAATTGTATCCTTGCAGAATCTAGTGTATGAATGCATAAAGTAAGGAAGGAAAAGAATTGTACTTTCTTTTTGATGCATACATATCTTTTTGATGCCATTTTGAGGCTGTGTAAGAAAGGGGTGAGACCTTTTTGATGAATGAGGGAGACAGAGTGGAGTGCGGGATTCCAAGATTGTGGTAATGGTCCTACAAGTCCTCTTTTGGAACATGAGTTACATAGGTAAGTGATTTCACCTGTGGATGGAACAGGAGAAACTGAACTGAACTGGAAGAGATACTTCCTTTTCAGCTGTACATTTTGATACATAAATATTTTCTTCAGAAATAAGAGTAGAAGGAAAATTTTATAAATTAAGGATTATAGATATTTCTAAGCAGTTTTAGTGGATGTACTAGAAAAAAGTGAGAAAGAATACACCTCAGTAACTGTTGAGGCCGCCCTTAAACTCTCACATAGCACTAAGGGAGATACCACCTACTTTGCTCATTAGGAGAGGGTCAGTTACTGTTAAATAAACATACAATTGCCAAAGATATCTCCAGGAGAAATCTCACATTTAAGAGATTTCATTTGTTTTATATCACACTAGCAGATTTTTGTTTCTGCATTGTATTTAACACAGCACAGACTTTGACTAGAGTCCAATTACCAAAAGTTTCTTATTTCATTTCAGTATATCATACATTCACTTTTTAGTATGTCCTCATTAAAACCTTAAGGATACAATTTAAAGTTTACTTCACTTTCATTTTACTTATAAAAAAGTCATAATAATTATAGTTCTTTGTGGCTCAAATGAGATTACGTACTTGTTAATGATAGCAACTATGATTGTTATTAATTAGCAATTATGATTGGGTGTGTTTCAATTCAAACAGTTGTATAATCAGAGTTTAAACTAATAAAATGTATAAGATCTTTTTATTGTGTTGAATTATATTACTATAATTTATCTGAGGTAATTTGGTCCAGAAGTGATCTTTTCCTAAAATTTGGATCTTAGAAATGGTTTTCATATAAATGTTTTCGGTAACATAAGCCTGTGTTATTTTAATACTTTCAATAATTTGTATGTTTGGTTATTTTCATTATTTTTTATTTAAAACATTCTGTTTCTTATAGACGTGTCCTATTTGTGTGTCTCTTCCTTGGGGAGATCCTAGCCAGATTACTAGAAATTTCGTTAGTCATCTAAATCAGAGACATCAGTTTGATTATGGAGAATTTGTGGTAAGTGAAATTCTTTAAGCTTAAGAAAATACTGCTTAAATATTCAAGTTAAATTAACTTTTTTCGATCTAGACTTGAGTTTTGAGACCAGCTGTTGTATCATACTGGATGGTTATAGAGCAGGTTCTGTTGTTTTTGTAATCTAGGTGAACTTTGGTTTGTGGAAGTGATAAAAGGTGAATTTACTATTCACATCCTATACTAGAGAGATAATTAATATAAGAAGAGCAGACTCCCAGATTGTCCAGATGATGACTTATATGAAAACTGTCTAGATTTAAGGGATAACTGTACCTGCTTAGAGAAGTAAAAATGGTTCAACAGATGGAGTGTGTATTTCTCAACTTATACTAAGTTGCTTATTATAATAGATTTCTTGTATCCACATGAGGTACAGTCTTTTTTAAAAGTGAGGGAGCTTAATTATTAAGTAGAGCCAGGTTGAGTAGATTCTGGTCTTAGTTGATGGCTTTTAACAGGGTGCACAAGGGAAGTTACATAATGTAAAAATGCATCCCTAAAGCAAAACATGTGGTTACTTTCTACCTTCTAAATGTGTCATAATTTTTTTTTTTTAAAATTAGATGATTTGTTGTATTGTGAAATTACATTTTATTCAACTTCAGTGAATTAAAACCTTATCTAATTCAATATTGATCCTGACAAAGAATGGCTGATACTTGTTTTCCAGTTTAGGAAATAAGCACAGGTATGTGCAGTTCTGACAATGGAATGAACAGAATTTACACATAATTTTAGCATTTTTATGAAATAATTATAGATTCTTAAATTCTCATTTTAAATAAATGTTTACTGTGGAGAACTATGATTTGAAAAAACAAAAATCTATCTTGTGAACCACTTTTGATCTAATTGTCAGATTGGGTTTTTTTTTTTTTTTTTTGCCACAGAAGAGTATGTAATTTTAATTATTAGGACTGTCAAGTGGAAGCCTATTAAAGCAAACCGATAGGACATAATTGATAGTAAGCAGAATTGTTTAAGTGAAAGTAGCGATATAACTAAGATTGAGCAATAGTTTTTAGCTTTGTGTTATTATTAAGAAGCTGCTATTCGGGGTGCCTGGGTGGCTCAGTCGGTTAAACATCTGACTTCAGCTCAGGTCATGATCTCACGGTTTCTGGGTTCATGCCTCGTGTCAGGCTCTGTGCTGACAGTGCAGAGCCTGCTTGGGATTCTCTCTGGCTCTCGCTCTCTATCTCTCTCTCTGCCCCTCCCGGACTCACACTTTGTCTCTCTCTCAAAATAAATAAACTTAAAACAAACAAACAAACAAACAAACAAAACTGCCATTCAGTGCTCTTAATTCAGTAAATGCTCATTTTCTTTAAAATGAATTTATTTTTAGACATTTGGCATTCTTTTCTAGTGATGACAGAATTTATCACTTATGATTGTGGGTTACCTTTAACTGTACTTTTAATTAATGGCCTTATCATAAGGTCATTATAACTTTGAAATTTCATTCTCTGCTGATCCTATGTATTTATCAATTATTCTTAAATAATTACAACTGAAATTAATTACTTATTAAAGTTCAGGTATTTAAATCTTATATTTTAAAGGAGAGTATATATTATAGTATAAAAATAAACCATTTCAAGTATGTGTAATGTATTGGGCAAAGTATTGAGTAGTAAATATGTTTTTCCTTTTGACATGTTAATGTCATTGTTTTTAGAATCTTCAGCTAGATGAGGAAACCCAATATCAAACTGCTGTTGAGGAATCTTTTCAAGTAAACATCTGAAGGCTGTAGACATCTCTGCATCTTTGTGCCTGCAAGTGCCATCTTTAAGGGGAAAACTACATGAAGTCACCGTTTCAATAACTTGATGTGTGTATTAATAAAAGTAATTCAGTCTTTTGATTTAGTTTTTCAATTAAAAAATAAAGGTGAACCATCTAAAAGTGAAAGTTAGGACATATTCTTTAAAAATATTGAAAGGATTATATTTCATTAATGGAAAAAAGGGATTCCCTGTTGTACTTAACTTTTTTATATTATACATTCTTGACTTTTTCCTTATGTTGCTTTTGGAATTTGGTGCAGTTCTCCCATTGATGTTCTTGTACACAGGTAACACACAGTAGCACATCCTGAAAGATGTGATTGATATAAACCTACCAAATCTGAGCCAGTTATCAGAGTTGCAGAATGCAGACTTGAAGTGCTAAATGAAACAATCCAAAGGAAACTTTTTTAATACAGATTCTAGCTGAAGAATTCAACTATAAGAAAATTGTATTTATATAATGTTTAGTATTTTTGAAGACTAGTGAGATTTCTTTAATAATTATAACTCTTTAAAAAGTGAAAGTTCATTGTAAAGATATTTCCTTTTTGCTCTAGAAGGAAATATTAAGAGAAAAATTTCTTTGGTGAGCAGTTGGTAATTTCAAATCCTGTTTGTTTGGCTGACTAATTTGTAAACCCTAAAGTATATTAAGCTGAGGTACAGCTCTTTGGCCTCAGAGTTTTCAATTGCCAGTATTTCTCTTTAGCTAAGATGAAACTTTCGTTAGAAACTTTCAGTTGGTGATATCATATTCTACGTCTATGAGGTTTGGCTTCATCTCAGTTTAGAAATTCATTCAAAGCTAAAGATGTGTATGTATATATGCATACGCTTTTGTATGTATATATACACACATATGCATGCAGTTTGTCAGGTTATCTACAGAATTTCTATTAAGGTTTTTTAAATATACAAGCAATATGGGATTGATGTATTTATCTGATTTGATTAAAATTTTGTATATCACCCAACTTTTAAAAGGTAACAGTCAAATGCTAAGTGGTCTAGTTGGCTACTATTACACCTTAAAATTGAATTTACACACGTACATAATTACCTTGTTTATATGGTGCTCATTTGTTATTCTCAAAGATAATGCATGACTATGAAGTAATGAGATGGATGCTACCAGCTATTCTGTTTCACTACTTTTTAGTCAAAACTGGGTTTGTTCTTCATATTTATTAATGAGAATCATAAAATAACTTGTACTAGAAGGCCTAAACCACAGAATGAAAGATAAAGAGTGTTATTAGTTGACATTCCATACTAACATGCATTGTTTATGCTCTCTTTAAAATAACTAAAAGAACATAAAAGAAAATCTCAGAAGTAGTTTGCTGCTAACATATACATATATTGTATGAAAGGGTATATTTTGGTTTTGTTAAAACCCTTGTTGACTTTTCTACAGTGAACATTTTTTTTAAACTTGATTTAATAAAAATGTTAATTTTGGAAGTGGAGTTTTGTAAAAACCTTTTTCAGGCAAACAGTAATGACTATGGGTAGTAATAACAATCACCAAAAAAAGCCATACATCTTAATAACATATGCCTTTGTTCTGTCATTCGAAAGAGTGATGTTTACTATGTGCTTGAACATTTTCTCTGCAGTTACAAGAGTGTAATTGGAAGAATAGCTGTTTAATGAACTCTTTTAAAAAGATTTTTGGCCATAGGTTTTTCCAGTTTAAAGCAATAACTTTAGTACTTTCTTTCAAAGTTAATACTTCCAGTATATCAAGTTAAACCGTTCTGAGATTTGAGAACTTCTTTAAAGGACAATTGTAATAGAGATCACCTTGATGAAATTGTGTTTTGAAGTTTGTGGATTAGTTAAAATATCAATAATAGTCTTGTGTGTCTTTCCTATAAGCATTTTCAGAAGGAAAATATTGACTGCTATTATCTGGGAACTCCTCAGTATGGAAATGTTTGTTTAAAATCTCACCTTTTGTCAGTGGTTTAGAAATAGGGACAGGCTTTACAGATTTACAGCTTAAATTCAAGGAGGGAAACTCTTGATACTCTGATACCTTAAATTTCACAATACCACTTGTATTTCCCTCAGCAAATTACAGTTTATGTTGTTAAACAGAGTCTTATTTGAGATGTATTACTTTATTTTTCAATTAAAAGTGGTTTTCTCCTACTTGTGTGTCTAATTAAAATTTTGTCTAGAGGCAAACATGATAACATTTAATTCTCATAACTCACCCTAGAAGACATGTAGGAGATAACCCACCATTTTGCACTTAAAAAAGTGGCTAGGAGAAGGCTATGCTGATGCAGTTTGTTGGATTTAACTTGATAACCCCATTTTACTTCAAATGGTAAGTCAATTTAGAAGGCTATTCTGTCAAGTGTTTATGCAGCAAGATTTCCAAGCCCTGTTAGCAACCAGGCAGAAAGCTAGTTAACTGGTTAATAAACACTTTTATATGGAGAAATTACCCTTAAGTAAGATATCAGGGCTGTAAGAACATATTGCCAAGTACAATGTCAGGTATCTTTTGGGCTGCTTAACAAGTATCAGTTATCTTCATTGAATCTTAACTTTTATAGAAATCCAATAGGGCTGCTACTCAAAGAATAAACCCTTTGAGGAGGTGATGACATTTTAGCCTTTGTAGAAGGTGTGACCCAGAAAACATGTAAATACATGTAGTATAAAACTCATAATAGAAATATGAATAAAGTACTCATTCCATGATACCACTTAGTGTCAATATAATTTTCTATTATGCAATACAATTTTGAAAAAAGGTGTGGAATGGAGAGGAGTTAAGCAATTAGAATACAGGAGCCTCAAGAAAATGGGTATTAACCACCTGATTCCCTCCTAATCCAACATCAGTTGTCCAATCCTGGGGCTGAGAGAAGGGACAGTCACCACACTCACATCCCTGAAATTCGAAAAAAAAAAAAGTGTATTGCATTATGTACGTTAACTTACAAACTTGCATTAAACTATACTATACAGTTTCCTGTATTAATAAGAACCCTTGAGAGTATAGGTGAGGGATCTACCATTACAGAATTCAAGATGATCAGGGAAAGGGAGTGAATGTGGAGGAGACCTAATCAGATGAGTTACAGCCACTCTGTGCAAGGGAAGAAGAAACACCTGAAACGTGAATGAAGACATTTCCTGTCAAATGCAAAACAATGCATGATAATGTGCACGAAGTGAACAATTGCCTGTTGTAATTGGAGCTTAGATCAAGAGAAAACATTACTAGAATCCCAGAAATCCCCTAATTTCTACTTGCAGTCACAACTGGCCACCGCCACTAACTTCTAATACCACAGATTCTGCCTGCTTTTATGCTTCTATAGGAAAGGACGCACACAGTAAAAATCTGGCTACTTTTGCTCAACATTGTTTTGAGATTTTTATATGTAGGTTTTAATTTAGTCAAAAGCAGCCTACAGTAACTTGTCTTTTGTCCAGAACAAAAAAGCTAGAAAGTAGCTTCTCAAGCTACTTTTTAATATGTGTGAATGTTAGATGCATTGCAAGTGGTTCTTTGATGTATGCTGGCACTTGTAGGTGCCAGATCTAGGTAAAAGCTGAAAACTGGCTGGCCTTCCCCTCATGAAGCTGCGGAAAGACAGGTGGACAGTGTAACCAATGACCTTCCACAGCTTTTGCCTGACCTTTCTCATAAGCTATGTGTGGGATGTTCTTTTTCCAGGGCATTTTGTAGGCAGTGGATTCTAATAAGTGTAGGGACTATTTTCCCTGGGAATTGAGTCTAATGCTACCAACAGAGTTACTGTGAATACACAAGAAGAGATACTGAAAGTGTTTAAAACAACCAAGACTAGTTTCTCAGGTTAGCCTGGTTTTGATGATTCTGCAGGCTGATCCATGGTTTTGGACAAATTACTTAGCCTCTCACATTTGTGGTTCTGAGGATTGAGTGAGTTTATACACAAAATTCTTGGAACACAGCCTGTTATCTTACTGTGTATTCAGTACACTTCTACCAATTATGTTTATATCTGTCAGGTTCTCTCAAATCCTACTAGGAAAGTCTGGGATAATGTTTCTTTCCTTTTAGCATACAGGTTCTAAAAGGTTATGATTAGTCTTTGTTATCTGCAACTTTTGCAGGAACATCTGAGACCTTGTGTTTGTCTCCAAGAAGTACAAATACTCCAGGTAATGAGGACTTCTAAGTAAAAATATCTTTGGGGTGCCTGGGTGGCTCAGTTGGTTGGGCATCTGACTCTTGATCTCAGCTCAGGTCAGATCTCAGGGTCGTGAGTTCTGGTCCTGTGTTGGGCTTCACGCTGGACAGAAGCCTACTTTAAAAGGGGGGGGGGCGGGGGGGGGGCACGTGGGTGGCTCAGTCGGTGAAGCGTCCCACTCTGTTTTGGCTCAGGTCATGATCTGGTTTCGTGTGTTTGAGCCCCACATCAGGCTCTTAGCTGACAGTTCAGAGCCTGCTTGGGATTCTCTCTTTCCCTCTCTCTCCACCCCTCCCCCACTCATGCTGTCTCCGTCTCTCAAATAAAACTTAAAAAAATACATTTTTTAAAGTATAATCCTTATAAAGAATAATCAGCTCATAATCCTACTGAGCAATCAGATACATGTCCAGGATTTATTTATTGATGAGAAATTTAACCCCCTACCCTCCTCCCCGGTTTTATTGAAATATAGTTGATGTATAGCACTGTGTAAGTTTAAGGTATACAGCAAAATGACCTAGATTGTGAAATGATTACCACAGTAAGTTTAGTTAACCTCCGTCATCTCCTGTAGATACAAAAAACAGGGTTTTTTTCCCCTCTTGTGATGAGAATGCTTGTGATTTACTCTCCCCACTTTCAAAGATACCATACTACAGTGTTAACTATAGTCCTCATGTGCATTATTGCCCACTTTATTTTTAACATGCCTGGTTCTTAGCCAGCAATTAACTTGAAGAAACCACTGTCTAGGAGAAAACTTACTTTGAAACATCAACAAATCAGTTGAATAACTTACATAAGTTTGGGTTATTCAGTAGTATTGAGAATATTACTTCATCTAACTTTGTTTTTCTGTTTCTAGATACAATTGATATAATACACTTTTGAAGCATTTTTTTTTTTTATGTTTATAAAGTGATTTTAGGTTCATTAGACCAACAATTCTCAACCTTTTTGGTCACAGGACCCCATTACACTCAAATTATTGGTGTAAAAAAATTATGCCATAATTATGATCCTAAATATAAGAAAACAGTTTTCTTATATTTAGAACAAAATATTCATAGAAAATGTTTTTGTAGAACTGACACACTTCCTACCTGTTATCTATTCCTCCACCTAAGCAAGAGGTTTCCTAACACAAATTTATGTATTTATTAATTTATTCCTTTAAAAAAAAGCTTCCGGGGCGCCTGGGTGGCGCAGTCGGTTAAGCGTCCGACTTCAGCCAGGTCACGATCTCGCGGTCCGTGAGTTCGAGCCCCGCGTCAGGCTCTGGGCTGACGGCTCAGAGCCTGGAGCCTGTTTCCGATTCTGTGTCTCCCTCTCTCTCTGCCCCTCCCCCATTCATGCTCTGTCTCTCTCTGTCCCCAAAATAAATAAACGTTGAAAAAAAAAATTAAAAAAAAAAAAGCTTCCAAAAAACATCCTACTAAGGTAACATTCTTAAGCAACTTGGTATGCAGTTTCTTTTAAAAACTTTGTACTTAAAGTCTTGATTATCAATCCACACATGCTTCCACTCTCTACCTGTTTGTTGTGGGGGACTTCATTTCTGTGTCCTAGCTGGAGCTTTTTGAAATTTAGATACCTCAAGAAGGTGCTTTAGGGATTCTGCAGAAGAACAAGTATTGTATACCAGATTAGGGAGATATAAGTTCCCAAGAACTTCCTTTCTTCCTCCCTCCGTCCCTTCTTTCCTTCCTTCCTTCCTTCCTTCCTCCCTCCCTCCCTTTTGGAACTTAAGCTATGTCTTTAGTTGGCAACCTGCAGAACTCCAGCAGTTTATGGGGAAGACTAAGCGGAACAGAGATGATGATTTAGCAAAAAGAAAATAGGAATTAAGTCTGTGAAGGTAGTGCTGCGGAGCTGAGTGGAAGAGCACTTTTCTGAGCTACTGAGATTTTCCAGAATGTTTTCAGGCTATGGCATATCACATCCAAGCAATCTCCACAAGACAACTTCATGATTCTATATTTTAGTCTGATCAAAGGTAACAGGATCACCACCTGTGATTATGTGTTTTTGAGATATAATTGACATAACATTAGTTTCAGGTGTAGTAATGAAATATTTGTATATATTGTGAAATGATCACCACAATAAGTCTAGTTAACATCCATCACCACACACAGTTGCCAGTTTTTTTCTTATGATGAGAACTTTTAAGATGAATTCTTTTAGCAAAGTTCAAACATACAATACAATATTATTAACTATAGTCACCATACTGTACATTACATCCCCATGAATTACCCATTTTATTTTTAGCATTTATTTATTTTGAGAGAGAGCGGGGGAGGGGCAGAGGGGGGGAGAGAGAGAGAATCCCAAGCAGTCTCCACACTGTCAGTGCAGAGCCCAACATGAGGCTCAATCCCATGAACCGTGAGGTCTTGACCTGAGCTGAAATCAGGAGTCAGACGCCTTGCTGACTGAGCCACCCAGGCACGCCCCGACTTACTCATTTAAAAAAAAAATTTTTTTTAACGTTTATTCATCTCTGAGACAGAGACAGAGCATGAACAGGGGAGGGTCAGAAAGAGAGACACAGAATCGGAAACAGGCTCCAGGCTCCGAGCCGTCAGCCCAGAGCCCGACGCGGGGCTCGAAACCACGGACCGCAAGCTCATGACCCTAGCCGAAGTCAGCCACTCAACCGACCGAGCCACCCAGGCTCCCCTCGACTTACTCATTTTATAACTGGAAGTTTGTACTATTTGACCACCTTCATCTGTTTTGCCCATCTCCCCCTCTTCTGGCAAACGCCAGTCTGTTCTCAATTTATAAGTTTGGTTTTTGGTTCGTTTGATTGTTTATGTTTATTTTGAGAAAGAAACGGGGAGAGAGGCAAAGAGAGAATCCAAGCAGGCTCCACACTGTCAGCACAGAGCCTGACCCAGGACTGGAACTCACGAACCATGAGACCATGACTTGAGGCAAAATCAACAGTTGGATGCTTAACCAACTGAGCCACCCAGGCACCCCTGGCTTTTGTTTAGATTCCGCATAGAAGTGAGATTATGTAGCATTTGTCTCTCTCTGACCTATTTCACTTAGCATAATGCCCTCAAGTTCCATCCCTGTTACAAACGGCAAGATTTCCTTCTTTTTTGTGGCTGAATAATTCCTCTGTGTGTGTGTGTGTGTGTGTGTGTGTGTGTACACTTAAGTTGTCCCATGTCTTGGCTACTATAATGTTGCAATGATATGGGAGCGCAGATATATCTTTGAGATCCTGATTTTATTTTCTTTGGATATATACCCAGAAGAGTTGCTGGGTCATATGGCAGTTCTATTTTAATTTTTTGAGGAAACTCCATACTGTTTTTCACAGTGGCTGCTCTGATTTTTGTTCCTACCAACAGTGCACAAGAGTTCCCTTTTCTGCACATCTCACCAACACCTACCTGTCTAATTTTTTAAAAATCTTTTAAGTTTATTTTTTTATGTTGAGAGAGAGAGAGAGCATGAGTAAGGTAGGAGCAGATTTGGTATCAAATAAAAGAAATGATCACCAAGACAAATATCAAGGAACTTTCCATTTATGGTTTCTTGCAGGCGACTTATGGTTTCAGGTCTTATGTTCAAGTGCTTTAAATTTTGAGTTAATATTTGTGTATGGTGTAAGATAGTGGTCCGGTTTCCCCAACACCATTTATGTATTTTTTATTTTTTATTTTTAGTGTTTATTTTTTGAGAGAGAGAGACAGAATGTGAGTGGGAGAGGGGCAGAGAGAGGGAGACACAGAATTTGAAGCAAGCTCCAGGCTCTGAGCTTGGTCAGCACAGAGCCTGATGCGAGGCTGGAACTCATGAACCATGAAATCATGACCTGAGACGAAGTCAGACGCTCCACTGACTGAGCCATCCAGGCGCCCCTCCCCAATACCATTTATTGAAGAGCCTGTCCTTTCCCCCACGATATATTATTCTTGGCTCCTTCGTTGTAAATTAACTGACCATGTATGTGGGTTTGTTTCTGGGCTTTCTATTCTGTTCCATTGTTCTATGTCTCTGTTTCCATGCCAATACTATATTATTCTGATTACTATTGTTTTGTGATATAGTTTGAAATTGGAGTGTGATGCCTCCAGCTTTGTTCTTTCTTAAGATTGTTTTGGCTGTTCAGGTTCTTTTGTGATTCCATGTAGGTTTTAGGATTGTTTCTATTTCTGTGGAAAATGCCATTGGAATTTCAATAAGGATAGCATTGAGTATGTAGGTGCCTCTGCTTTTGAATTCATAAAATAAGAAACTCTTGCAATATCAGGAAGATTTTGACTTCATCTCAAGTAAAACTTCATCGTTTTCTTCAGTCATTCCTCATGACCTGGTTTTAGTGTCACTTACCTTTTTGGTCTTCATTAGCTGATCCCAGTTCAGTTTTTTTAATGCTCTGAATTATTGGCTCCATGACTGGGATATAGTGCTTTAAATTTTTTCTTTTTTCTTTTCTTTTTAAGTTTATTTATTTATTTTGAGAGAAAGAGAGAGGGAGAGCATGAGCTGGGGAGGGGAACAAGGAGAGGGAGAGAAAGAATCCCAAGCAGGCTCCACACTCAGCAAGGAGCCTGATGTGGGGCTTGATCGACCTTGGAATCATGACCTGAGCAGAAACCAAGAGTTGGCCGCCCAACTGACTGAGCCACCTAGGTGCCCCTTAAGTTTTTTTCTGATCAATGCAGAACTATTTGGTACTGTTGTATGATTATATTAGAAACCATATTTTAATCAGAATTGTTCAATGTATCAACAATAGCCAAATTGGAAAGAACCCAAATGTCCATCAACTGATGAAGATGTGGTATATATGTATACATATAGTAGTGTTCCATTATATATATATTTTTATATATATATATATATATATACACATTCTTTTTCATCACCAAGCAGTATTCCATTTTATATATTTTATTTTATTCATATATATATATGTGTATATATATATATATATATATATATATATATATATAATGGAATACTATATAATGGAATTCTTTTTCATCTCCAAGTAGTATTCCATTTTATATATTTTATTTTATTCATATATATAATGGAATACTACTTGGTGATGAAAAAGAATGAAATCTTGCCATTTGCAACAGCATGGATGGAACTGGAGGGTATTATGCTAAGCAAAATAAGTCAGAGAAAGACAGATATCATATGATTTCACTCATATGTGGAATTTGAGAAACTTAACAGATGATCATAGGGGAAGGATAGGAAAAATAAGATAAAAACAGAGGGGAGGGGTGCCTGGGTAACTCAGTTGGTTAAGTGTTCGGCTTCGGCTTGGGTCATGATCTCACAGTCCGTGGGTTGGGGCACCGTGTCCAGCTCTGTGCTGACAGCTCAGAACTTGGAATCTGCTTGGGATTCTGTGTCTCCCCCTCTCTCTGCCCCTCCCTGTTCTCTTTCTCTCTCTCTCTCTCTCTCTCTCTCTCTCTCTCTCTCTCAAAAATAATAAAACCAGAGTGGGGGGTGAACCATAAGATCTCTCTCTGTCTCTCTCCTCAAAAACAAATGAATGTCAAAAAAAAAAAAAAAAAAAACAAAACCCAGAGAGTGGGGCAAACCATAAGAGACTCTTAAATACAGAGAACAAACTGAGGGTTGATGGGGGTGGGGGAAATGGGTGATGAGCATTAAGGAGGGCAATTGTTGGGATGAGAACTGGGTGTTATATGTAAGTGATGAATCTCTGGAATCTACTCCTGAAGCCAAGACTACACTGTATGTTAGCCAACTTAAGAATAAATTAAAGAAAACCAAATTGCTCAGGTATACGAACATTGATAGCAATTTATATCAGTTACAGCCTCTAAAATGTTTTTCCTAATTTAGGACCTTCCATTTATGACTAGTGAATTTTCTTTTTCAGTTTTGGCTCCTTGTTGCTGCATACATGTTTTGAATTTTAATTTTGGTATTCAACATATTAGCTATCACTCCAAGATGTATTTGCAAATTGGATAAATGAGGCCTTGACCTTGTTGCACAGGACGAAACCAGCCCAGGAGCAAACCATTAAAGACGGCTTTAGTCAGGTTTCATCCATTAATAATAGAGTATGGTTATCAAACCACTTATGAATAAATTTAAATCCTCTAGTCTCCAGCTCTTGCACATTGTTCACAAGCCTAACAGTTCTCAATCTACTGGTCCAGTAAATGTGTTCAAAAAAGAAACGTATTCAGTTCAATTTGACTTAGTGACTATACAGTGGGTCCTTTATTTTACTATTTTCTAATTGCTTACAAGCCAGCTACTCTAGAATTTTGCCAAGCAACATAATTCTCACTGGTAATTTCCAGAGAACTCTGCCTCTGTCTTTGGAAAGTTGGTTCTATTAAGAATACTTAAAGGTGTCTGCATGTGGGATGTTGTATGCTCTTCATTAGTGATAGGTGTATGATTTCAATAGAGCTGGAGGTTTTTATTTCTTCCGTTTGTTATATTCTTGAATATTAGGGAGGACATTCTGGTTCTGAAGAAGTATTTCTTGCACAAAATTCAGCAGTTTGGTCCAGATAGGGTTTCTTAGGTACTGAGTGGTTGGTGCTTATTGAGGGCCTATGATATCATGAGTACAACACTTTTCAGTGCAAGCATGTCTAAACAGAAGTGAAGTTCAATGTCAGGCTTATTCCTTTCAGATTTCTGATAAATGACCCTGCAGCTTATTATGTGATGTAGCCAAATATGATGTTAAGGAGGTAAGTTGATCTGAGGTTAATGAAAGCTAGAATACAGGAAAGGTTATATTTATTTCATAACAGTTTGAGTTGGGTTTAAGACATCACATTATTTAATCCAGGGATGGAAATGTACACATGAAATCAAGGCCTGTCTCTTTGTTATTCTAAACCTGGGACTTACTGGGGGCACCTGGCTGCCTCAGTTGTTGGAGCACTTGACCTTTGATCTCGGGGTCGTGAGTTCAAACCCTACGCTGGGCATGGGGCGCCTAGGTGGCTCAGTCAGTTAAGTGTCTGGCAGGTCATGATCTCACGGTTTGTGAGTTCAAGCCCCTAGGCTCTCTGCTCTCAGCACAGAGCTCCCTTTGGATCTCCTGCCTCCCTCTCTCTCTGCTCCTCCCTCTCTCTCAAAATAAAATAACTCTCTCTCTCTCTCAAAAATAAAATAAAAACATTAAAATAAAATTTAAGCCCCATGGGTTGGGCATAGAGATCACTTAAAAACAAGAAAATAAAAGAAACCTGGGACTTACAGGCTTGTCTCTTGTCTTTCCCTTATCATTGCTCAAGGATTATTTGTGGTAGTTCCTTGATAACATCACAAATTTAAAAGTGATTATTGTCATGATCATCATAGATTGATATTCAACCCACCTTGGGAATATGACAGGGCTAGGCCCCCGGCGTTGTCTATCTTGGGTTATCTGTGGACCCAGGTCCAAAAATCAAAATCTTGAGGTGAGGCCAGAGGTCAGTTCATGTATGACCAGTTCAAAAGCACCGAGCCAAGAGGGAAGAGATGAACTGCAGTGCTGTGGTTCGGCAATGGACATGTTAGTCCCGGAAGCAGACCCAGAGCAAGAAAAGAAGGAATGAGGTCTGAGCACGTGGTGCTGTGGGGTTGGCTCAGGTGAACCTTAGCAGAAGTGGATTCTCAGAGCACGGGCCTCCCTTTCATTGTTTTCATGCCACCTGATGATTGGATATGAAGCTTTCACATGGGAGGCTCTCAGCGAACAGCTGTCCTTGTCACCATTGTCATGGGGTTGTCCCTCTTATACTGAGACTCGGTTATCTGGAACTAGAGATAAGAATACACATGAAATATTATTTACTTGTATTCATGTATCTTGAGCTTCAATTTCTCTAGTAACTAAGTGTATATTAAGTATTATTTTCCTTAGTAGAAAAGATGGAAGTCAGGGTTTATATCCTGAGAATCTTAATTCTGAAAAGTCCCTTATTTCCTAGATGGCGGTCTCAGAGCTAGTTAGTACTTGTTTTATTTTACTGTGTTGAAATACTGCTTTCTCTTGGCCTATGTGACACTCAACTCTCCTTGGTTTTCCTTAGACTCCCCTCCTACTCCTTCCCTGCTGGCTCACCGTCTTCGACCTGGCACTTACTTACATGCTAGAGTTCTGGAAGGCTCAGTCCTTTCCCCTCCTCTTTTCTCGCTGCATTCTTTGTCCCTAATCAGAGATCTCATCTTTGCACATCAGTGATCATATTTGTGCAGGTTTCAGGTACCGTCTTTATGTTAACCGATCTCAAATTTTCCTCTGTGCCTCTCCTCTGAGCACCGGCCCTGTATGTCTATTTGCTTAGCATCTCTGATTGTCTTGCAGGCACCTTAAGTTCACGATAGCTATCTTCTCCTCACACCGAGGTTTCTGTGTTCCAGAACTCAGAATCATAGTACCTTCTATCACTTGCCTAAGCCGAAAAAGCCTGGGAATCATCCTTGGAACTTGTCTTTTCCTTACTTCACATATCCAATTCATTATCAAACGCTGTTATTTTATCTCCTAAATAGTTCTTTGCTTTTCTTCCTGTCTACTCTCCTCCCACTACCCAAAGACATCATCCCTACTTGTGGACCGCGATCAGTCTTCCTGTATCTGCTTTTGCTCCCCTTAGTATACATATCCCCCAGGTGGTCATCATTTGCTGCTTAAAATCATCCAGTGTTCTCATGAGAAAAAGAAAAAAAGTTCTCAACGTGGCTACAGACTTCCCCGGTTTGCTTTTTCTTTAACCTTCCCAGCCTCATCTAACACCACCCTCCTTACTAGAGACCAGGGTGGGAGAGCCACAGATTCCCATCCCCTGAAGTTGCCACATGCATCCCCAACACAGTCTTCACACATGCTGTTTCCTCAACATAGGACATCTCCCCCCTCATGCCCTTCCCCGGCTAGCTACATACCATCTAATCATCTGAAAGCTCACTTCTCACCTTATTTGTTCACGGGCGTCCTGACGTCCCCATGCTCTCAGAGCACTCAAGTCCCACCTCCCCGACAGCTGTTTTCTGTGCTTCCCAATTAAACTAAGTACTTACACTTGAGTCCTTGGATCAGCGTCTACTTCTTATGAACCTCAAACCAAGATATGCAATAAATCTCACAGTGTGTCTCAGAGTGTGGTGCCTGGCCTCGCGGTCTCAACATTATCTGGAAATCTGTTAGAAAAGCAAATTCTTTTTTGGAATACAATTTTTTTAAAGTTTATTTATTTATTTTGAGAGAGAGAGAGATAGCGTGAGTAGGGGAGGGACAGAGAGAGAGAATCCCAAGCAAGCTCCACGCCGTCAACACAGAACCCAATGCAGGGCGCTTGAACCCACGAACCATGCATGAGATCATGACCTGAGCTGAAACCAAGAGTCAGATGCTTAACCAACTGAGCCACCCAGGCTCCCTAGAAAAGCAAAGTTTTAACCCAGACTTCTGATATAGTAGCTCTGAAGTTGGGGTTAGCAATCTGTGTCTTAACAAAACCTTGAGGTGATTCCCATGCACCTCAAAGTATAGAACCACTGGAGTAAGTGATACTTTGTGTCCCAAACAGAAAACCCATCTCTTTCCCCCTTGTTCCAAATATATCTCTAAAAAGTTAAAAAAAAAAAAAAAAAAGGGGGGGGTGTTGCCTGGGTGGCTCAGTCAGTTAAACATCTGACTCCTTATTTTAGTTCAGATCGTGATCTCATGGTTTCAGAGTTCAAGCCTGGCATTGGGCTCCGTGCACTGACCCTGCGGAGTCAGTGCTGGGGATTCTCTCTCTCTCCCTCTCTCTCTGTCCCTCCCCAACTAGCACTCTTTCTGTCTCTCTCAAAATAAATAAATAACTTAAAAAAAAAAAATAAAAAGTTAAAAAATATAATATTCAGAATTTTTAAAAGAATCTTAGCTATTTGGGGGCACTAACCATCTTGAAATGATTCTTAAGAGTTTTAGACCATCACTCCTTTTTATTCTTCTATACATTCCATATACAAGACTGATCCCATTAAAAAAATTGATGTTGGGGCGCCTGGGTGGCGCAGTCGGTTAAGCGTCCGACTTCAGCCAGGTCACGATCTCGCGGTCCGGGAGTTCGAGCCCCGCGTCGGGCTCTGGGCTGATGGCTCAGAGCCTGGAGCCTGTTTCCGATTCTGTGTCTCCCTCTCTCTCTGTCCCTCCCCCGTTCATGCTCTGTCTCTCTCTGTCCCCAAAAAATAAATAAACGTTAAAAAAAATTAAAAAAAAAATTGATGTTATTCAGACATGCAGTTACTTTGATTTCTTTAACTATTTCCCACTTTCCTTTCTTACTGAGATCGGTTTATGATAACATTATTAAAATTTCCTTTCTAATACGTTTTTTGTTTTTAATGTCTTTGGTCTGGGGATCATGCTACCTTTATCTGAACTCTTGAAATCTGATTCTGTATCAGTATCTGTATCTGTATGAATGAAAACTAATTCATGAGTAATTTTCCTTTAAAGATTTTTTCCCAATCTATTAACACATTCCATTCAAAGTTCTTTTCAGTTGTACCTTGATAATTTGACAATCTGCCTTTTTTTAGGAGATATTTATTCCCAACAATGTTACATATTTTCACTGTCTTCCAATATTGAATCTCTAACTGAATCTCTGTTCATATCTTGTGCTTCTGTAATGAAGCCAGACACTTGCGAGTTTAGCTTCTCTGGTCCAAATATTAGTGAAGTTTTGAACACAGGAAGATTAATTTCATCAACTTTCTTCCACTATAAAAATGGTGGCAGACCGTTTTCTTGTCCATAGGAATGCAAGAACATAAGGAGAAATATTTGATAATCGTAGAATTTGAGTGTTATTTTTGAAAACTATAAATTGTGTGTACTGTTTTGTTCTTTTGTTCTTTGGCATTTACCAATTTCTGCACACTATAAAAATAATAAATTCCTTAGCATGGAAATCAATGCAATTTTCCACTAGTCTCCATTACACAATCTACAACCTGGTTTAAGTTAACTGTTTGAAATTCTCCCCAAATACTCTTCACTTAGTCTCTTTTCTTTTTTCTTTATAGTACCTCTCCTTTAAGTTTTTTTTTTTTTTTTTACATTTATTTATTTTTGAGAGACAGAGAGAGAGCGTGAGTGAAGGAGGGACAGAGACAGAAGGAGACACAGAATATGAAGCAGGCTCCAAGCTCTGAGCAAGCTGTCAGCACAGAGCCCGAGGCGGGGCTTGAACCCATAAACCATGAGATCATGACCTGAGCCGAAGTTGGATGCTCAACCGACTGAGTCACCCAAGTGCCCCTATAGTATCTCTCCTTTAAATTCTTTTCCCATACCTCATTTCGAAATTTGATTCATTCATAGCTCAGCAATATAAATTAAATGACTAACCTAGATATGTTCTAGTGCTTACGATGTATCAATGAAAAAAACAAAAATCTCTGCCTTCATGAACCTTATATTCTGCTTGATCTTTAGGCAGAATTTATTACTCAATAGCAATTTATTTATACCTCTAATAGAACATTACAATTAATTTGTATTAAGTCTCTTTCCCAACTAGACCAGTTGTTTTAAACACTGCCTGCTCACTAGGACCACCTGGGACCTTTGGAAAAACAATCATACTCAGATTCCATCTCCAGAGGTTTTTATTTATTTGGTTTGGCGGGGGAATGTGGGGGGAGGCCCACATGATTCTAATATACAGCCGGGGGTTGAGAACTAACCACTGCACCAGAAGAGACTATGAAGTTTTTGAGGGTATGATAATGTTGCTCATTTGGTATTGCCCAACCTAACACACAGTGGGCAATCAACATGTGTTTGTTGAACTGTTTTGTGGCAGTAAGGAGAAATAGCACCGCTCTCCCTTCACTGAGGGACTACGATGTTGAGATAATAGTCTCTAAGGGGACTTGAAGGAATTGGATTCATTTTAGGTAATGATTACGATGCATAATCAATAAAAATTAACAGGCAATATCCAGCTCTTCCTGTAAGTGGCCTGAGGTCATCTCTGGAAATGGTTTGCTACTCACTTGACCAGAAGACCCTGCAAAATGACTCAAATCAAGAGGTTCAAGTCTTCGTGTTCACCTTGAGAACACACATGAAGCTGTCCAGGCCATCAAGGGTATGCATATCTGAAAAGCCACCAAGTATCTAAAGGATGTCACTTTACAGAAGCACTGTGTGTCATTCCATCACTACAACGGTAGAGTTGGTACATGTGCCCAGGCAAACAGTGGGGCTGGACACAGGGTCGGTGGCCCAAAAAGAGTGCGGAATTTTTACTGCAGGTGCTTAAAAATGCAGAGAGTAATGCTGAACTTAAGGGTTTAGATGTAGAGTCTGTGGTCATTGAGCACATCCAGGTGACAAAGCCCCTACGATGAGACGTAGAACTTACAGGGCTGGCTCCTGGTCAGATTAACCCTACATGAGCTCTCCGTGCCACAGTGAGATGATGCTTGCTGAAGAAGGGCAGATTGTTCCTAAACCAGAAGAAGAAGTTGCACAAAAGAAAAAGATATCCCAGTGGCGCATGGGTGGTTCAGTCAGTTAAATGTTCGACTCAATTTCAGCTCAGGTCATGATCTCACAGTTTGTGGGTTTGAGCCCAGCATTGGGCTCTGCAGTGATGTGGAACCTGCTTGGGATTCTCTCTTCCTCTCTCTCTGCCCCATACCCCACTTGTGCTTGCTCTCTCTCTCTCTCACAGAATAAATAAACTTAAAAAAAATTTTTTTGAAAACCTGTTATAAAAAAAAAAAATACCCAGAAGAAACTGCCTGTCCCCAACTCGTGCACACACCCACTCTCTCAAAATAAATAAATAAACATTAAAATAAAATAAAGATTACATGGCAACTGGGGATAGAGGAGAACTCTAATTATGTGTAGACTCCAAAAAAAATGTGCAACCTTGCCATGATTTTAAGCTTTGGGGACAGTTATCCTGAAGGATATAAAGTGTTGTGATACATTTTCATGATTCTGTGACAGGAAAACTGGCAGCTCTGGGGGAAGGAAGCACGCATTTCTACTTTTTATCTGTCACCTAAGTAACGTCTTGTTCCTAAATACCAGGTGGAGTTAGCTGTAGCGACGAACATGCAGAAGGTAAGAGGAATGGCGTCTAATTAAGGGTGTAGGCAAGCGGCACACTGAACAGGCCGGCTAAAGCACATCCACTTAATAGCCACAAGGTGGCAGCCTAGAACTAGGATATGACGGCTGAAAGGTTCGAAGACCGAACACCTTGAACACTCTCCAGAGCGGAGAATGGAGAGCAGGTCTATTGAGGCAATCCAAAAGGAAAAGAAAGAAAGAGATTGTAGTACCTACAGCATTCATCTTTAGAATTTTGTGTCCCTAGAATAAAAGCCAGACACACACACACACACACACACACACCCAGACACGGCAAAATCTCATCGAATGCACGCTTAACTTGCCTCGCTCTCTGAGATTCTTTTATTTATTTACTTTATTATTATTATTTTTAAGTTTACATCCAAATTAGCTAGCATATAGTGCAACAATGACTTCAGGAGTAGATTCCTTAATGCCCCTTACTCATTTAGCCCATCTCGCCTCCCGCACCCCCTCCAGTAACCCTCTGTTTGTTCTCCATATTTAAGAGTCTCTTATCCCCCTCCCTGTTTTATATTATTTTTGCTTCTCTTCCCTTGTGTTATGTTCTGTGTCTTAAAGTCCTCATATGAGTGATAACTTGCCTCACTCTCAAGAAGCCCTACATGAGTTTGAAATGTTTCATGCATGAGTTGGCTGTTTCCTCACGTGTTTTCTCAGGTGGACATCACTTCCTTTGTACCATTTAGGGTATGATTTTTCAAGACTATTTAAGGACTTCCTGAGAGACGTTGTGCTTTTATTTGATTTTCACCTAACATATTTACTTTTTTTTTTTTTTTTTTTAGTTTGAGAGAGAGAGAGAGAAAGCATGAGAGGGGGAGAGGGGCAGAGAGAGAGGGAGGGAGAGAGACAGATTGAGAATCTTAAGCAGGGTCTAGATCCCACAACCCTGGGATCATGACCTGAGCCAAAATCGAGTCGGATGCTCAACTGACTGAGCCACCCAAGCACCCCTAACGTATTTACTTTTGAGCTTAACCCTCTTATAATATGTTACTCTACTCTGCTTATGAAAATATACTTTTACAAATGTGTATGTAGATTATACATAAATATATCTTATGTGTTATAAATATATCTAACATATAATGATAAATTGGGAAACCAATGTTTTCCATCATTCCTTGCATGCAGTAGGTGCTCAATGTATGTTTACTGAACTGAAGGGGAACAGAGGTAAAGTGTCTAGGAAAAGGAAGGTACAGACTTAGCAGCAGAGCAAAAATTCAACACAACGTAGAAGTCATCGAATGTCGTAGAGCAGAGGCCACGGTACAGAGGGTCATACACTACTCAACATAGTGTAGACAGGTAAACAAGCAACAGGGGAAAAAGAGAATTCCCATTTCTCTGCCTCTTCTCAGAGCAAAACTACCACATCCAGGAGGCCAAGAGACTCAGGGTCTCTTCCTCTGGTTGGATTCAAACTGTCACCATGTCTACATGTCTTTCTAGTGATTTGAACACCAGTTCTTCTAAGATGAATATGAAACTTTAGTAAAAATAAGAATACCATGAACCTGATTACCGGAAGGCAAAGTTTTGAGGGTAAGCATGCAGTTTGAACTCATATGTCCATTACTGTGCACAGAGTAAGTACTTAATAAAGACTGATTACAAACCCAAGCCCGCCAAAAAGAAGTTCAGGAGATAAGCACTGAACCACATGAATGTAGGAAATTACTGGAGGACTGAAAAGGAAATGTTATTTATGGTAAACCATTTATACACTCCTTCAAACATAGCTTTTGTTAAGTATCCAACAAATCACAATCACATTTGAGCAAAGTCGCCTTTCCCCAGACACACACTAGGCTAAAAGCAATGTCTATGGAGAGGGTAAAGGTTACCATATCACCCTGCCTTCAAGGAACTTATAACTTAGTGGGAGAGGATGATGTGTCCATAAAAAAAAAAAAAATTCAATGATGTATGGCAAAAATAAATGCTGTAGAATCCCAGAGGAGGGAGAGGTCATTTTTTTTTTTTTTTTTTTTTTTTTTTTGACGTTGAAGCATTCGTAGAGGAGACTGCCATTGACCTGGACTTTGGAACATGAATCAGACATAGATAATACCAGGAGGGGGAACATGGTTGGAGCAGAGGGCCAGGGAACAGGCTCGGGAAGGTGTACTTAGGAGGGTGAGGAGACGAGAGTCATAGAACAGAAGTTCGTGGAGGGTGTGGCACGAGATAAGACAGAGATACATATGGGGCAGAGCTGAGGCTTCCTGGGGGCCAAGCTCACGAAGTCTGTTCTTTATCCTAGAGGCACTGAAGGTCTTTGAAGAGGGTAGTGAGCCGGTGAAGGCTGAACTCTTGAAAGATTATGCGGTGTATGTTGATTTGGGAATGATGAGAGATTTAGATGGTATTTTATTTTGTTTTTTAAAAATTATCCAAACACCATAAAATACAATCTGTAGCTGCCATGTGTATGTAAATGTTCAAATGTATTATAGTCAATAGATTTATTACACAATTATAACTAAGTCACAAAATAAATAGGAGAATCATATGTTATTTTAAATACAGTATTTTAAAATTCAGATGTTACTGGGGAGTGGATGATGAATGAGAGGAACAATGGCTATGACTTCATTTGGAAGTCACATTCCCAACCTTACCTGGAGGGCTGAGACCAGAATCTTAGTTTTGAAAGGCGTTTTCTGTGGCCAGCAGGGCAGTGGGTCGCTATATACTATGGGGTGTCAAAGGGCCAGCTAACCTGAATCAAAAGTTCTCTTGTCCAAGATCTCCAGCCAACTGCAGCACAAACCATTTTTTTTTAAATGTTTATTTTTAAGAGAGAGAGAGAGAGAGAGAGAGAGAGCACGAGCGCAATTGGGGGAGGGGCAGAGACAGAGAGGGAGACACAGAATCTGAAACAGGTTCCAGGCTCTGAGCTGTCAGCACACAGCCCAACACGAGCCTTGAACTCAGGAACAGCGAGATCATGACCTGAAGTCTGACACTTAACCGACTGAGCCACCCAGGTGCCCCAGCAGCACAAGCCTTTTGTAAAGACAAGTGGTATCCACATTTTCACTTATGTAATGGAAAAATACATCTGCTATAGTCTGGCAGTTCATCAAAAGATTAAATACAGAGTTACCTTATGAACACAACAATTCCACTCCTAGTATATGCCCGAAAGAAATGAAAAATATAGCCACATTAAAAACTTGTGCAAGAATGTTCATAGCAACATTATTCATAGTAGACAAAAATTGGACACAACCCAGATGTCTATCAAATGACGAATGGATAAATAATAAAATGTGGCATATTCATATAAATGAAATATTGTTTAACAATAAAGAACTGAAATACTGATACATTCCACAATAGGGATGGATCTTGAAAATGTTATGTTAATTGAAAGAAGCCAGACACAAAAGACCACATATTGTAACATTCCATTGATATGAAGTGTCCAGAATAGGCAAATCCACAAATCAACAGAAACAGAAAGGAGATCAGTATCTCCAAGGGTCGAGTGGGTCGTGTGGAAAAGGAGAGTGACAACTAAAAGGTACAGGGTTTCTTTTGGGGGTAATAAAATGTTGTAAAATTGATTGTGGTGTCAGTTACACAACTCTGTGAATATACTAAAGGCCACTGAATTCTACACTTCTAAAAGGTGAATTATATGGCATGCGAATTTTATCTCAGTAAGACTGTAACCCAAAAAAGGCAACAGACACATGAAAAGACGCTCAACATCACTCATCATGGGGGAAATACGAATCAAAACCACAATGAGATACAGCCTCACCCCTATCAGAATGGCGAAAATAAAAAACACAAGAAGCAACAAGTGTTGGTGAGGATGTAAAGAAAAAGGAACACTTGTGCATTGTAGGTGGGAATGCAAACTGGGGCAGCCACTGTAGAAGACAGTATAAAGGCTCCTCAAAAAATTAAAAATAGAATTACCATATTCCACTACGAGGTATTTACCCAAAGAATCCAAAAACATTAACTTGAAAAGATATATGCACCCCTATGTTTATTGCAACAGTATTTACAGTATCCAAGATATGGAAGCAACCCAAGCGTCTATTGATAGATGAATGGATAAAGAGGTGGTAGATAGAAACAATAAAGTACCACTTAGCCATAAAAATAAGTGAGTTCTTGCCATTTGCAACAACATGGATGGATCTAGAGAGTATAATGCTAAATGACATAAATCAGAGAAATAAAATGAGCACTAAGTGATATATAAAATTATTGAACCACTATATTGTCTACCTAAAATGAATATAACACTGTATGTTAATTATACTGGAATTAAAAAAAAAAAAAAGACTGACCAAAAGAAAAATGCCTGCTGCAGTACCATGGTACTGGAAAGGATTTCTTTCTTTTTTTTTTTTTTTAATTTTTTTAATGTTTATTTATTTTTTGAGAGAGACAGAAACAGAATGTGAGTGGGTTAGGGGCAGAGAGAGAGGGAGACACAGAATCCGAAGCAGGCTCCAGGCTCCGAGCTGTCAGCACAGAGCCCGACGCGGGGCTCGAACCCACGAGCTGTGAGATCATGACCTGAGCCGAAGTCGGATGCTCAACCGACTGAGCCGCCCAGGTGCCCCTAGGATTTCAAGATATCATCTAACATAGTTTAATCAATCAGATGTAGTTCATCTAATATAATGGCAACCAATTCATTGAGCACCGATAACACGCTGGGTGTTTGGATGTGATATTGTGAAAGCCCTAAGGAATGGCACTTGGCTCAAACTGGATCAGAGAGAGTTCCCTGGAGGACACGGTGCCAAAGCTGAGAGTTGAAGGGTAATCAGTCATCGGCATGGTGGTACTCAATAGTTTTGCGGGGGTAGTTTTGGGGAGCGCTGTGCAGGGAAGCCATATATGCTTAGTATAATTGGTGACTAAAGTACCAGATTAAAAGGGGCAGGAGACGCAGCTAAAGATGTAAACATAGCATGAAAGGCCTTGAGTGCCATGCTGTATAGACTGGACCATGGAAGCGTTTACTCCAGAAAGTGACACAGTGTTTGCATTTCGGACAGATCACTCTGTACATGGGGAAGAGAGAGTCACAGGAGGCCATATTGACTGAGAGGATCAGTTAGGAGGCCAAAGTCCAGAAGAAAGACATGCTTGAGAGAGTGAAAGGGTACACAGTTGGAGGGATGATAGAGGAGAGAAGGGAGGAGAGAAAGGATTTCCAAGATGTTGAGGAAGGAGTATGAGGAAGAAGAAGAAATTCAGAAATCTAGCACTGTGGTTGATGTGCCCAGGTGGAAGGAGCCCTTGACTGCGACAAGCTTGCAGAAGGTGGAGTTGCCCAAAGAAGACCAAAGTGAATTGAGTTCTAGACCTGTTGATTTTGAGAGATGTCCACATCTTGGATCTTGGAGCTGAAGCTTAAGGATAAGAGGTCAGTGAAAGCACAAGAACAGATTAAATCACCCAAACTGATGTGTGATAATATTGAATAGCTGTTAACATTCATTACCCACTTTCTGGGAGTTCATATGCATTAACTTATTTGATTCTTCCCACAAACATTTTCAGTCGATACTTTTACCCTATTTATGGAGATATGAGAGATTAGGAATAATAATTTCTATAACCTCCCCCCAAACCTACCTGTCTGCTTCATGTACGTGGTCGGTTGGCTTCAAGTATTTGGTCTACGGTGGATGAAGGTCACTCTGCTCGGAGTGCAATCCCTCCGCTTAAGTACTAGATCTCATCCTTGCTCACTTTGGACACTGTTTCAACAGCTGTCCCCTCTCTCCATCCATCACAAAAATTTCCCTCTCCACTGGATCATTCTTGCCAGCCTACAAACACAGTGATTTCTCCCAGTTCAAAGAAAGGCAGATCAAAACTCTCTCTTGATCCCCATTCTGCTTTCTTGCTCATGTCTCCTTTTTCTTCTTCCTTTTACATCTCAAAAGAGTTGCCTCTATGCATTTTCCCTAACTTCTCTATTTCCTTCTTATTTGAACTCAGTTCATATAACTTTTATTGCCAAAATTGTCCTTAGCAAGTGGTCAAAGACCTCTGTTTCCCTAAATCCAAGGATCAGCTCTCAGTTCTCCTCTAATGTGACGCATCTGCAGCATCTGACTCAGTTGATTGCTCCCTCTCTTTTTGTTACTTGCTTTGGAGGCTACCACAGTCCCTTGGATCTTCTCTTACCTCTCTGGTCACTCTTTGTTAGTGTCTTTTGCTTATTCCTCCTCATATCCCTGAGCATTTAGTGGGTAGGGTCCCTGCACGCAGTCCTTCCAGATCTTCGCTCTTCTACTTTACGTCTTGTTGGTCTCATCCAGCCTCATGGTATTAAATACTCTCTGTATGTTGTTAATCTCAGAATTATATCTTTAGCCAATGCCTGTTCCCTAAATTCTGTATTCACAGATCCAACTGTCATCTTCGATTTGATGTCTAGAGGAAAACTCAAACTCAACTCGTCCAGACTAAACTCTTGATCTCCCTCTTCCCATCCAAACTTGATTGTCTTTCATTTCTTGCAATTTCAGTTAATTGCAACCTCTAATATTCTGGTCGCTCAGCCCAAGAACTTGGACTCATCCTTCATTCTTCCAGCTCTCCCATACCACATATCCCAGTCCAAATTCTGTTGACTTGACCTTCAAAAGACGTCCAGAATCCCACCTCTTTGCTCCATCCCCATTGCTGCTCCCCTGGTCTAAGCTGTCATCTGCTTCTCTGTTGATTTTTGCAATAACCCTTTAATAATCCTCATTTGCTGACGTTTCAAGCTATTCCCAGTATAGCAGCCAGAATGGTCCTGCTAAGACTGATTTGATCTTGTTATTTCCTTGCTCAAAATCATCCATTGAAGGCTTATCCCACACAGAGTAGAAGCCGAGGTCTTGGCGAAGTCTTACAAGCCCTCCCCTCTCTCTACACACACACACACACACACACACACACACACACACACACAGAGTTGCCTACTTGACCCCTCCTCTTTCTACTCTCTCCCTCCTTCACTCCAGCCAACTGTCATCCCTGCTGTTCTTTGAACGTATCAGGTGTGCCTTCAACTCAGGGTCTTCCATTTGCTACCCCTCTGCCTGGAACTCTCTTCCCATAACAATCCCCAAAGCTCACTCCCTCACTTCTTTCAGATTGTTATGCAAATGTCAGCTTCTTGGTAAACCTTGCCCTGAAAATCCTATTGAAAATTGCCACCAACACTCTATTCTCTTTCCTAACCGTGGTGGGTTTGCATTACCAATTTAGCTTATATTATTATTATTATTATTATTATTATTATTTAGCCAGACTGGTTTCCCAGAGTGCCTTCCCTACAGAGTTGTCAGGCTGCATGAGATGTGGAAGGCGGCGGTGAAGGAATGGCCATACTGGTTTCACACGTAGAGGACGGGTACAGTGTGCAGAGCGCTGGTGCAGCCAGCTGTGGTGTCGCTTACCTGTGGGCTCACCTGGCTGGCACCAGGCTGTGGCGGGCCCCACAACTCTTACAGCTCTCTCTCGCTGGAGCCTCCTTTAGTGTCTCAGACTCCTGGGTCAAGGGTGTGTGTAGCTCCCTGATGAAGGGTGCTGGCTTCTCGCGTAGGACTTTGCCACATCACTGAAGACAGAGGCTTGGAGGCAAAGAGAGATAGTTGATCATTCTAGTCCATCCTCTGGGTTTCATCTTCTTCCCTTCACATCTGCCTTTCCTTGCTGGCTACCCGCCCTGCTGACTTCAGGCACCAGCGCCAGGCACAGAAGCAACAGTACATATAGACCCATTTCCACAAGTGCATGCAGTCAAAAACTAAATGCATGTGCGCACGTGTGTGTGTGTAATTTTTTTTAATGTTTACTTATTTTTGAGAAACAGAGACACGGAGTGTGAGTGGGGGAGAGACAGAGAGAGAGAGAAAGACACAGAATCTGAAGAGGCTCCAGGCTCCGAGCTGTCAGCACAGAGCCCGATGCGGGGCTCGAACTCACAAGCCGTGAGATCATGACCTGAGCCGAAGTCAGACCCTCAACCGACTGAGCCACCCAGGTGCCCCTGCCCACTGTGACCATTTTAAGCTACTGATGTGATATCGGTAAACGGGGACTGGGGAAGAGATGCTAGCAATTAGCTCTCTCGGGCCAGTCCTAAGCAGCTCCTGTCCACCACTTGCTACTCTGCGCCTCGTCTAATAGACCCATTGGCATTTTTTTCCGTTGCTCTCATCACCTTCTACCATGCTACATCTTTTAGTGATCTGTCTCCCAGCTTGGAATGTAAACTCTATCAAGGTAGGGGTTTTTGCTTGTTTTTGTTCACTGCTGTATCTCTGGCTCTCAGAACAGGCGTCGCACTCACTAGCTGTTCCATATGTATTTACTGGAGGGGGTGAGGGAATGAATGAAGGAATGCAGCGTGGGAGGGAGGAATGGGGCACTTAGGAAAGTTGTAAGGGATTTTCTCTGAGAAACTCCCTTGCCCCCAGTATCTCCTTGCTCTGGGGGTTAGATTCCCACAGCTCTGCTCTTTGGCCATCTTCTGTTGCAGTCACGCGATATAATCAGTATGTTTTCAGCCAGCCAGACCTTCTGGTAGAAGGCCTCTTCGAAGACACGGCTGTTGTTCAAAATCTGTGCCCCTGGTGCTCAAGCTAGTACTTAGCACTTGTAGGTGCATAGCATGCATTTGATGAAAAATTAAATTACAAGGAGATTTAAGACATTTAAGACATTTTAGACATCCCAGCAATTTATCTCAGGCTTTCCTCAGAGGTATTTTCCGTGGAATCTTAACAGAAATTGGACTGTTACAATGCTAGTTTTGTCCTTATGTTCTCTAACATATAGGCCTGTTTGGGGGATCGGAAATAAATATTAAGTGGTACTGTATAATGAGACGAGTCACATTTGGGATTAACAGAAAGTTGATTTGCAGCCCAAATTTTTAGTCCAGAAATACCACTGTCAGGATAACCGATAACTGGACCAGGCTACTTTTGTTTATTGATTTTCCTAGAAGGTGTTGTTTTATAGGATCTCGACTTTTGAAACTTTGACTTCCTATCAATCATTCATTAAATTCTGCCCCACTGGCTTCAGAAAAAATGTCATCTGGCCAGAGAGTTGTCCTTTGGCCACCTCATGTGAATAGTGCCCCTCGGTCACTCTAGCCCTCCTTCCCTTCAGTTATACAGTTCTTGAGGGCATGTACCACTTCCTGGCAGGGATTTCCGTGGTGACGTATCTGACGGTTGTCTCGTCTCCCATGAGTACATAAGTGCCGTGAGGGCAGGACCTGATCTGTTTCGTTCATTGCTTTATCCCCAGTGCTGCCAATAACACTGGTGTAAAATAGGGGTGGGAAACCTGTGGACTGGATGGTTACGAGCTTTCTGGAGCAGTAGGTGGATCTGAAACTGATAAAGACGAGAACAGGAGAGCTGATACTAGGACTGTGTGGTAGCCTCCTCTTCTTTTTTTCTAAGTTTATTCATTTATTTTTGACAGAGAGAGAGAGCGCACACGCAGGAGAGGGGCAGAGAAAGAGAGAGAGAGACACAGACTCCAAAGCAGGCTCCAGGCTCTGAGCTGTCCACACAGAGCCCAATGTGAAGCTCGAACCTGGGAACCCCGAGATCATAACCTAAGCCGAGTCTGACGCCCAACAGATTGAGCCACCCAGGTGCCCCCTTCTCTTTTTTTTTCTACATAGATGGACAGATGGCTCTCCCATGGCTCCCCTAACCCTTCCTTTCTGACTCTTTCCAGGTCTGCCCCCTTCCCACCATTACTCAAGCCTTGCTGCTAACGTGCTTGAGTCTCTCTTTGCTTAACAACCTTTGTTAGAACCTGCTGCTCCCTTAAGTCACTCCCTACCTTTCTCCTGTTTCTCACCATCCAAATTTTCTAACATGCGGAATGTCCTGATAACTTCCATCTTTTTTCCATGTATTCTTCCTTTAAACTTTTGCAATGTGTCTCCCGTTCCCAAATATTTCTGGAATCTTCTCCTTGTGCAACTATATCCAAAATGGTTTTTCTTAACCTTTGGAATCTATCCTCTAAATAGCAGAGTAAACGATCTGAAATGAAAACTTGATCATCACAATTTCCCACTTGAAACCTTCCCAGGCTTTCCATCCGTTTGAAGATCAAGTTCAAGCCTGTTTTTCATGCCACACCGCCCCTGTCCTCCCACCCCCCGGCTCTGATGTGGTTGGTTCCTACCACTCTCCTCTGCTCAGCTCACCATTACTCTGTTGGGCATTAAGCTTTCCATCTGGACCCACTGTCCTTTGCTCTGGCTGCCTTCTGTCTAAAATATCAGAGCTCCCTCCCCATCCCCAACTAGCTAATTGCAAATGATGTTTTTTAGAAGAACATTTATTTATTTAGTTTTAAGAGAGAGAGAGAGAGAGAATGAGTGGGCAGGGACAGAGAGAGAGGGAGAAGAGAATCCCAAGCAGGCTCCATACTGTCAATGCAGAGCCCAATGTCGGGCTCAATTTCATGAATTGTGAGATCATGACCTGAGCCAAAATCAAGAGTCAGAGGCTTAACCGACTGAGCCACCCAGGTGCCCCAACTGATGCTTCAATAAGTTAAAAACATGTTTTTTTTACTCAGTAGAGCATGTGACTCTTGATCTCGGGGTTGTGGGTTTGAGCCTTACATTGGATGTAGAGATTACTTAAACACAAAACCTCTAAAAAAAATAAAGATAAAAATTTTTTTGAGCAACTATGGATCAAGTTGTCTTAATATCATCTATTGAATCATCTGTCCACTGATTTTAAATGTCGCATGTAGCATATTCTTAAACTTGCGTATGGTTTGGGGATTTATATTGTTTTATTAATATGTTCCTATTTTTATTATTGTAAATTTCAAATGACTTTTCATGTCTAACATCATCAGGTGAAAGCAAGCTTCTCTACTTTCTTCCCGCATAGCCTCTGACACCCATCCCCTTCTCTCAATTCATTTTCAAAATTTTCTTGACTGTTTTCAGATACTCATTTTCCCAGGTGAGCTCCAGAATCATTTTTCAATTTTTCCCTCTTCAAAAAATGGGATTTAGATTGAAATTGTACTATAATTATAAGCCATTCTAGAAAGTATTGTTTTGTTATTACTGTAAAGTCAGGAAGAGGAAAGCAGAGGGGCCAACAATTGTTTGCTATAATTCTCATAGTCCCCACCCAACATTAATTTGTTCTATACTTTATTTTTTGATATGGTACGATTGTTTTTTTTAATGTTTATTTATTTATTTAGAGAGAGAGAAAGAGCATGTGCAGACAAGCTGGAGAAAGGAAGGGAGGGAGAGAGAGAGAGAGAGAGAGAGAGAGAGAATCCCAGTTTCTGAGCTCTCAGCATAGAGCCCAATGCGGGGCTCAATCTCAGGAACTGAACCATGAAATCATGACCTGAGCCAAAATCAAGAGTCCCAGGCACCCCTGCAACTGTTGAGAAATGGTTTCTTGTCAAGCAAAATGATCTAAGATTTAGGAATTGGCTAAAGAGATTATGGGGTTATCTTCTAACAGAGCTCTGGGGACTGTCAAGAGAACACTCTCTGATTTTGTAGGGGTGCATACCTTTGATTGTCTCCTATTGACGAAGGCAAAATGGAAGTGGTAGAAAATGGTGGTCATGCAAATGGCTCTTGGCAATAGAAGTGCAAACGCTCTTGTCCAGTAGAGATCCTTCTGTCCTTTAGAAGGATAACTTCAATATTATACATCATTTTCCTGTATAATATCCATCAGTTTTGCAAATATTATTAGCATACTTATTTCAGCATTTCTGATTGTCTCTATAAATGACTGTTCTTCAAATTCTTCTTAAAAGTGGTTCTTGCAGGGGCGCCTGGGTGGCGCAGTCGGTTAAGCGTCCGACTTCAGCCAGGTCACGATCTCGCGGTTCGTGAGTTCGAGCCCCGCGTCGGGCTCTGGGCTGATGGCTCAGAGCCTGGAGCCTGTTTCCGATTCTCTGTCTCCCTCTCTCTCTGCCCCTCCCCCGTTCATGCTCTGTCTCTCTCTGTCCCAAAAATAAAAAAAAAATAAAAAAAAAAAAGTGGTTCTTGCATCTTACTGGTTCTTTAGTACTTAACTGAATACAATCTCAGACATGTGTACATTTATATTTACAGAAGAGTCATAATTTTACTTTTTTGAAAATTACACTTAAGCAGTATTGTGCCTGAACAGACTATGTGGGAAATGTAATTAAAGCAGAATTCTTTTGCCTATAATCTTTGGAGGAATTAATCTATATATGTCATATATGATTATAAAGCAATTCAATGATACAGAAGCCAGCAATCTTGAATATCTTAAACCCAGGCAAGATCATAATGTCCAACCCCTTACCTTAAATTAAAAATAATACTAATGGTAAAGACAACTTTTCAGACAAAACAGCAGATATCACAGATATCACAACTTTTCAGACATGAGCAGCTATCACAGATACAAAGGAAGAAGCATTTAGGAGGCTCATTCAAAGATTTACTCTCGGTAGGGGTATCTTATAGAAAAAGAACGTTTAAAAAATATTTTATTATTTATTTATTTATTTTGAGAGAGAAAGAGCATGAGCAGGGAAGGGGCAGAGAGAGAGGGAGACAGAGGATCTGAAGCAGGTTCCGTGCTGACACAGAGAGCCAGACACGGGGCTTGAACTCACGAACCGTGAGATCATGACCTGAGCTGAAGTCGAAAGCTTAACCGACTGAGCCACCCAGGTGCCCCTAGGAAAAAAGAACACTTTATAATTACTATAAGATCAAATACATCAAGAAAAAAAAGTTTGGTATTGGGGTGCCTGGGTGGCTCAGTCGGCTAAGCATCCGACTTTGGCTCAGGTCATGAGCTCACAGTTCGTGGGTTTGAGCCCCGTGTCAGGCTCTGTGCTAACAGCTCAGAACCTGGAGCCTGCTTTGGATTCTGTGTCTCCCTCTCTCTCTGACCCACCCCAGTCACACACACACACACACACATACACACACACACACACTCTCTCTCTCTCTCTCTCTCTCTCTCACTCTTTGTCTTTCAAAAATAAACATTAAAAAAAAAACACAACACAACATTGGTATAAGGCACCTGATACTCCATCGGGTGGGTAGAGAACTAGATTCTGGGGACAAATCTTAGTCCCACTAACCTTCATCAGCAGATGGCCTGCGCATTTTATCAGCAGTGCTAACTTCACCCCAGGAGAAAGTTCTTCCCAAGTCCAGGTTTGGGACCTTTTTTTTTGTTTACACTATTCTTACAGTTAAGCATAAGAAAGTACACCAAAGTTCTGAGTTTTCCTTGATTTCTTTAATGCTTTCAAATAAATACAGCAAATGTTCTGTATTTGTCAATTGTTTTTCTTCTTTTTTTATGGCTTCAAGCAAATAGTCCAGCTGACTCTAAGGTCCACAATTAAACAAAAAAGGCCCTTTTCTTGCTCCCATGTTTTGGTTCCTTTCTTCAGAGCTAACTCTTATGGACGGCTTCTTGTGTATCTCTTACATATGGGCAGGGCACAGACAAGCAGACCTGTCTGAGATCTCTAGTATCTTTCTCCTTTTGAGCTCTGGAGATGGCCCCTTCATTTTTTTTTTTTTTTTTTAAACGTTTATTTATTTTTGGGCCAGAGAGAGACAGAGCATGAACGGGGGAGGGGCAGAGAGAGAGGGAGACACAGAATTGGAAACAGGCTCCAGGCTCTGAGTGGAGATGGCCCCTTCAACAGTACCACCAACCACAGGTGAATGCTCAATGACATCCACATGGAAGAAGGACAGCTAGGACAATTTCTCCTCCACGTAACTTGTCACTACTCAGGGTGACAAAGGTGGGCTTGTCCAGTGCTTTTTCAGGAAACCAGACAGAGCATTTCTGATGAAAAGAGGAAAAGCCAAGAGACATGACCTGGGAGAATTCTGACTGGTGGAGGGCCAGGCCTGCCTGTTAGAGGGTCAGAGAGTTGGGCAGAGGAGAACCCAGCTAACCTCCTAGTGCTATTTGAGAAACCCCAAAGGAGAGAGGCCCTGCGTTCGATTCCAGGCATCTCCACCAGAACAAAAAAGACTGGAATTCTTTGATCTTTCTGAGAAGCTGAAGTGCCCAGGGCCAGGGAGTGAGGTGGACTTTGAGGGGTAAGGAAGAGTGGGGGAGGATTGGCAAGCCTTGGGAGGGTGTATGGGGCAAGGGATGGAGACGGTAGGAGTCTTCCAAGGGCCCAAACTCTGGGGCTGTGCTCCTTTTGAGGGTCCAAGAGGACAGGTTTACAATTTCAGGCCAGTGCAGTTTTGAGACCTTTGAAGGCCTGGGTCCATTTGATTCTTTGGAGAACCCCCTCACCCCCTGACATTTCTTTCGTACTTTTTCTTTAATGTTTATTTATTTTTCAGAAAGAGGGAGGAGAGAGGGAGAGAGAGAGAGGGAAAGCACAAGTGGGAGAGGGGCAGAGTGAGAGGGAGACAGAGAATCTGAAGCAGGGTCTATGCTGTCAGAGCAAAGCCCCATGGGGGTCCCGGACTCACAAACCATGAGGTCATGACCTGAGCCAGAGTCAGTTGCTCAACCGAGTAAGCTACCCAGGCACCCCTCAAACATAATAAAATGTACTAAATGTACTGACATTACACATTCCGTTAGTCTAGTCCCCTCCCGCCCACAAAATATTACGTGTATTTATATAATTCTACTTTTGAAAATATTTGGCTGTAACTTTAATTTTTTATTGTTTTTCTTCATAATCATGTTTATTTGAGATTTCTTGCAAAGTGAGAAAATCTGATCTGTAAATTTTTCAAATGCAAAAATATTTGTGAATATTAAATGTAATGACAGATGCATTTGACATATGAAATTTGGTACATTTAATTAGACATTTATTAATTGCACATCTGTAGCTTTATTTTTAGATCAGAGCAAAAAATTTTCCCCCTAGCTCTGTCTTAAGTGTTTTTGTAGACAGCATTGTTCAAGCTCATTGGCCCTAGGCCCCGTTTCTATGGTGCCTAATGGATAAAACAGCTTGCTTACAGTCCTTGGGCTTGATGGTTTGAGCTGCTTCCTGGAAATGTCAGGAAAAAACTGCCTATCCCTTCATGAGAATTCAGTGTGATGTCCATCCAGGGAAGATGAGGCACGATGGAAAGAAGCAGCTCTCTCACCGTAACATTGTTTTTCATTCTTATTAGGTTTTAAGTTCTAATTCCAATGTAAGTAACATACAGTGTTATATTCATTTCAGGTATACAATATAGTGATTCAAAATTCCATACATCACCCAGTGCTCATCACAAATGCACTCCTTAGTCTCCATCAGCTATTTTACCCATCCCCCACCACCTCCCCTCGGGCGACCATCAGTGTTTACTCTACAGTTAACAGTCAGTTTCTTGGTTTGTCTCTCTTTTTTCTCCTTTGTTCATTTGTTTTGTTTCTCAACTTCCAGATATGAGTGAAATCGTAAGGTATTTGTCTTTCTCTAACTGATTTATTTAGCTTAGCATTATACTTTCTAGATCCATCCATGCTGTTGTCACCCTAACATTTTTGGGCCATGGACACCTTTTGTTAGTCTGGTGAAGCTCCTGAGAAGCTCCCTTCTCAGGATAATGTTTTATTTATTTATTTATTTATTTGTGCTTATTTATTTATTTTGAGAAAGAGAGAGAGAGCACGCATGATCAGGGGAGAGGGAGAGAGAGAAATAGAGAGAGAATCCCAAGCGGGCTCTGCAGTGGATGGAGCCTGACTCAAGGCTCAATCTCATGAACCGTGAGATCATGACCTGAGCCGAAATCAAGAATCAGATGCTCAACTGACGGAGCCACCCACGTGGCCCCAGAATAATGTTTTAAATGCATAAAATAAAATACGTAAGATTAACAAAAAACCTACAATTATATTGAAATCTAGTTAACAAAAAGAATGTTTGTGATACAGTAATACATGTGTTTGTTAATGTAGTAAATGACTAGACCTAGCTATGAGCTCCATGACTGCCATAATTCAAAGCAGCAATGAGCATACACAACATTTTGAGATATTAACACTTACTGTGATCTGATATGAAAATATTTGTTATTTTTATTGGTGACAGTCACAAGTATTGATACCTATTAAGGTTTGTGCTTATTTTGCAATGGGAGGAAATCCTGCATTTTAATTACAAGTCAATGAAATTGAGATGTAATTATTTTACATAATTATTTTCTCCATCAAATTCACAGAACTCCTGAATTCTACTGATAAATGTGGATCTCAAGTTAAGATCAATGGTGGCTGAGAGATGTCCCACCATCATGAATTATTATATGGGAGGATTACAGACACCAAATGACTCTGGACCTCACCAGATTCTGGGGCTGAGTCTCTGCTTCTCTTAGCCCCCAGAACCACTGTCCCCAACTCTCCTGTTGTAGTATTAGTCAGACCTTTGGATATTTGAGATGTTTGAAGTGATTTCTAATCTCTAGCTCAAGGCTAGAGGTAGGACTCTGAACTGTACTCTATTTTTTGAGCAAATGATTCCCCAGACAGCTCTCTTTAGGTATCCCACCTTAGAAGTTTTTAATTTCCTAAAATTTATTTCACCTTTAGCTCTAAAGTTCACATTTCATACCAAACCACCACCAACAACCTACCTTCCCATCCATCCATCCATCCATCCATCTAAACATTCAATCATACACTTAATAATGATACCATGCTGTAAAGATATGAATGTGTAACTTATCTCCCTTGCTCATAACCTCATACCAGGAAATATCTACATTAGTGCAAAGGATCATCTATGATAGATCCATTCTCTAGGATTATCAAAGCAAATCAAGTCACATCACTATGCAGGACTAGTTTTTAGGGCCAATTTGTGAAATAGGCAGGTTACTCTTGGCTTTTGATCCTCAGTCCTGAAATGTCTAATCGTTGGCAGTAAAATCCCCCAACATATGTATAAGCTGACACTCATTTCCATGACTGCTCATTACCTCTCTTTCTCCTCTCTCTTCTCTTAGATGAAGATGGAACCGCAGCCTGTCCTTCCTGTCTGTTTTGTCAGAAAACGGCAATGACTTCATCTGCAGTGTCTGTGAGGTTTTGTTCTTTCATGTTCTAGGCTGAGGCATAACCCTACAGCACGCTCATCTGGAGAGCCAACTCCATGGAAACATTGACAAGTAGCTTCAATTATGACACTTGAATGATGACTCTTGAAGCCAATGTTGTTCTTTCCCTTTTATTCTTACCCTAATTGCAATGAATCACATGTCACCTACTCCACGCACACCTTGCTCTTCTGGCCATACAGAGCAAAGGCAACAGCTGGAGGGCCCAGAACCCACAGCAGCACCTGTCAAAGCATAAATCCTTGGTCACAGAGCGGCTGAGCATTATTTATCTATATCCAAAGATTCCATGATGGATGTGTGAGGAATCAGATGCTGCTGCTTCTCACCATTATGGCAGGGATCTGAAAATCCAGAGCTATGACGGTCTTCCCCATCCAAGGGCATAGTCTTTAGTTCAGAATGATGGGGTTCCCCACCTTCCTGTTAGCTTATCAGGTACCTTGGTGACCAGTAAACTTGCCAAAAACCAGGCTGTCACCTTCTCCCCTGGACTGGCCCAAGGGTCCATCTTCCCTTTTCAGTTGGCTTCCTAAATCCATGTATAGACTACGAGCAAGTACTTCACTGTTGGACCTTGGTCCTTGGTACCTACCTTTCTTTGTAACAATGATCAGGTTGAGTCTTTCCAGATGACTTTAATGCCGAGTTGATTTAAACACCCCTATAAACTTTTCAAGAGCAGGGATCATGCCACTTGTTTCTATATCTCCACATAGCACAGGGCCTGGTTGTGGCTTTCTAGAAATATTTTGGAATAAATATGTTAATTAAAATATACTTTGGTTTTCTCCAATAATTTCACTTGTTCATGAACTCCCCTACATACACATCTCTGGTCCATATTCTAGTGTTGTCTATATTCTAGGCACTAACTTTATATACATAATTTTTAATATGCTGAACATACTCTTTTTTCAGGAACAGATTTATTTTCTTAATTCAAATCTTAGTTAACATATGGTGCAACATTGGTTTCAGGAGTAAAATTCAGAGATTCATCACTTATATACAACACCTAGAGCTCATCACAAGTGTCCTCCTTAGTACCCATCACCCTTCTAACCCATCTCCCACCCCCCTCCCTCTATCAACCCATAGTTCTCTATCATTAAGAGTTTTTTGTGGTTTGTTTCTCTCTCTTCTCTCCATCCCCCCTGAACACACTTCCCATATGTGTATCTGTTTTGTTTCTTAAGGTCCATATATGAATGAAATTATATGGTATTTGTCTTTCTCCGATTGACTTATTTTGCTTAGCATAATACATTTTAGCTCCAACAACATCATGGCAAATGGCCAGATTTCATTCTTTTTGATGGCTGAGTAATATTCCATTGTGTGTATATGTGTGTGTGTGTGTGTGTGTGTGTGTGTGTACAGACCCAGAGAGTTTAACTTTCTCATGCTCAGATAGCTATTAAATTGATGAACTTCTTCTATTTTTTTTAAGTTTATCTATTTTTTTAGTAATCTCTAAACCCAATGTGGGGCTCAAACTCATTACCCCAAGATCAAGAGTCGCATGCTCTTGTGACTGAGCCAGCCAGCTGCCCTTAAATTGATGAACCTCTTATCTAAGGGCCCAAACCCTTGTCTTTCTGAGTCTTGTTCTACCTTCCTGTCATTATAAAGCAATAGTTCTCCAAGTGTGGTCCACAGACTCTTGAAATGTCCCAGAGACCCTTGTAGGGATCCACAAGCCAAAACTATCTTCATAATAATACTGACATTTTGGCCTTTTTTAAAAACTTAAGTTTATTTATTTTTGAGAGAGAGAGCCAGAGAATGCAGGCTCACAAGCGGGGGAGGGGCAGAGAGAGAGGAGACAGAGAATCCCAAGCAGGCTCTTTGTTGCCAGCACAGAGCCCGATATGGGGCTCAAACTCATGAACTGTGAGATTATGACCAGAACTGAAACCAAAGTTGGATTCTCAACCCACTGAGCTACCCAGACCCCCGGGTTGTTGTTGTTGTTTTTTATTGTTGTTGTCTTTTTAATGTGTTGACAATTGCACCTTGATGCAAAAGCAGTGGCAGTAGTAGCCATTGTATTTTTTTGGTCTTTTAAGCAGGCTCCATGCCGAGCACAGAGTGCAACAGAGGGCTTGAATCCAACACCCTGAGATCAAGACCTGAGCTGAGACCAGGAGTCAGATGCTTAACTGACTGAACCACCCAGGCGTCCCTAGTAGCTGTTGAATTCTTCAGCACCACGCCCTTGCAGTAAAAACAACCACAGTCTCACTTGAAAATGTCCTGATGAAGCTATAAAAATTAATTTTATTAAATCTAGGCCCTTGAGTGCACATCCTTTTAATATTCTGTGTCATAAAATGGGAAGTACACACAGAGCACTTGTGCTGCATGCCAAAATATGATCTTTGTTTTGGGCAAAGCATTTGTGTGATTGCTTGAGACGTGAGCTGCTCCAGCTGCTTTTCTCATAGAACACCGCATTTGCTTATAGAACAAGCAGTAGGCAGACTGTGATTATTAGGTATTTCGCAGAAATGTTCTTGAAAACGAATGGAGTGGGCTTAACCTATCCAGGAAACCAACTGACGGTATTTATTACCAATGCTAAAACTTGAGCTTTCAAGAGAAAGAATTTTTGGAACACCTGTGTCCAGAAATTCGTCCCTGCGAATTTAATGGTTTCCGAAATCTTTATCAGCTTTTCGGATGAGACTGGTGGTGTCGACCAAGAGATTTATCTGATAAGGGATACGAAATGAGTCAACATTGGGAAGATCCAGATTTTCTGAAGGACAAGTGGTGTTACAAATCATGCATAGGGAGGGCGCCTGGGTGGCTCAGTCGTTGAGCGGCCGACTTCGGCTCAAGTCATGATCTCGCGGTCTGTGAGTTCGAACCCCGTGTCGGGCTATGTGCTGGCAGCTCGGAGCCTGGAGCCTGCTTCGGATTCTGTGACTCCCTCTCTCTGTCCCTCCCCCACTCACGCTCTGTCTCTCTCAAAAATAATAAACATGTAAAAAAAATTTAAAAAAACACAAATTATGCATAGGGAAAGCATCCATTTGAAATGCAAGATTAGACCAATGGATTTTAATATAACAAAGTATGAAAAGTTCATCGTTGTGATTGAAGAAACTGTGGCATGTGAAATTTGGGTGTAGTATTTAAGAAGAACAGCCACAATCATCTAAAAAGGCTGTTAAATTACTCCTCCTCTTTTCTTTCTTCTTTCTTTCTTTTTTTTCCTTTTTTGGTAGCCATGAGAGGATTTGTTTCTTTTAACGTTTATTTTGAGAGAGAGACACAGAATACAAGTGGGGGAGGGACAGAGAGAGGGGGAGACACAGAATCCGAAGCAGGCTCCAGGCTCAGAGCTGTCAGCACAGAGCCCGACGCGGGGCTCAAACTCAGGGACTGTGAGATCATGACCTGAGCCGAAGTCGGACACTCAACCTACTGGGCCACCAGGCGCCCCTGCTCCTCTTTTCAACTACATTTCTGTCTGAGGCTGAATTATCTTCATATGCTTGAATTGTGACAACGTATCACGGCAGATCTGAGAATTCAACTGTCTTCTAGTAAGCCAGACATTAAGAGATTTGCCAAGATGTAAAGCAGTGCCACTCTTCCCATTATTTTTTGAATATGTGCTCACTTTTCATTAAAATATATATTTTAAAGTTTATTTTTGACAGAGAGAGAGAGCATGCGCGAGAGAGTGGGGGAGGGGCAGAGAGAGAGGGAGAGAGAGAGAATCCCAAGCAGGCTCCACCCTGTCAGCGCAGAGCCCGATCTCACGAACTGTGAGATCATGACCTGAGCTGAAATCAAGAGTTGGATGCTCAACCGACAGAGCCACCCAGGCGCCCTTAAAATATATTATTTATATTAACATATAATAGGTTTAAAATTTATTTAAAATTACTTTTAATCAATTAATAATATTTCAAAAATTTTTCAGTGTGAATTTCTAAGAAGGTCAATATTGACAGATAAAATAATAAAATTTCTTTGTGAGTTCTCAGTCACTTTTCACAAATGAAAAGGGGTTTCAAGGCAAAAAATTTGAGGACTGCTGTGGAGTAAGGCACATGTGACAGGAGGGGACAGGAGGCAAACGCTTCCAGCAGAATGCCTGAGACGTTTCCCATTCATGGGAGACTGTGGTGAGATCAATCGAACATTCCATCTTTCCTTTCTCAGTCATTTTTGTGGTTAAAGCAGCCTAGGCTGAATGTTACTGCGGGTTAAAAGCTGGAGCCCCAAAAAAGAAGGAAGAAAGAAGACTATCTTTCTCTCAATTTTTTTTTTTTTTGCTTCTGTCCAGCAAATCTGCTCCCACCTGCAGCAAATGCTTAACGTCCATTAAATTTCTTTTAATGTTTATTTAATTTTGAGAGACAGAGACACAGAGAGAGAGACAGAGCATGAGCAGGGGAGGGGCAAAGAGAGAGGGAGACACAGAATCTGAAGCAGGCTCCAGGCTCTGAGCTGTGAGCGTGGAACCGAACCGTGAGATCACGACCTGAGCCGAAGTCAGACGCTCAACCAACTGAACCACCCAGGCACCCCAATGGACACCCATTTTAGACCTGTTCTGGTTTGGGGTGAATTTTTACTGGCACCACGCCTGCTGAGCTACAGTAGGGTTGCCAAACTTTTCGGGCCACCTGGTGATCCTCTCGTGATGGTGGGAGGAAGCTGCTATCTCATCATCCTGCTGCAATTCTCGCCCCCACTGTTTCTTTGTGGGCTAGCTCCCAGCATCAAAAAGCTCCCTGTGTAAAGCCAGTCCAGAGGGGTGCCTGGCTGGCTCAGTCAGTAGAGCATGTAACTCTTGATCTCAGTGCTATGAGTTCAAGCCCCATGTTGGGCATAAGAGTTACTTACAAAACAAAACAAAGCAAAACAAAACAGTCCAGGAATTTGAAGTAGGATCATAAGGTGTAAGAATAGAATCGTTCCTCACCGCCTCAGCCAACTGGCTTTGAAATCTGAAGAGCAACTCTCGGTCCCTCGGTATTTTCCTAGAGTTACAGATGTGACCATGTTGTCATTGATGTTCACCATGGAACATGATAGATAGCATCTTTGTCTTCAGCCAGGGGTGTGGCTGGCAGTCCAGCCAATTGTGTCGAGTTGGCCGTAATAGCCACCTTTAGTGTAACCAATAGCTAGCCCATAAACAGGAGACTGTGAAGGGTCTGGCAAATAAAAGAAGAGAACAAAAAAGAGAACTGATGGTTCATTTTATGTGACAACTTGGCTAGTCCATGGAATCCAGATATCTGGTCAAATACTAGTCTAAACGTCACTGTGAAGATACTTTCCAGATGATACTAACATTTAAATCAGTAGACTTTGAGCAAAGCCAATTTCCTTTCTTTGTGTGGGTGGGCCTCATCTAATCAGTGGAAGGCCTTAAGAGACAAAAGACCAAGATTGCCAGAAGAAGAGAGAATTCTGCTAGCAGACTGCTTTTGGACTCAAGCTGCAACATTGCTTTTTCTCTGGGTCTCCAGTCTACCAGCCCACCCTGCAGACTTTGGATTTGCCAGCTTCCACAGTTCTGTGAGCCAATTCCTTAAGTAAATTTCTCTATCTATATACAGATCCTCTTGGTTCTGCTTCTCTGGGGAACCTTGACTAATACAGTAATATAGCACAATTTTGAAAAATCGAGTAAAAGATGGGAGTTTGGGGAGGGGCTTAGAAGAATGTGATTTATTGTGCTCAATCGCAGGGGGTGCAGATGTCTTATGAGCTCTTTTGCCCTTTAATTGGCTGGGGCCATAATGAATTTGTATTCTCCTTGCTGCCCGGGGACTTCTTTAGTCACCACACCTCCATTTTCTTCCTTTTTTCCTAGTTCCATTTAATTTAATTTAAATTCAATTACATGCACCTCCCTAATAAGTTTATAGAAGTGCTGATAAGATTTCATAAAGAGCCACCATTGGGGAACACATGACATAACTTACAAAAACTTTTTGTTGTTGTTTTTGGAAGAAGAACTGGGTGAAGGAAGTGGGCGTTCTAAGAGGAAAGATATGGATCTTGTGTTGCAACCTCTGTACTATTTCCTATTAGAAAGCTTTTCATTCTTGAGATCTGCCATCCTTAGGTCTAGAATATTCTCGTATTCCATGGGGGGTTTTGAGAATCACATTCCTGAGAGAAATGCGCTTTCCTGATAGTTCCAGGAGCTCTCAGAACAATCCATATGGCTGGAATCTTGAGCACGGTTCGCGATAGTCCCCGGGAGAAATGAAGACCAGAGGAGGACCAGCAGCCAGAGGCAGACACGCTCTCCAGGAGACAAATGAGCGGGGCTGGAGCTATGTTAGACCAGCCAAGGGTAGCCTCTGCATTAGAGCCTCAGTGACCATCCCAGGAAGAATGAAATGTAAAATCTATCCATTAATTGCAGTCAAAACACATTTCTGGAGTTGGATTTCAGCCACGCCCCCATGACTGTCCATGAGATTCCTAGAGGGGCTGTCCATGTGCTGTGTTAGGTAGGGTCCACAGCAGACTACAACCGTCCTCGGAACTGTTGCTTCCTACCTCCCTGATTGCAACTTCCTAACTTGGAATGTGAGCCGTCTGCCCTAACGCATGGCTTGCAGTCAGGGGTCTCAGTTGCACGTGGCTCACAAAAGCAGATATGCATAATAAATACTTCTATTTTTCGGTAACTGTAATTATTGTTTTGAGTCCCCATCCACATAAATGGGAGAAATTTAACTGTTGCCGATTAAGGATTCCCATCTTTTACTCTGAGGCTCATGCCTAAGCTTGACAGCCCAAGGCCCCATCTCATCCCGGTGGCATCCCCCCTCGGGCACGCTCTGAAACATCTGTCTCTCGTCTGGTCGTTGGTTGTCCTTCTATGCAGCCCTCTATGGAGACACTCGGATTCCTAGCCACATGGCCCCGCAGGTGTGGGGCTTTCCCTGATACTTGTGTGCCACTCTGGTCTCTTAGGAGTTATTCTCCTTCCTTCCAAGACATGCTTTCTTTTGCAGAGTGTTTTTGTCTCCTTGTAGCTCTAGCCAGGAAACAGGCCCATTTTATTGGGGATCCCAGAAACCACCCGCAGGATCCCTGGGAACAAGTGAGGAGTGGGGTTTGTAACTTTCCCTTTGAACACTTACCCTCTCAGAGGTTGGGAATGACTGGCTCAAACTCACAAAGAGCATCCTCCCAAGTCCTTTGTCTCTACCATGCATCTTTTGACATCCTTCCTATGAGCGCAGAGTGGGGCAAGGACCAATCCTGAGTGGGGAGGGAATTGCTGAGGGAAAAAGTGGTGTTGCAAAAATATTATATCGCATCACAGTTGAGAGTGGAACCATGGGAACACAGAGAGTAGGTTGTCTCTAAAGAAAAGTTATCCCAAGAAAACAAGGAAAAAGGGAAAGAACTGAGAGATGGATTGGAACACCAGTTTATCAGAAAACCCGTGACCATTCCTAGCTTTGGACCCTCCCCCTTAGGTTTGCTTGATGGGAATTTTCACGAGTGAGGTATGTTGCTATTTTGCTACTTTATATATAATGATCAAAATATGCCAGATTTCTAACACATAAATGGATTTTGAAACTCAATAAATTTTCTAATACATGAATGAGTGATTAAAAAAGCCACGGACATAACTGGATATATGAAAGCAGCACAGGGTTAGATGAGCAGAAGGAGCTTCACAAACGTTACTATTTGAAAGATTAAAAGTTAATTTCAGGAATTCACAAAAGGAAAACATAAAAATAAATAAATAAAAAATAAATAAAAATTAATGTGATATTTTCTTTTGCTCAAGTGGTCGTCAATAATTCTGAGGACAAATATGTATAAATTAGGGAACTTATTTCATTAACAGGTCTCAGCCAGGCACTTAACTACTGAATGTTGACTCAGGGGGAAAAAAAAAGCCAACAAACAAGGCTGCAGAGCTGTGTTCAGGATACTGGACTTTAACTCTCTGACTGCAGATGATACTACTACAGCGAGCTGACCTGCAAGATGGATCTTTGAGATCAAAGGCTACAAATTATGATGTTTGCCTTTTAAGAAGTAAATGCTACTCTGACTTTCTTAGTTTGCACATTTCAACTGGAAGCCACAACATGGATTCATGGTATCTGCCTTGGTTTCTGTTCTTTGCCATTCTCTTCCTGGTTCCTGGCTTGGTAAGGAAACTGTGTTTGGAAAACAATGAGAAAAATTGGGGGCCTATTGCTTGTGTGTTCATGTTTTTGCTTTTTAGGAATTTCAAGATGTGAATGAAATGAGCGGGGCGAGCTGGGGCAGGCAGGGTCACGGGGTGAGAAGCAGCCCCGCCAGAGACAGAGTCAGGGACATGGACATAAAGTTATATATTTCTTTCAGTTTCATTTTGGTGTAACAAGTTTTCTCCTGATAAGGTGGAAAATGTGCAGTTTGAAAATCATTCCATTTTTTACTGCCGAGTGAAATGCATATTACTATTGCGGTGCCGTAAGACATGAATGGTGGATGTCACAGGCAAAGCCAGAGCTTACGGTTTTGTAGCATGGGGTTTCTCGTCTGCCTCTTTGTCAGGTTAGACCAATCTTTCTACAGTGACAGGTAGTTTGTACCGTAGACCAACCCAAAGTTTTAAACCTAGGGGGTTAAAAACCAAAATGCCTAGGGGGAATTTTAGTTGAGATTTTAAAATAAGCTATTATATTGAGCTGATATTCTATGAACAGGACCTACAACATTGAGAACAAGAGATGCCATTTAAGACACATTATAACTGTAGTTATGAACAAATGCTTGATAATTAAAAAAAATTTTTTAATGTTTATTTATTTTTAAGAGAGAGAACATGAGCAGGGGAGGGGCAGAGGGAGAGGGAGACACAGAATCTGAAGCAGAGCTGTTAGCACAGAGCCCGATGCAGGGCTCGAACTCACAAACCATGAGATCATGACCTGAGCCGAAGTCAGACCCTTAACTGACTGAGCCACCCAGGCACCTCTTGATGACTTTTATCATTAGGCACATTAGCATTCCTCTCTGAGTGTGCCTACGTGTGGCTAATGTGTGAGACAAACAGGCACTTCTTAATATCAAGAGGAGTAACTATCCAACCAGTTCATTCCTACTGCTTGCCAAACAGTCCATATGATTCTGGTATTTAGATATGTAAGCTGTATTAACCTATTTTATAGATAGTCTGAGTTTCTGGAAGGTGAACTGACTTGCTGTGAATTGGTGGAACCAGGCATAAAACCCAGACCTGCTGCCTGCCAGTCCCATGAGCTTTCTCACTAGACTCTAGACTTCCCTAAGAAATTTCTCAGGTTTAAGGGGTGCCTGGGTGGCTCAGTCAGTTAAGCATCTGACTTCAGCTCAGGTCATGATTTCACAGTTCGTGGCTTAGAGCCTTGTGTCAGCCTCTGTGCTGACAGCTCAAAGCCTGGAGCCTGATTCAGAGTCTGTGTCTCCCTCTTTCTCTCTGCTCCTCCCCTGCTTGTGCTCTCTTTCTCTCTCAGAAATCAATAAACATTTAAAAAAATTAAAAAAAAGAAATTTCTCAGGTTTACTTCATTTTTTCCATTGGGCATATAGTATAGGTTTTTCATTTGGTCACTTGTAGAGAACCTATTTTCAGAAGTGTTTTTTTTTTTTTTTATGTTTATTTTTGAGGGAGAGAGAGAGAGAGAGAGACAGAGCAAGAGCGGGGGAGGGACAGAGAGAGAAGGAGACACAGAATCTGAAGCAGGCTCCAGGCTCTGAGCTGTCAGCCCAGAGCCCAATGAGGGGCTCGAACCCACAAACTGTGAGATCATGACCTGAGCCAAAATCAGACGCTTAACCGACTGAGCCACCCAGGTGCTCCTTAGTGTGTGTATGTTTTTTTTAACGTTTATTATATTTTTGAGAGAGAGAGTGCACACACCTGAGCAGGGAAGGGACAGAGTGACGGAGAGAGTCCCAAGCAGGCTCCACGCTGTCAGTGCAGTGCCTCATGTGGAGCTTGAATTCACAAACCATAAGATCATGACCTGAGCTGAAATCAAGAGTTGGACACTTGACTGACTAAGCCATCCAGATGCCCCTTAAGGTTTTTTTTTTAATTGCAAAGTATACCCATTGATTTTTTTTTTCTTAACATTTCTCAAGCAGTGTCTTGAGAAAAACGTGAAAGTAAACCATGATTGATGAGGTCTTCAATAAAATTTCTTTATAAGGGGTTGTTATAAATTACAATAATATTTCAACAATGGGGATAAATTATTAGGTTTTTCAAACATTGCTCCATGAATCCTTCAGAGAATCATGTTTAAAGTGAACATTTATCTGAGGGCTGGAGTCTTACATGCTGCCTTCTTTTCAATCTGTGAAGTTAGTTCCTTGTTTCTTTCACCTTCAAATCCATACAACAGCCAATTTTATTTTTTACATGAGATAAGAAGACCCTTTCATCCAAAAATTATTTTAGACTCCAAATTAGCTGTCTTAGATATAAGCCAGAAATTATTAATATATTAATATTAAAGAACTCCCCTCCCTCTACAAATTACTAGATATAAATTGGAACCAAGAAGATCTTTTATGTCATGGGTGTCATAATAATGCCTTTTTTTTTTTTTTTATGTGTTTGTTTCTCAGCCAACTCCAGAAAACTTTGGTGAGTCTATTTTGAGTTTTGTTCTAAGTTATAGTAAAAGAAAGTCATGTGGATGATAGAACAACAGGACAGAATAACTTAGGACACATTTAATGCTAGGCACAATGCGTAATTATGTATGCATAATTGTATAATTGCATTGAACTTTAGTCAAACACTGACTTCTTTTGATTTATTGAGAACTGTTTTATTGTTCCTGTTCCAGGGTTCCACATACCCAGCAGAAAAACAGATGGTGACATAGGAAAATCCAAACACAATGACTCACATGAGACATCCCATAAATGCTTGCTGTTACTACTTTTGCTATTTTGCATCAAATCAGGTGGACCCGATGTCCATCCTATTCTGTCGTACCCTTAGAGATTTGGCCCTATTATTTACTCCTTTGCAACTTACAAGAGTAATTCAAATTTAAATTAGGACTTTTGCTTGAGAGTTCCAAGATATGTTACTAGCAAAGGGATATATACAAATGGGTAGATTGGGCTGGTTTGACCAGATTTAAACATTTGCTTCTCATTTAATCTAGTCATCTAGTCTAGTCTTTCAAATTCAGTTTAATATTATACAGAGTGACCAATTTCTTATTCCTGAAGTCATTTGACGTTCAAGGGACATGGATAAGACAAAAGCATATATGCAAAAGCCCCATAGCCCCAAGCCTAGCTCATGGGAGGTTCTCAATCAGTCAACCAGTCAATCAATCAATCAATCAATGTATGTTGAATCAGAACCTAGTAGTCACTTACCTGATACAAAGAACTTTCCTTACTTTTAATTTGGTAATTGATAAAGATTGTCGTCTTTCAAAACATAATGCTCAATGTGTTTTTCTCTTTCCTTTAGTTAAAGATGTAGATGGTGGAATTGATCAAGATATATTTGATATCAATGAAGGTTTGTAGATTTTTCTTTTTTACATATTTTAGTAAGTAGAGGGTTTGAATCCAATTTGCTAACATGAATTTTTATCTTCCCTCTTAGAATTGGGGCTGGATCTATTTGAGGGAGACATCAGACTTGATGAGGTGAGTTGAAACAAAGCAAGGAAGAATCTTCTATTAACTACTGCGAATTAAAGTACAGAGTATATGAGAATGATTGGACAACATGGGCTTTGTTAAGCCCAACTGTCTCTAGAGATACAGTATCATAGAGACAGATGTATTCAATAAATACATTATACCCTGAGGGACTTGCATAATAATGCCTTCATTATCCATTACTCAGATTTCTGTGTGGTTAAAGCCATCGTCACTCACTATGTATGCCTTGATCTTATTGGTCCGATGAATTTTCATTATTGGGACAATATGATGCTTTCATTTTTATTTTCATTTAAGTTTATGTATTTATTTTGAGAGAGAGCACAAGGGAACAGAGGAGGGGCAGAGGGAGAGGAAGAGAGAGAATCCCAAGCAGGTTCCACACTGTCAGTACAGAGCCCCGCACAGGGCTCGAACTCATGAACTGTGAAATCGTGACTTGAGCCAAAACCAAGAGACAGGTGCTTAACCAACTGAGCCACTCAGGTGCCCTGATGTTTTCATTTTTAAATAAAACCTCCCTGATTTAATCTAGTTGAGGCCAAATTAAACTGAATTTTTAAACATATCAATGAATCAGAATTTTTACTGTAAAAGATAGATTTTGTGACTTCTATCCTGACAGCTAAAGATAGTGTTGCCAAGTAAAGATCTTGCCAAATCTATGCATGAAGAGTATATGGCACATGGATGAGCATAGATTACTTACAGGTAGTTCTGCTGGGAACTTCAACTCAAGAAGCAGAGCTGCAGTGTCTCAGGTTTAGTCTTGGGCTTGTTCTTCTATCTGTACTCTTTCCCTCTGGATCTCACCTTGTCCGAGGGCTTTAAACGTCATGTCTATGCTGATGATTCCAAAGGTGTGACTCTTATCCATTCCTTCTCCTGCACTCCAGACTTGTCTATCCAAGTGCCAACTGGTCAGTTCCATTTCCGCATTTATGAGGTGTCTCACATGTAAGGCGTTCTCAACTGGACACCAGTTTCATGCAAACTGCTCCTCCTTGACCTTCGCTCTTGGCAAAGTCATCACCCTACTCCTCGGAATAAGTAAAAAATCCGGGAGTCACCTTTGCTTCTGCTCTTTCTCTCACCCCTCCATCAGATCCATCAGTAAGTTCTGTCATTTCCAATGCAACACATGCCCCAAATAACCCACTTTAATTTGTCTCTCTATTTCAAATATTGCTCCCCTATAATTTTTTTCTCCCTGTCCCTGTCCCCACCCCCCTCCCAGCAAAGTAGTCTTTTATTTATTTATTTTTTAAGTTTGTTTATCTTGAGAGAGAGAGAGTGAGAACACTAGTGGGAAGGGGCAAAGAGGGAGAGAGAGAGAGAGAGAGAGAGAGAAAGAGAGAGGATCCCAAGCAGGCTTCGCACTGTCAATGCAGAGCACAATGTGGGGTTTGATCTCACGAACCATGAGATCATGACCTGAGCCGAAACCGAGAGTCAGATGCTTAACCGACTGAGCCACCCAGGAGCCCCACAAAGTGGTCTTTTAAACCAGCAATGATATCATTTCACTTCCAGGCTTGAAACTCTTCAACAGCTTCCTACTGCATGTAGAACAATAGCCAAACTTACCCACAGCCTTCAAGACCTTGCATAATTTAGCTCCTGCCCACTGTTCTCCCATCTCCTCTCCTTCTTTCTTACTGCGTCTCTTTTCTCTCTTAACTCTTTAGGCTACTGGCCTCAAAACAGACTCAGAACATACCGAGTGTATTTGCCCCTCAGAACTAGCAGCCTTCCTCCATTACCTTTAAATTTATCCTGCTTAAACCTACTTATTTTCTTCCATTTTAAATTTCATTTATTTCTAGATTAACTATTCATTGTTCCCTAGGTTTTTGCCTGATTCATTTAATTAACCCTTCACATTTATTTTTGACAGGCACAAGATAGAAATTCCATCATCGGAGAAAAATACAGATGGCCTCATACCATCCCATATGTTCTAGAAGATAGCTTGGGTTAGTATATACCTTGGAGAATCCATAACTGATGTATATTCCTGACAGAATATAATCACAGTATTTTCACGAGTAGGCTCTTATGGGCTTTCAGGATTTATTTGTTGCTTTATGTGGCTATGGACAAATATTTACTTATAAAAATAAGCAAAATGAACAATGAAAAGAACCACAGTGATTTTGTCTGAAATATTTGCTGAATTTTGACCAAGAAAGGGATTAACGCAACCAACATTTATGGAGAGCCTACTTTGTGTTGGCTGCTGGAGACACAAAGATCAGGAAGGTAGTCTTTATCTGAAAGCTGCCGTTTCCTCTATGGTCAGGGTTTTACATATGAGTTGAAAACAAAAACAACCAGGGGCTCCTGGGTGGCTCGGCCAGCTGAGTGTCCGACTTCAGCTCAGGTCACGATCTTACAGTTTGTAGGTTACAGCCTTGCATCAGGCTTGCTGCTGTCGGTGCAGAGCCCGCTTCGGATCCTCTGCCCCTTTGCCCACAACGCTCCCTCGCTGGCTCTCTCTCAAAAATGAACAAACATTACATTAAAAAAAAAAAAAAACCCAAAATAAACAAACATAAAACAACCAAACAAAACTTAGGGACTGGCATTGGTTTGCCAAAATTTTGTTTTGCCAAGCGAGGAACTTACCCAGCAATAAGAACCCACTATCTTTATCATCATCTTTTCATAACATAAATAATATTTTAACACTAAAAAGTCAGAAGAATCCAATCCAAAACAAAAGCCAGTGTAGAAGAAATTTAATTGCAAAGGAAAACTCTAAATGTGGTCCTCATTTTATTTACAGTTTCAGTTGCCAGAATCATTTTAGCAACTGTTGTTTGGGAAACTCTTCTTTTCTTTTCTTTTTTTTAAGTTTATTTATTTATTTGGGGAGGGAGGGAGAGAGAGAGAAAGAGAGAGAGAGGGAGAGCGAGCACACAAGCAGGAAGGAGCAGGGAGAGAGAATCCCAAGCAGGCTCTGAGCTGTCGGCTCAGAGCCCAACGTGGGGCTCAGTCTCACAACTGTGAGATCATGACCTAAGCCAAATCAAGAGTCAGATGCTTAGCCAAATGAGCCACTGAGGTGCCCCTGGAAAGTTTTCTTAAAGTTCATACATTTCAGTGGAGAATCAGATCGGCCAAAAGTTAATTACAATAGAACGGGATACATATTTTGCTTAATGACAGGTTGAAAAGCTGTGGGAGCGCATTGCAGGGGCATGTGACTCAGCCTAGATGTAAAGGCATCAGGGGGCAGGTGACACTACGTAGCAGGGCTACCAGGACATTTATGCAAGTTATACATGGTACATAGGCGCCTGGGAAGGGGGAAGTGGGACTGAAATCAGGTTTGCATTTCGTTCATCAAGAGGCATTTGTTTCTTTGCATGAAGTGCTATTTACTACCTGCCACGTCAAGACTTGCAGCATCTGCCCAGACGAAGTGCTCCTTTGTAATAATCCGCAGAAAGGCGTCATGTGGGCCAGCATGGCTTCTGACAGCAAGGGAAGGGTGCTCCAGGCAGATGGACCACTATGTGCAAGGGCATGGGGAAAGGGTGAACCCTTAACTGGAATTTTGGTTGGAAATGGGGAGTTAGTGAGGTTGAACAGGTAGGCAGAATCTAGTTTGGAAAGACTTGAGTGTTTCCCACATTAAAGAACTTGGTGTGCATACTGATGGTGACATGGAACCTCCAGAAGTTTTAATGTGGGTGTGAGATTATGATCAAGCTAGTTGCCGTAGAGAAGATGTATCATTAGTGGGGGGGCGGGGCCGGCAAGGAAAAGAGATCAGATAAGGAATCTATAGAAGAAATTCAGGGAAGGATTGAGAGTTTCTGAACCAAGTCTCTCTCAGCGAGGATAGACAAGAACGGACAGTTCTAAGACAGCCTTAGGAGGCAATTGTTAGATTTAGTGATTGACTGCAAGAAAAGGGATCGAGGTAAAGAGATGCTGGTGCCCAGGATTCAGTCTTAGGCAACTGAGTGCATGGTAGTGCCTGTAACAAGAACAGGGAATATGTCTGAAAGAGGGTGAGATACAGAAGTGTGGTGGAAATTGACATGCAGAGTTCGAAATGTATCAGGTCCACTGTGGTGGAGAGATCATATGAAGTATTGGTGTACAGCCTAATCATTCAGGATAGAGACAGATTTGGGTGTTCTTAGGTTGTGGGAGGTGGTTGAAGCCACTGGTGTGATGAGCCCCTTGCACTGGTGCGATGAGCCCTGCATATAACACGTACTCTTTAGATAGATGGAGCGTATTGAATGGCCCAAGAAGATTGTATTGAGCGAGAAGATGGCCAAGATTGGAATCCAGCTTGGGAGAACAACTTTCTCGAATTGATATAGACGGAGGATCTGTTAGAAGTGACTGAGAAGGGAGGACTGGCCAGAAACATAGATGAAAAACCAAGAGGAGGTAGAAAAAGCCAAGGCCAGAGGTGGGATTAGAAACTATAATGTGGAAGGGAAAGATAGTCACTGACTTTAGGAATGGGGGGGAAATCTGAATGCCTTTAATTATTTATAATATTTTTTGGTCTTAATATTTTGATTAAAAATATAAAAATTCTTTTCTTTTCAAATTATTTATAAAAATTAGAAAAATTGTTCTCCTAAGGTGTTCTGTGAAATACCAGTGAGCTTTAAATTTCATTGTATCTCTTGGCTACTTTTGCCCTGAATTTTAACCAAAGCTATTGTAACTTTATGAGCTTTATGTACCTGTTTTAACACATTATAAAACAACATAGTGAATGCCTTGAGGCCCAGAGCTATTTTTCATCTTGCAAATCTGAGGATTAGCATAGTCTCTGACATTTTATAGGCAGTTAATACATATTTTTAAAACTAAATTGATAAACTGGGGTGACTGGCTAGCTCAGTTGGTAGAACATGTGACTCTTTTTTTTTTTTAATGTTTATTTATTTTTGAGAGAGACAGAGTGTGAGTAGGAGAAGGGCAGAGAGAGAGGGAGGGAGACACAGAATCTGAAACAGGCTTCAGGCTCTGGGCTGTCAGCACAGAGCCTGATGCAGGGCTCAAACTCGGGAATGGTGAGATCATGATCTAGGCTGAAGTCAGTCGCTTAACCAACTGAGCCACCCAGCTTCTTTGAGCATGTGACTCTTGATCTGAAGGATGTGAGTTTGAGTCCCACGGTGGGCATAGAGTTTACTAAAAAAAAAAATATATATATATATATAAAAATAAATTGATAAACATATACAAATCAAACATGTCAGGTAAAAAATTCAGTCCACATCTTACTATCCAAACTGTGTACATTTAAAAAAAAATTTTTTTTTCAACGTTTATTTATTTTGGGACAGAGAGAGACAGAGCATGAACGGGGGAGGGGCAGAGAGAGAGGGAGACACAGAATCGGAAACAGGCTCCAGGCTCTGAGCCATCAGCCCAGAGCCCGACGCGGGGCTCGAACTCACGGACCGCGAGATCGTGACCTGGCTGAAGTCGGACGCTTAACCAACTGCGCCACCCAGGCACCCCCTGTGTACATTTTTATATGGGTATAACTATAGTGTTTTAAAATTTTTTTAGAGGCACTGGGTGACTCAGTTAAGCATCTGACTTCAGCTCAGGCCACGGTCTCATGGTGTGTGGGTTTGAGCCCTGTATCAGGCTCCGCACTGACTATGCAGAATGGGATTCTCTCTCTCTCGCTCTTTTTCTGCCCCTCCAACTTCTCTCTCAAAATAAATAAACTTAAAAAATTGTTAAGTTGTTTTGCTTCATTTTTTATTCTATTTATTTATTTATTTATTTATTTATTTAAGAGTAAACTCTATGCCCAACTTGGGGCGTGAACTCATGACCCAGAGATCAAGTCACATGCTCCACCGACTGAACCAGCCAGGAGCCCCCGTTTTAAATTTTTTAATCTGCTTTTTTCAATTGATATTACAGCATTATTTTGTGCTAGTTTTATAACATGATTAAACCCCAAATTTTTAGGTCATTTTTAAAATTCCATTATTTTGATTCTTTCTCATTTGGAAAATACTTTACCCCTGTTTAATATTGTAGCATTGAACTTACTCTCTATGCTTAAAGTGAGAAGAGGATGTCCTCATATTTCTGAAATTTATACCATCTCGAAATGACTCTGACTGAGGAAATCACTAAGCAAAGCCACCCTTACAGGTAGCAAAAGTAAATACCTATGAAGGGTTAGTAAATACCTATGAAGGGTTTACTGGAAGTGACTTCGGGCTCTCCAGAAATCGCTCTTAACCAACATATTCAATTCTGCTTTAGTCTTTTTGCTTACATTCCGGGTGTTTCCTGGCTGTTAGATGCAGCTTTTCTGGAAGGGGTGACTCTTGAGGCAGCCATGGATAGCTTCCTGTGAATAAGTGATCATTCCTTGCCTGGGTGTCAGACTTGACGTGTGTGGGGCAGGTAGAGAGCAGACAGGGTAAAAGGAGGGGGGATGGAAGTGAAAATCAAGGTGCTAGGAACCTGAAAGGGCTAAAGAGAAAAATAATCCTGAGCAGCTGCTTGCTTAATTCCAAGGCTTATCTAGGACCTGCTTTAGCCTTCAGAGCCTGGGGATTTAAATAACATGATCCCGGGGTGGGGGTGGGGGTGGGGGGCTCCTGCATCTATGAGTCAAAGATAATTAGCCTTTGGTAATGAAGGCACACAGTAAATGAAGAGCTTATCTTGGTAGAGGGCTATATCCCTTTCACAAAACTTTCACATATGTTTCCTTATTTGACTCTCAATTCAATGAAGGGTAAAAACTATCCTTGTGGGGCGCCTGGGTGGCTCAGTCGGTTAAGCATCCGACTTCGGCTCAGGTCATGATCTAATGGTCTGTGAGTTTGAGCCCTGCGTTGGTCTCTGTGCTGACAGCTCAGAGCCTGGAGCCTGCTTCGGATTCTGTGTCTGCCTCTCTCTGCCCCTTCCTGACTCCGCTCTGTCACTCTCTGTCTCTCAAAGATAAAAAAAAAAATTAAAAAAAAAAAGCTATCCTCATTAAACTTTGATAAAAGGCCTAGACCTGCATGCTCCTTTTACAGTCTGTCCTTAAAACAGGCTTGTGGTGGTGGGTATCATCATGTCTTATTGTAAGGAAGTGTTAGATTTGAGATAAGAATGCAAACATGATATTTATAGTACAGAAAATCCAGAAACACTTTAAATATCTGACAATAGGAAGTTACTTGTATATGTTACAGCCGTATAAGGTAGCCATTAAAATGATAAAAAGAACACTTGATAAAGCTTTTAATGATATACTATTTAGTGAAACACATAGTTTATAAAATATGTAGACTGATTTGTATTTTCTAAAAAATATGTGTATATTGTGAGTATATAACATACAAGCAAGAAGCTTGATGAGAGTGGCTGATTATTTCTGAAGTGATAAGCTTTTATAATTTCCTTCTTTTTGTTTATCTGCATTTTCTAACTTACTTGCAATGAACATGTTTTATTTGTGTGGTATTATAAAAGGTGGAATTCTGGGTGCCTCATATAAATTCATATGGATTTTAGGGCCCCCTATGTGAGTCCTGTTCTTGATCCTCACCGAAACAGAGGACCTTCCTACTAGTTGTTTTCAAAAGTGCAATGGTCATGTAAGAAGGGAGGAAGGAAATGAACATTCGATAAATGCTCATTTTACTTGGAACTGCCCCTCTGCTTTCTCCTATCCTCACATTATCTCCTGAAAAGTTGATTTTATTTTATTAAAAAATTTTTTTTAATGTTTATTTTATTTTATTTTTTATTTTTGAGACAGAGAGAGAGAGAGAGCATGAACAGGGGAGGGTCAGAGAAAGAGGGAGACACAGAATCTGAAACAGGCTCCAGGCTCTGAGCTGTCAGCACAGAGCCCGACGTGGGGCTCGAACTCATGAACCGCAAGGTCACGACCTGATATGAAGTCAGACGCTTAACCGACACCCCTTATTTTATTTTATTTTTAAGTTTATTTATTTATTTTGAGAGAGACAGAGACAGCGTGAGTCGGGGCGGGGCAGAGAGAGAGAGAGAGAGAGAGAAAATCCCAAGCAGGCTCCACACTGCCAGCTGCCATCACAGAGCCCAATGTGGGGCTTGAATTCACTAACCTTAAGATCATGACCTGAGCTGAAACCAACAGTCCAACACCTAACTGGCTGAGTCTGATGCTTAACTTTGTGCCTGCAAAGTTGATTTTATTTCCCCACTTAGCTGATAATTTTAGAAAACTCTGAAGGTGAATTGAATTGGCAAAGGTTACGCATCAAAAGTGATGAGGATGGGAAAGAACTTAGGCGTCTCTGGCTCAGAGTCCAACTGCTTTCCACTTGGCCACACTGTCTCCCACTTCCCAGGAACCACCATCCTTCCCAGGAACCCCTTCCTCCGGGGTTGCCCTCCAACCTTCTTTTCCTGAATGTCTTTGTTGCTTTCATGCCTCTGCTTTTTTTGAAACAATGGTTAACTCTAATTTGGGTCCTGAACTCACTTGAGAATCTTATGAACAGTTTCCCCAGGAAATGCACTTTGCAGATATAGGTATAGACAGCTACAGATGAGATATAAATACATAGGTGATATATAGATGATATAGATACAGAATAGATACAGATGATAGAAGTACAGATATGGATGCTGCACCTACCATTCCGGAATATTCCTGGACTCCCATCTCAAGGTCTTCAAATTACAAGCTCTGCTGTGAGGCTTTAAATACATACTGTAGCTTCTCAGATGAAGCATGTGACAGTGATGGTTCACTCTGGCTGCCTGTGATCCAAGGTGTTTGTGTTCTGAGGTAAAGGTATGGTTTTTGTTGTTGTTCAGTAACGCACCTCTAGTGGTTCCAAAGAAACAAATATGGGGCAAAATCAAGGATCTGAAGAAGAACCAAATACTTGCATATGATACATACTTAATTGGGACTGAATACTAAATTTGGTAAAAATAAAACACTAAACATTCAGGAAGGGACTAACTCATGATAAACAATGTAATGCATAGCCCATTTCCATGGTGAATTGTTTAATGGTGATAATGTTAATAAGTGTATTTTTTGTTGGTTTTCTTCCTTCAGAAATGAATGCTAAGGGAGTTATCCTTAACGCATTTGAACGCTATCGCCTAAAAACATGCATTGACTTCAAGCCTTGGACTGGAGAAGCTAACTATATATCAGTGTTCAAGGGCAGTGGGTAAGGTGGAAAGTTTGTCTTCTAAGGGTTCAAATGCCAACCATTGCAGGTATGGCCTGTCACAACAATTGCCCTAGTCCCTGACCTTGAGGGTGGGTGGGGGCTTCCTTAGCTGTTTGCTGGAGCGTAAAAGACAAACTACATCTAGTTTCTCTAGCCATAAAAATAATATTTTCACACATGCAACCAGACTACCCACATTAAGGCAAGGAGGGTGGGATTGCATGCCATCCAGCCCATAACTTAAGGAACTTCAACCATTTGTAGTTTACATAGTTTTTATTTCCCTCTTTCAGTAAAACGCGTGTACACACGTGTATTTCAATTTATTTTCTTTTTCTTTCTCTTTCTCTTTTTTAAAAGGCTTTGGATATTTTTTATTTGATTGTGTAATTCAAAACATGTAGCACTAAATTGTGCCAGGCATTATTTTAAGAGTTTTATAAGTATTAACTAATTTAGTCTTCAGAGCTAACCTGCAACATAGGTTCTGGTTTTCTCTCCCATTTTACAGATGAAGAAATGGACTCAGCCAGAGGAATGGCTAAGTCCTGAGTCCATGCTCTCTTTTTCTTTTTTTTATTTATTTTTGGGACAGAGAGAGACAGAGCATGAACGGGGGAGGGGCAGAGAGAGAAGGAGACACAGAATCGGAAACAGGCTCCAGGCTCTGAGCCATCAGCCCAGAGCCTGACGCGGGGCTCGAACTCACGGACCGCGAGATCGTGACCTGGCTGAAGTCGGACGCTTAACCGACTGCGCCACCCAGGCGCCCCTCTTTTTTTTTTTTTTTTTTTAATATAATTTATTGTCAAGTTAGCTAACATGCATTGTATATAGTGTGCTCTTGGTTTTGGGGGTAGATTTCCCGTATTTCAATTTATTTTAACCTAACTACACTTACTGCTTGAGTTACACTGAGTATTATTTGCCTGGGGCTTGGCAATTGGATGTGGTTGCTACACCTACAAAACTTTATGAGTGGTCATCAACATACCAAGGACCATGTGAAAAACTTGGACATTTCTAGAAAAAAATCAGGACTCGGTTGATCGGGGGATGCCTTGCTCCCGTGTAATATTTGGTGGCAGGACCAGTTCTCCAAAAGTCATGTGATCTGTGAGGTTATGAGAGGGAGGCAGTGTCCTGATAAAAGAGTGAAGGATGTAGGTGGGTTAAAGGAGAGGACGGGGCACTGGGGATTGTGCCCCGAGGCCTCAGCCTGCATGGTGAGAACACCCTCTCCCCTTGTCCCGTGAACTCTCCTGTAAGCTGCTGGTCTTCAGTGGGCAACATGCATGTTGGGAAGCAAGAACTCTCCATCGGGGAGAACTGTGACAGAATAGCGACAGTTCAACATGAGTTCCTCCACGCCCTGGGGTTCTGGCATGAGCAGTCTCGTTCCGATCGGGATGACTACGTCATGATAATGTGGGACAGGATTCTGTCAGGTACGTTTCTTTTGTTTTCTTACATTTTGGGCCACAAACTGAATTTCTAAGCATGTGCTGTCTCCTGCCGACCGTTAATAATGGGAAAACTGAAGTGATGCTTTACTTCACGTGCATGAGTTCACGTGCCTGAAGGTTGTTGGGGCACTGATACCCCAGACCCCTGGTGCATTGGAGCTGGACGGGATCTAAGAAGCTGGTGTTTCCCCAAACACATTTTAGGGAGTGCTGTCCCACAAAATGCTCCCAGATGTGTGCGGAAAGAGATCCGCAGTCCAATTAGTTTGGGAAGTCCTAGGTTAAAATACATTAAACTTGAGTTACTGATACCGCTTTACTGTTCAGAGTCTCCATTAGAGTAACACATATTGTAAATCTCCAAATAAGAAGCATTTCCCGAACTGACTTGATCATCGCCTTTTTTTTTTTTTTTTTGAGTATTTGTGTTTGTTGTTCTATGGAGCCCATACTGGGAAACACTGCAGCAATTGATGAGCCGGAACTTTTTGGGACTTTCTATTCCAAGTCAGAAGTGTCTTAATAACATTGTACAACTGAAGCTCGTGTTTTCCACAAGGACGCTTAGTGTCCCCATCTGTCCTGCCTGCAGAGGGTACGGTGGAGGGAGTGGTATTGCTGTCCTATGAGGCATTGTGGGGGCTGCTCGGTACTGAGACCCCTGAACATCACAGCTCAGTGATATTGCTGTCTGGTGATCTCAACTGGGGTAAGGCACAGCAGCGGACTACAATATTTCTGGAGCAAGACAAGTGCTTAGCTTCAATCCATCATCTCACTCTTTAAGATTCCCTGGGTCTTACTTTGACAGAAACTTCTGTCCAGATTTGATAACACATCTATAAGCTTTGGAGATCAGTTCCACCTCACTGTTTCCCCTAAATCATCCCATTTCAAGTTGCAACCAGACGCTCATCAGTGTGATGCTAAACAACCAGGTATCTTCTCTGAATGTATTCGTTTTAAAAACTTGCACACGTGTTCCAGTAACCATGAAATCCCTGAGTACGTCAGTTCTTTCTAAGGACTCCTGCCTGTATTATCATTCCGAGGTCCCTTCCCACCACACTTCCCAACGTCCTCTTACCTCCACCTCCATCTGCTTTGGGTGCCCCCACCCTCCCACGAGCACCTGCCAATGACCTTGACTGTGTCGATAACACCTTTTAGAATCTACCTTTCTAATAGAAGCTCTTAGAGCCTTACACTAAATGCTAATGTCCAATCTTGGGCAGTGATGGAAGCCTAGAGTAAGATAAGCTAAATTTTGTGAACATCGAGTAATTAAAGATCTTTTTAAATTTAACATTTAGGCAGAGAGCACAATTTTAACACCTACGATGACCAAGAATCAGACTCCTTGAATGTTCCCTATGATTACACGTCAGTAATGCACTACAGTAAGACGGCTTTCCAAAATGGAACAGAACCAACAATTGTAACACGAATCTCAGACTTCATGGATGTGATCGGCCAGCGAATGGATTTCAGCAACTATGATCTCTTAAAGTTGAATCGACTGTATAATTGCTGTATGTGGCAGGTTCTTTGAAATGTTTTCTGTGTCTCTCTGCCATGGAGGGGAAAATGACGTGCCGTGCCATTTTGCCGAGCATTGCTGGCTTTTCTGCAATTATGGTTAGATAATTGATAATTATAGTTTTTTTTTAAATTTTTTTTCAACATTTATTTATTTTTGGGACAGAGAGAGACAGAGCATGAACAGGGAAGGGGCAGAGAGAGAGGGAGACACAGAATTGGAAACAGGCTCCAGGCTCTGAGCCATCAGCCCAGAGCCTGACGCGGGGCTCGAACTCACTGACCGCGAGATCGTGACCTGGCTGAAGTCGGACGCTTAACCGACTGCGCCACCCAGGCGCCCCGATAATTATAGTTTTTATAGTTAAGTTTGATATTAAAAAAAAATAACAAACGTATAAATACCCAAATCCCAATCCATACCTGGGAAGCAATATTTTTCTTCTTAGAAGTTCTGCCCTTTAGCTCTACAAACAAATTGGGTCCTATAGTAACATGCCCCATGTTGATTTTTAGTATATGTGCTGCCGAAGCGAGCACCCATGTTGATTTTTAAAGAAGGAGCCATCATATCAATGGGATTTTATAATCTGGGTTGCTGTTTAATAATCTGGGTAACGAGAAGAGTGTAGACTCACGTTCCAGAATCAGCGAGGTGTTCCCTTTAACGCCATCCTGGTATTCCCAGTACTTCCATGACAGTTTTTATTACCTGGATTATCATGTTGTAGGAGTGTCGATAACTGTGTGTGTGTGTGTGTGTGTGTGTGTGTGTGTGTGTGTGTGGTTTGTTTGTTTGTTTGTTTGTTTTTGCTTTTGTAGCCTCTTCCTTGAGCTTTCTGGACTCGTGCAACTTTGAACTGGAAAACGTGTGCGGTATGATTCAAAGTTCAGGTGATAGTGCTGACTGGCAACGGACTTCCCAGGTCCCCAGGGGCCCAGAGAGCGATCACTCCAACATGGGCCAGTGCAAAGGTAACAGGAGTGAGATACTTCTAGATTTTACACTTGGTGGCTCCAGTCTTTTCCTTGGCCATGAAAGACTGGGATTTTGTCTCTAATTTCTATCTGAACTATTAATGATAACCCATTCAGTTGCTACTAAGGAAACAGTTCTGTGCCTTGTAAGGACATGGTTCATTTCTTTGCTTTTACTCTCTGACTTGTCTTTCTGTGAGTCAGAATTGGGCTCTGTGAAGCCTCTCTACCTATACGTGCCCACAGCAGGAGGGGACAGTATCTCCCGGAAAGACTCTTATCTACAGGGCAGTGGGGTGGTTTTCTCAAAGCTTGCCAGATACAAGACACTTTGCAGTCAACGGCACAATGTTGTGAATTAATCACTTTCAGAATTCCAGCTGGTTGTGATTACATGCTCCTGTTACAAGAATCCTTACAATGAAGAGTCAAAGTACAATTGATTTAATTTTTTTCAGATGAGTATCCTTTTCCATAATAATTTTGTTTTAAATTAAATAGTCATTTATTTGGCTACAAGTACTCAATTTTTATTTATTTGCTCACTTCTGGCAATAAAGATGTAAAACTAGACTTCAAAACTTAGGGTCATTGCATGAGAGCTCAGCCAGTCTAGGCAGTGGTTGAGGTCCCTAACAGCAAAAAGTGTTTTTCTTTTTCTTTTTCTTTCGTGGAGGATGGTGGGGTGGGGTGGGGGGGACAGCGGAGAAGACAGATGTTAAGGGTACAAACTTGCAATCAGTAATAATAAGCCCTGGAAATCTAATGCACAGTGTAGTGACTATAGACAGGAATATTATATGCTAATCATCAAACTTATTAACAACTAGAACTTAATTATTCTTACAACAAAAAAGGGATAATAATTATGTAACATGTTAGGGGTTGTTAATTATTGCTACAGTAGCAGTCATATTGTAATATATAAATGTGTCAAATTAACATCTTGTACACCTTAAATTTACACCATGCTATATGTCAAATATATATCAATAAAAATACAATTTTCTTTTAAAATGCAGATTAGGGGGCACTTGGGTGGCTCAGTAGGTTAAGTGTCTGACTCTTGATTTCAGCTCAGGTTGTGATCTCACCATTTGTGGGATCAAGCCCTGCATTGGGCTCTATTCTGACAGCATGAGCCTGCTTGGGATTCTCTCTCCCTCTCTCTCTGCCCCTCCCACACTCATGCTCACACTCTTTCTCTCTCTCAAAATAAATAAACATTAAAAATAAAATAAAATGCAGGGGCACCTGGGTGGTTCAATCGGCTAAGCGTCTGACTTCAGCTTGGGTCATGATCTCACAGTTTGTGGGTTCGAGCCCCACATCAGGCTCTGTGCTGACCGCTTGCTCAGAGTCTGGAGCCTGCTTCAGATACTGTGTCTCCTTCTCGCTCTCTGCCCCTCGCCCGCTTGAGCTCTGTCTCTGTCTCTCAAAAAATAAATAAAAATGTTAAAAAATAAAATAAAATAAAATAAAATAAAATGCAGACTTGGATAGTGGGTAGTGGTCCTCCATAGGCCAGAGGAAGGAGGAAAGAAAGGAGGGAGGGAGAAGGAGAGAGAGAGAGAGAGAGACTAGACCAAGTAGGTGACGCTTTTTTCTGATTTTGAAAGCTATAGTATGGAAAAATGTGGCCTAATGTCTCTTTTAGAAACTGCCTGCTCCTGGAGCTGCATTTAAATGCCCAATATAGTGTTTTACACACAGCGGGTACTGAGGGGAACTACTGTGCCCACAAGACGTGCATTCCTATATGTAGTATCTGTTTTCTCTCAATTCTGCTTTTGTTTTCATAACAGGTTCTGGTTTCTTCATGCATTTCAACAGTAGCTCTGTCAGTGTGGGGGCCACAGCAGTACTGGAAAGTAGAACATTCTACCCTAAAAGAGGATTTCAGTGCTTGCAGTTTTATTTATATAACAGTGGAAGTGAAAACGACCAACTGAACATCTACATCAGGGAGTATTCCGCAGACAACGTGAATGGTACTCTAATGCTTGTGGAAGAAATAAAAGGTACAATATTGACATTCTTATTGTCTGAGTCCAGATAAGGCCATCTTAATTCTTTAAGTCTCTAGCACTGAGGAGGTCCGTTCTTGGCTAGTGATACAAATATAATGAAAACTAGGCAAAATGGGAAGAATTTCTGAATGTAAAGGAATTGTGGGATGGACGAGGAAGGAACTGGCCTCAGGCAGGACTGGACCTGTCCCTGAACATGGTTGGAGACCTCTCATGTTATGTCAGATGGGCCCGGTCCACAAAACTGGTGCTTTGGGTATTTTACTTCCCAGCTTACAGTTAATCAAATGTGCCATTAGCCTGGAAAAGGGACACTTCCTCTAATTTCTAGCTTGAAAAAAAAAAACAAAAAAAACCCAGTGAAGAATTCTAATTGTTATGATTTGGGTTAAGTGCAACTTCTAGAGTAATTCCTGAGCGAAGAGAAAGCAACACTCATTCCAATCATGTGGCAGAGAGATGGGTCATGTTGACCAACTTTAAAAGCAATGGTTAAGAAATTTCAGAAAGGGAGGGGCCGTGGGCTGCCAACTCTATCGCTGTCTCTCCACATATTGACCACTTGGTTTGAGTGAATTGAGTAAAACCTATTATAAAATCCATCTACATTATGCTATGTGTCATACCATTTTCCTCCCATTTAACAATGGGAAACAGTCTGCAACACAGATGATACTTTCTTTTGTGAACACCTACAATAGGGTCTTAATATCATTTTATATAAACATATACATATATGTGTATACCACAGGCTGTACATATATAACATAATTATATATACTCTACAATTCCATATATAATATCACATATATGTATATATACACATTATACATAGTATATATTTAATCCTTTCCATTAACAATCTGTGGGTGGGTGTTATCACTAGCGATCAATAGCACAAAGGGTACTTAAGAAACTTGCTTATGAGAAAGAATTTAACAGAATTTAAATGAACAGTACCGATAGTAATGAAGTGGAATCTCTCGTGAAAGATTTTTGTTCAATCCAGAGTCTATCCACGGACAATAGCATTTTCTGTAATTTGGATATTTTCGTCTTATTTTCACATAATTGTGCTTCACATTAAGTGCCAGTACGTTTAAGTTTGAAGTCATCGTGTGAACTACCAGTTCGACATGAATTCCTGAGCTGTTTTCTTTACTTGGGGGCTTCTGAAATTTTTTAAGTGTATCGCTCCTTATTTGGGCATGTGATGTAAGAAAATAAGACAAGATAACATAGCCTGTGCTGCTAGCTAAGGGTAGGGGATGATAGCGAAGGGGGAAGTATGCACCAGGGAGAAGGCTGATGCTATCAAATACTAGATAAATATTTATAATGTTGAGTCACTGGTAAATGATCTAAGGACTCAATTGTGGGTGTGGGCTTTCTAGGGTTGGGTGGATTTCTGTGTAATACTGCCAAAACACTGGCTGAAAGTGCCAAAACACTGGCATGTGAAGGAAGTATTTCAAACTATAAATACGTTAAATAAGGCTTTGGTTCAGTATCCCAGGAATCCTGGGCACAGTGTAGATATCAGTTTTAACTAACATATAATGGGAGACAACTCCTCTTTAGGGCATGGAATACTCATAAGTTAGATGTTGGTGTTTGCTTACCCTTCGCTGGACACAGGTGACTACCTGAGAAACAAGCAGATAAACATCCAGATATTCCAGGGAGCAGTTTGACCCCACAGAAATGCCTTGAAGTGAATGGGCTTGGGCTGGAGAAGTGAGAAAAACACACTGCAGACCTGTAGGAACCAATAGCTCTAGGATAATCTGTCCTGCGAAGGTTAAAACTCTAATGTTGATTTGCACATGATTCGTAGTCCTTTGTCTTCTTTGAAATAATAATGTCTCTTTTGCAGATATACCCATTGGAAGCTGGCAACTTTACCATGTGACATTGAAAGTGACCAACAAATTTAGAGTGGTGTTTGGAGGGGTCAGAGGCACTGGTGCATCATTGGGTGGCCTGTCTCTTGATGACATCAATCTTTCAGAAACACAGTGCCCTCATCATATCTGGCATATAAAGAATTTCACACAGATTATTGGCAGCTCGAATGAAACTATATATAGCCCTCCATTTTATTCTTCTAAAGGTTATGCCTTCCAGATTCAGTTGAATCTGAATCATTCGACTAACGCAGGAATATATTTCCACTTGATCTCTGGAGCCAATGATGATCAATTACAATGGCCATGTCCTTGGCAACAAGCCACGATGACACTCTTGGATCAAAATCCTGACATTCGACAGCGTATGTCCAACCAGCGGAGTATAACTACAGACCCATTTATGACCACCGGTTCGTGACTTATTTCCTTTACTGCTAATACACGGTCATTTGTCTAGGAGGGATGGACAATTTGGGAATGAGAGACTGCACAGTAGGGTACTTAGGGATTTCTGAGCCCCAGATTTTAGGAACACAAGACACTGAAGGGAAGGGCTTCAGCAGGTGTGGACAGAGTACCCCAGGCAGGCCACTGTGAAGAATGTCAAGAGGCACTGTCTCTGAAAAATAGAGAAGACACTGACTATTCCTGGCAATTGATCATACCTGAATTCCAGTTGTCCAAGGAGTGTTGGTTTTGCAGTCTGGCATGCCTCGGTTAAAATCCAAGGTTTGCTTCTCATTAGCTACGTGATGTTGATTAAATAGTCTTTTGGAGCCTCAGTTTCCTCAGCAGTAAAACTGGGGCAGTAATAGTAACCACCCCTCGCCACTGGGACTATCAGACAAAATTCAGCTCTTGTAGAAGGGGATGGTTTCTGATGAGAGGAAAGATGTTGAGCTCCTGGAGTGTTGGGAAGGCTGTGAGAATAGATCATAATTTCTTACTAAAGAATTCTGGAGAGCTCGCCAATGGTGACATCATTCCCCATCTTTTCAGTCTCAAAAAGGAACAGCTCCCAGAAGGCAATGATCACATTTCTAATTTTTTTTTTAATTTTTTTTTCAACATTTATTTATTTTTTGGGACAGAGAGAGACAGAGCATGAACAGGGGAGGGGCAGAGAGAGAGGGAGACACAGAATCGGAAACAGGCTCCAGGCTCTGAGCCATCAGCCCAGAGCCCGACGCGGGGCTGGAACTCACGGACCACGAGATCGTGACCTGGCTGAAGTCGGACGCTTAACCGACTGCGCCACCCAGGTGCCCCAACATTTCTAATTTTAATAATCCTTTGCCTTCTGGGAGCCTAATAAAAAATGAAGTTATGGCAAGGTGACTATTATTGCCAATTCTGAATTCTATATATGAAAAAAAAATGGACCTATGTGACTTAGGAAAAAGAAAAACCATTAATTTGTTAGGAAAAAAAAATATTCACAAAGAGGATTGTAGGAACTTGATGCTCAGATTTCTTCACTTTTTTTTTTCCCAAAGCATTTTTGCCTGAATGACATTGAAAATGGCTCAAAGTTGGGTGGGTCATCACCTTTCCCCAGAAGCAGTGCTTCTCACTGTCTTCTAGAAGGACTTTGCTGTTAGGTGAATAATTCAGTTAATGAGATGAATTGTTCTATGTTAATATTCAAAACTCTCTCGGGACACCTTGCTGGCTCAGTCGGTAGAGCATGTGACTCTTAATCTCGTGGTCATGAGTTTGAACCCCACATTGTAAAGATTACTTAAAAAATACAATAAAAAAAAACCTCTCTCAGAAACGTATTGATTCAACTTAGTTAAAAGGACCACCTATGACTCGAGGCCACTGAGAAATGATTTTAATGGGGAGGGAGTTTCTATGCCGGTCAGGAAGTATAGGTGTGATACCGCATCTAGGAAACTTTTGGTATCTCTCCACTCAGATTCCAGAATGTGCTCCTCCTTACTAGGCAATCTCATTTTCTTTAGGACAGTATAAATGAACAAGCTTCAGTGACTTGCCAGAGAATACATCACAGGTCAATAGCATCATTTAATTATTTTGAGCTCTATCCTAATTGCGTTTCACATTGCCCGTTCTTTCCTACCACAAAAAGCTATGATGATGCTAAACACAATCCATTAATATAAATTGCTTTTTCAGATAATGGAAACTATTTTTGGGACAGGCCATCCAAAGTGGGATTAGTGGCTTTTTTCCCTAATGGAACGGAGTTTAGAAGAGGTATGGGCTTTGGAACTGCTGCCTTTATAACCTACAAGAGGCTGAAAAGCAGAGATTTTATAAAAGGAGATGATGTTTATATCCTACTGACCGTGGAAGGTATGTCAGCAAAAATAGTTTTATACAAGTTATTTTTGTTGTTGTTGTCGTGGCCATTGATTATTGACCGCGTTCTTCTGGGTTCCATTTTTAGGTATAGGAGTAAATGGGCATGAGTGGGAGTTTTTCTTTCTGGCATAAATTATTAACAATAGGAAAGTAATTTAAATAAAAACAGTGACCATTCCAGGATAAAGAATTTAATTACCACTACATGGAGCAATGGAAAATTAGGACAGAAATTTTCTCTAGAAACAAGTTAAAGTATAGCTACTATACCCTAAATTATACTCTAAGATTCCAGAAATAGAAATATCACACAAGCACCTGAAATGAAACTGGAAATGAACTGTCTCTATTGTGTCTTTCAAATATATATTCATACATATATACATATATATGAGCACACAAATGTATATTTTATGTATCATATATAAGCATACACATATATATTTTGTCAGTAATAGCATTAATCTATTGTCTTTTAAATTTCTTACCCGCGGCAGCTAGTAAATACATTTTTCAGGAATACTGGTGGTTTCCGTGTTTCATGTAGCACAATTTTAAGTCATTTACTATTAAAGACCTTCTTACAGCTCTGTAAATCAGAATCTTGTTTGCGATGAAAGGTGGTGCAATTAAAATCCATGAAATCTTTTTTTAGTTTATTTAAGAGAGACAGCGCGCGAGCATAAGCAGGGAGAGGGGCACAGAGAGAGGGAAAGAGAGAATTCCAAGCTGGCTCCACACTCAGCATGGAGCCCAATGCAGGGCTTTATCTCACGACTGCGAGATTCATGAGCTGAGCTGGTACCAAGAGTTGGATAGTAGAGGCACCTGGGTGGTTCTGTCAGTTGAGCGTCTTACTCTTGATTTTGGCTCAGGTCATGATCTCACAGTTGTGAGAATGTGGAGACTCTTGGTTTTCTCTCTCTCTCCCTCTCTCTGCCCCACCCCTGCCCACATGAGTACTCTCTAAATAAATAAATAAATAAATAAATAATCAAACATTAAAAAAAAAAAAAAAAGAAGAGTTGGATGCTTAACTGACTGAGCCACTCAGCTGCCCCAAAACCCATGAAATTTTTATGTCAGTGTCAATTAGAGTAAATCTAGATGATACTTCTCGGAAAAAATTATTCAAGAATAACTTTCCTGCAGGGTGTCTAGCTGGCTCAGTTGGTAAAGCATACAACGCTCGATCTTGGAGTTGTAAGTTCAAGCCCCATGTTGGATATAGAGGTTACTTAAAAATAAAATCTTTTAGGGGCACCTCTGGGTGGCTGAGTTGGTTGAGCTTCCAACTTTGGCTCAGGTCATGATCTCACGGTTTGTGAGTTCGAGCCCTGTATCAGGCTTACTGCTGTGGGCACAGAGCCCACTTCAGATCCTCTGTCCTCCTCTCTTTCTGTCCCTCTGCCACTTACACTCTCTCAAAAATAAATTAACATTAAAAAATAAAATCTTTGGGGTGCCTGGGTGGCTCAGTCGGTTGGGCATCCGACTTCAGGTCAGGTCATGATCTCACGGTTCATGAGTTCGATTCCCACGTCAGGCTCTGTGCTAACAGCTCGGAGCCTGGAACCTGCTTTGGATTCTGTGTCTCCCTCTGCCCCTCCCCCACTAGCACTCTATCTCTCAAAAAAATGAATAAATGTTAAAAAATAAATAAATAAAGTCATTAAAAATTAAAAAAAAAAGAATAACTTTGTTGAGGGACAAACAACTGCTACTTTTATGTAGCAGAGAAAAAGTCACATATTCATCACCTAGGTTCAACACTGTTTGGATGAGAAGCAATAGAAAACACTACAAGCATCAGAGCCCTGGTTGTTAGGGGGGCCTGGTAGCTTGTGTCAGATATCCACCAACTTGCTCTCCCTGAGCAAGAATCCTGTGACCTTGGGCAAGCCCATCAGTCACCTTGCATTTCTGTGCTTTATCTTCATGTCTGTCCCTTGAGGGTGGATTATAAGGGCTTAGACCCTTTCTAGCTCAAGCAAGCCCAAGCTCAGGTAAGCATGTGGTTCAGTTGATGACCCCAAAGGCTGGTCCAGGTCCTGTCTGTATCTAGATTTCTACCTATTAATTATTTTACTGGCTGGGAAACCTAAGCATCTATTTTGAAACTTAAGGATCAAATGCTTGTTAAAGTCAAACTGATGTCCATCCATGCTCTCCCTCTGCCCTCCTTAGACATATCCCACCTTAATTCTACACAAATTCCACCAATCCCAACCGCTAACATCAATGACCTCTGCACAAACTTCACATGTGAGAACGACGGCATCTGCGTTGTCCGAAATGGCAAGGCCGAGTGCAGGTAAGGGGTAACTAGGACAAGATCTCCCCATTCTCCTGTTAGAAATGTTATCATTTACACAATATAGGATTAGATACTGATATTTTCTGTGAGTGAAATCAGTTGATTCTCATCTCAAAGCCATTCATGGGATATTTATTTTTTGGTCTCCATTTGGGACTTTGGATAGCCACAAGAAGAATAAAATTATTTATGAAGAAATAGTACATTGTATTGTAATTGCCTGAAAAAGTCCTCATGTGTTATAGACCTTATTAAGTCCTCACAACAGTCTTGTGTGGTAAAGTGTGACTGTCACTATTTTTTAGATGGAGATTGTTCTCAGAAGTTCTGGGATGAGTTTGGCCAAGAGGTACGGGGGGGAGGTTAAGGGACTGAAACACTGAGAACCAAATTTTCTCCGTTACCTACACCACCTTCCTTTCCTACCTCAGAGCCACTATTTTGAGTACCAGATGAGCAGTGATTCCATGTCTTTACCACTGGCCTTGCCTGGCCCTCTGGAGCTAGTCTATCCATTCCCCTCCAGTTGAGTTCCATATGCCAATGACCCAAATGTTGAGCCGCACCCTTAATGGCGAAGATTTTCAGACTGAAATATCAACTCATAACTCTGGGTCATGTTCCGACGTGCAGGTGTCTGTCAGGGGAAGACTGGTGGTTCCTGGGCGAAAGGTGTGAGAGGAGAGGCTCCACCCAGGATACCATTGTCATCGCTGCATCTTCTACTGTTGCTGTGTTTGTCCTGATGCTGATAGTCACCCTCGTCAGTGTCTATTGTACCAGGAAGAGATATCGTAGGAGGACAACTTCAAATACAACAGACATGACTCTGGAAAATGTAAGTTGAGCCTGGCATTTGGTTGTTCAAAACCTACTGATGAAATCATATGCAGAAGAATTAGGACTTTCTTACATACTTAAAAAAAAAAAAATCTCTTTATTCCCTATGTTGGATAACAGCTTTGAAACTATACATTCTTATTACCTTCGCTATAAGTCAATGGTTCTTGGAGTCCATGAAGGCTTTGGGGGAGGAGTTTATATCCTCCTGGACTTGTATCTAAAATTGTGTCTGGTTGTACATTTTTTCTGGGATGAGGGTCTGTGACCCTTCTGAGAGGCAAAACTGATTTTGCCATAAGTTCCAACCTTCCTGTTAGAGGTGACAGGTGATAAGTGTTTTTGTTCTAAAGGTGTTTCAGGGGTGATTGAGCTCAGGTTTGCTGGAAGGTAGTGCTGGCATGTTTGATGCTTTTCCATTAAAAAAAAAGTTCCAATTCATTCTGGCTTCATGTGCAGTAACTAACCTTGAGGCCAGATGTTTTTAAAATTTTTTTTAATGTTTATTCATTTTTGAGATAGAGAGAGCATGAGCAGGTGAGTGGCAGAGAGAGAAAGGGAGACACAGAATCTGAAGCAGGCTCCAGGCTCTGAGCTGTCAGCACAGAGCCCAATGTGGGGCTTGAACCCATGAACCATGAGATCATGACCTGAGCCGAAGTCAGATGCTTAACCTACTGAGCCACCGAAGTGAGTCTAGATTTTCAAGTAGAGGGTTTAAAGTCTTGCCTCAGAAGGTCTCTAAAATGTCAATAGCCTCTTGTAGGTCTCAGATTGGATTCCCCGGGAGACAGTGCTCCCAGCAACACAGAGTAAAGGAGTAACAGAGTGAGAGAAGCTGGACAGGGCAGAGGGTGAGATTGCACTGTGGTGACCTTGCACTTGAGGCCTCGGCCCTGCTATGAGGGGCTCTGGAGCTGGGGTAGTGTCCTGAATTTAGGCAAGGGGGCCAGGCTGTTGTACTCTCCCTCATCAACAACCATTGGATGGGGGTTGCCCCATAACCAGAAAAATGGTTATTGAAGACATACCGTTTTAAGACTATGACTTTTTGAAGTGGAAAAACTGGTATTGAGACACTAAATTTGCAAAGTTAGGTAAAAGATAGACAATGATAAGGAACGGAAAGCATACAGTTTTATTCTATACATGGCTGTCACATTTCCTCAATGTCAGGAAGTGTTTAAAGCTAATAGTAAAGCAATAGCCCGATTATTTCACAAGCTTATTAGAAAAGTACTTAAAATGTATACAGGTGTTTTGCTGTGTTTGCTTTTCAGACATGTATTTCCAGCTTACTTTATGACTCAAAATAGAAGGGACAGATTGGCCAATGACCTAGTAGGCCAACCTGGTGGAAGCTGCACCTGCAGGCATGGTACACTGGGCCAGTAGGGATGCACATGAAAACTAGAGTCGTGGTTAGAAAAGAGAGGACACAGTAGCTGGTGGATGGGACCACCATGTTATTCTTTTGGAAACTGGAAAATATAAGTGCTGTTATAAGGGCGGATTTATGAAGCAAAAATTGGAAGGAATTAAAGAAAATGGTAAAGAGAAGAGAAAGAAAGAAGGAAGTTAAATCAAGAAAGGGGAAAATTTGTGGCGCCTGGGTGGCTCAGTCGGTTAAGCGTCCGACTTCGGCTCAGGTCATGATCTCGCGGTTCCTGAGTTCAGGCCCCGTGTCGGGCTCTGTACTGACAGCTCAGAGCCTGGAGCCTGTTTCAGATTCTGTGTCTCCCTCTCTCTCTCTGACCCTCCCCCGTTCATACTCTGTCTCTCTCTGTCTCAAAAATAAATAAACGTTAAAAAAAAAATTAAAAAAAAAGGGGGAAAATTATCAGAGTAATTGGGTCATGGTAGGGCCATTAAGTAAACACACACACACACACACACACACACACACACACACACACCCCTGACCACCGTATTCCCAAGAGCAAGAAATCAACTTATATTTTCCTCAGTCTAGGCATTTCTACAGTGAATTCACTGATAACAGAGCCTCCAGATCTAGTTTAGGTCTCCAGACAGAATGCCCTTCTTTCTGAGGCTGCACTGTGTGCTCCTCTTAATGTTTTAGTATCTGAATTATATGAGCAGGCCAGGCCAGTGCGTCTGCCTGGAGACTAGGCTGGGGCAGTCCACCAGCTGGGCGGATGCCAGGAGCCAGTTGATGGCACTTCATTTAAAAATTAGACTTGTGATTCATTTAAATGGCAGTCTTTAAATTTAAAAATTAAATCATCAATTGCTCTTTCCCTTTTTAGCAGCATGCATTTTGAAGATTAACTCAACAATATGGCCAGCAAATGAAATTACAAAGGATTCTTCATCATGGATTTCACCTAGAATATATTACAACTGCCTTGTTCTTCTGTAAATGGGTCTTCTCTGTAAATAGCTGGACATACTATAAATCACTATTTTGTTAAAAGTCTAACTGGTGACATGTTTGTGTTTTTGTTTTTCAAAGAAGGGAATTAACTCAGGCTCCTCTGGAAGTATAATAATATCCACAAAAAGGAGCACAACAAACAGAGATAGCTTTCCAAGTTCCTGATCATTACCGGGGGGAGGGGGGGGAAGTGTAGTGGCCTCATGAGTGATTGCCTAGGAACCCACTGGAAACACCCAATGGGAATGATCTTCCACGTGCAACCTCAACATTTCTGTGTCGTCCTGTCCCAGGATAGGGAGGAGTGGTAGGGCAGCTCCCTTTCCCTCTTGCCAAAGCTCGCCACTCTCTTGTTTTCTTACATTGGCCCTTCAGTATGTGAGCTGGGTTTAGAATTTGTTTGAACATGCAACTGTGATCAACAAGAAAACTTTTGACTCCTAGAACAGTGGGTTCTCCAAGTTCTGGATCTCAAGAGTTTCTATATTCTTCTTCTCCTTTTTAGAAAAAAAAATTTTTAATGTTTTATTATTTATTTTTGAGAGAGAGAGGGACAGAGTGTGAGTGGGGATGGGGCAGAGAGAGAAGGAGACATAGAATCCAAAGCAGGCTCCAAGCTCTGAGTTGTCAGCACAAAGCCTGACTAGGGGTTCAAATTCACGAACCATGAGATCATGACCTGAGCCTAAATCAGGAGTTGGATGATTAACCGACTGAGCCACCCAGGAGCCCTCTTCTGCTTTTTGATGTTTATTTATTTATTTTGACGGGGAGGGAAGGGCAGAGAGAGGGGGAGAGATAATCCAAGCAGGCTCTGTGCTGTCAGTGAAGAGCCCGAAGAGGGGCTCGAACTCATGAACCTCGAGATCATGACCTGAGCTGAAATCAAGAGTTGGATGCTTAACTGACTGAGCCATCCAGGCGTCCCAGGAGCCTTTACATTCTTAAAAGTTATTGAGAGCCCCAAAGAGCTTCTGTTTGTGAGCATCACATTCATTAGTACTTCCTCTATTAGAAATCCAAGTCAGAAAAACTTAAAACTAGGTATTTGTTAATCATTAAGAAACAATAAGCCTAATGTTTACATGTTAGCATATAATTTTTTATGAAAAATAACTCTATTTTTCAAAACAAGAAAATTTAGCAAAAGAAGGGATAATGTTTTATACTTTTTTGCAAATCTCTAATGTCTGGATTAATAGAAAACAGCTAAATTTTCACATTATGTGTCTGCATTCAGTCTATTGTGATATATTATTTTCACTGAAGGATATAAAGCCAAGTCTAACCTCATACAGATATGTAGTTGAAAAGGGAGGTGTATTTAAATATCTTTTCAGGGAATTGTGCATATTCTTTGTGAATACTTTATTAAAACTTGACAAATGGTAATTTCTTAAAGGTTAGTTGTAACTGGCACCTGAAATGGCATGAATGAACTTTTGTACTCGGTTCAGTGTCATCCACCAGTCTGTCGTGTATATTAAATGGATCGTTCATCTATGCATGACTTTGTACTACTGTGTATTGATCATTTAGAAAATACCTTACTGGTTCACTAAGTTATGCAGTACATACAACCTTTGGCACATTTCATTGTATGATATCAAAACATAACGTTAGTTAATATCACTACTGATCGTATTAAAAAAGTCTTTAATCCTCAGGAAGCTGACACTTGGTGGCAAAAGCAAATTTTCCAAGATTCAGATTGTTGCTCAAAAGCTTAAATCTTATCACTGACAATAAATACTGTCTTCCTTGTAGTGACAGGCTGACTTCAGTCAATTGTTTTAATTCAAATTTTACTTTGAAATAATTGTAGATTCACATGCCGTTGTTAAACAAACAAACAAACAAACAAACAAACAAACAAAAAAACAATAGGGAGAGATCCCTGTACCCATCTCGCAGTTTCCCTCAATGGGAACATCTTGCAATACTTACCAGGATATTGATATTGATACAGTCAAAATACAGAACATCTTCATTGCCACAGGAATCCTTCAAGTTGCCTTCAAATAGCCACTCCATCTCCTGATTGTCCCTACCTGCTGCTTAACCCCTGGTAACCATCGGTCTGTTCTCTGTTTCTGCTATTTGTCATTTAAAAAAATGTTATACTAACAGAACCATACAGTATAGAACCTTTGGGCATTGCTTTTTTTTTTTTTTTTTTTTAAACTCAGCATAATTCTCTGTACCTTCATCTAGGTTGTATGTTCAAGAGTTTGTTCCTTTTTATCACCAAGTAGTGTTCACGGTGTGGACTCAGCACAATGTAACCATTTACTTGTTGAAGGACTTCTGGGTTGTTGCCAGTTTGGGGCTATTACAAATAAAGCTGCTGTAAACATTCATGCACAGGGTTGTTGTTGTCTTAATGCCTATTTGTTTATTTTGAGGGGGTGTGTGGGAATAAGCTTAGGAATTCCTGAGCCTGTGCTGATGGGTTAACAAGGCGCAAAGAATTACAAAGCCATAGGAGACTCACATCCAAGTTTGGATAAACAAGATGAGGTAAACAGGTATAGAGACGGCAGGGCAAAGGCCCCAATACAAAGGTATATGGGGTAAACAAGATTAGGTATTCAGGACGGAAACGCCCCCCAATGTAACATTTATTCACATTTTGAGAGACAGAGAGTGAGCTGGGGAGGAGCAGGGAGAGAGGAAGACACAGAATCTGAAGCAAGCTCCATGCTCCAAACGGACAGCATGGAGCCCGATGCAGGGCTCCATGCGGGGCTCAAACTCAGAAACCATGAGATCGTGACCTGAGCCGAAGATCGTGACCTGATGCTTAACCGACTGAGCCACCCAGGCCCCCAGAAATCGCCCCCAATTTAGTACTATACCAGAAAGCTGCTTTCACGGGAAGGAGGGATCAAATTAGGGAAGCAGGTAAACAGCGCTATAGACCGCTGTGGGTAGAAGTTGCCCAGAGCGGAGCTAATTAGCAGAAGAAAGTTGCCTTGTTGACCCTGAGGTAGCAAGCCTTATCTGTCCTATCCCCTAGGCTAGCTAAGATAAACAGACACAGCGCCTCAGGTCTGCTGTTAACCGTCTGCCTGGCGCCAGGATTTTGTTTTATATTGACCTAAACCCCTAACACTGTATATCTTCAAAACCCCCTTTCCCTCACGCCCGTGAGTTAATGTTCACAGATTTATTGTCTCTTTGTGCACGTCCATCACCATGTTTGTAAGCCTTCTGATCCTAATAAACACGTAACAAGGACCCTTACTCGGGGCTCTTGTCTTCTCCTGGACATTAGCCATCTCTTGCATTTAATCCTGTGTCTTGCTTTCTTGCTAGACGAGAAAGAACTCTAGACCCAGAGTCTATGACGGTGGGGTGCAGAGAGAGAGGGAGAGAGAATCCCAAGCAGGCTCTGCACTGTTAGCACAGAGCCCCACGTGGGGCTCAATGTCACAAACCGTAAGATCGTGACTTGAGCTGAAATGAAGAGTTGGACGCTTGGGGTGCCTGGGTGGCTCAGTTGGGATCTCATGGTTCGTGAGTTCGAGCCCCTCATCGGGCTCGCTGCCGTCAGTGCAGAATCCTGTCTCCCTCTCTGCCCCTCCCCAGCTTGTGCTCTCTCTCTCTCTGAAAATAAACAAACATTAAAAAACAAAAAAAGAGTCAGACACTTAACCGACTGAGCCACCCAGGTGCCCTGTACGGGTTTTATGTAGTCATAAGTCTTCATTTCTCTGGCATACATGCCCAGGATAGCAATTGCTGGGTCATATGGTAGCTGCATGTTTAGTTTTTTAAGACACGGCCAAACTGATTTGCAGAGCGGCTGTGCCATTTTCCATTCCCACAAGCAGCATGTGAGGAATCCAGTTTCTCTGCATCTTCATGAGTTTTTGGTGTTGTCACTATCTTTTTTTTTTTTTTTTTTTACATAGCCTATTCTTTTAAAGTACTTCTAGATTCACAGCAAAACTGAGCAGAGAGTACAGAGTTCCCATATACTCTTTCCCCCACGCCCACAGCGTCTTCCACAATCAACATCACTACGGTGGTAAGTTTATTGTGATCAGTGAACCTACATTGACCAAAGTATGGACCAAAGTCCATACTTTACATTAGGGTTCACTGTTGAACCACTGTTGGTGGTATATATTCCGTGAGTTTGGACAAATGTATAGATGACATGTATCCATTCTCCTGCAGGGTAGTTTCACCACCTGAGAAATCCCTCTGTGCTCTACCTATTTATTCATCCCTCTCTCCACTTAACCCCTGGCAACCATTAATCTTTCTACTGTCTCCATAGCTTTGCCTTTTCCAGAATGTCATGTAGTTGAAACCATAAAGCATGTAGCCTTTTCAGAGTGATTTCTTTCACTTGTCACTATTTTTTATTTTAGCCACTCTGATAAGTGTGCAGTGGTCTCTCACTGTGGTTTTAATTTGCAGTTTCCTAATGACTAATGACATTGAACATTTATCCATCTATCCGTTTATCTATAGTGTTTTTGAGTGTACCTCTTTGTACAGCTTTTATAATCGTTGTTCTAGGTATTACAATTTTTGTACATAATAATTTACATGAAAGTATATAAAATATGCTTATATTTATATATTAAATGTAGCATATAATTTATGTTCTATGTAATATATACTTATTTATATATTAACATGTATATTTAGAGATAGCTATATAGAAATATATATAAATTCTATTATATATTATTATATTTAAATTATGTATAAGGGGGCACCTGGGTGGCTCAGTCGGTTAAGTGTCCGACTTCGGCTCGGGTCATGATCTCACAGTCCGTTAGTTCGAGCCCCGCGTGGGGCTCTGTGCTGACAGCTCAGAGCCTGAAGCCTGTTTCAGATTCTGTGTCTCCCTCTCTCTGACCCTCCCCTGTTCATGCTCTGTCTCTCTCTGTCTCAAAAATAAACAAACATTAAAAAAAAATTATGTATAAGTATATATATGTTACATATAAAATTTAAATTTTTTAAATTTCTATTTACATATATGAAAAAGATGTATACTCACTGGGTAAGATTTCATACAGTTAGTAACGTTTACTGCTTCATTAAGCACATTCTTAAGTAAAAATCGCTTTAAAATCATTTATTTATTTGCTGCAAGTGTGCAACTATAAAAACGGCAAGGACACTTCGGTACCCCTGCCTTGATTTGTGCTAAGACACCAGCAGTTTTACCTATGATTACTTTTTGCTCCTATTTTTTTATTGTGGCAAAATATTTTAAACTATAAAATTCATGGGGCATCTGGCTGGCTCACCTGGTAGAATATGTGACTGTTGATCTCAAGGCTGCCAGTTCCAGCCCCAGGTTGGGGTAGAGTTTACTTTTTTTTTTTTTAATTTTTTTTTTAATGTTTATTTATTTTTGAGACAGAGACAGAGCATGAATGGGGGAGGGTCAGAGAGAGAGGGAGACACAGAATCCGAAACAGGCTCCGGGCTCTGAGCTGTCAGCACAGAGCCCGACGCGGGGCTTGAACTCATGAACTGCGAGATCATGACCTGAGCCGAAGTCGGATGCTCAACCGACTGAGCCACCCAGGCACCCCTAGAGTTTACTTTAAAAATAAATAAATTAATTAATTTTTTAAAAAACCCATAAAAATCACCATTTAGCCATTTAAAAAAATTTTTTTTTCAACGTTTATTTATTTTTGGGACAGAGAGAGACAGAGCATGAACAGGGGAGGGGCAGAGAGAGAGGGAGACACAGAATCGGAAACAGGCTCTAGGCTCTGAGCCGTCAGCCCAGAGCCCGACGCGGGGCTTGAACTCCCGGACCGCGAGATCGTGACCTGGCTGAAGTCGGACGCTTAACCGACTGCGCCACCCAGGCGCCCCACCATTTAGCCATTTTAAAATAGCAGTCAGTACTTTCACAATGTTATACAATCACCACCACTCTTTAGTTACAGAATATTCTCATTACCGCCAAAGAAAATCCTATATGTATTAAGCAGTTATTCTCCTTCCTCTTTCCACCCCAGCCGCTGACAACCACTAATCTGCTTTCTGTCTTTATGGATTTGCCTAGTCTGGACATTTTATGTAAATGGAATCAGATACCATGTGACTTTTGTGTCTGGCTTCTTTCACTTAACACAAGATTTTCAAGGTTCATCCATATTATTTAGCATGTATCAATATATCATTCATTTTTTTAAAAAATGCTTATTTATTTATCTTTGAGGAGAGAGAAAGAGAGAGAGAGAACACAAGCTGGGGAGGGGCAGAGAGAGAGGGAGACACAGAATCCGAAGCAGGCTCCAGGCTCTGAGCTGTCAGTGCAGAGCCCGATGTGGGGCTTGAACTCACAAACTGTGAGATTATGACATGAGCTGAAATCAGACGCTTAACTGACTGAGACACCCAGGCGCCCCATCCTTTTTATGGCCGAATAATCTTCTATTGCATGAATATACCACAATTTTATACATTCATCAGTTGACGGACGTTTGGGTTGTTGACACCTTTCAGCTACTGTGAATAATGCGGCCATGAACATTTTATACAAGTTTTTGTTCGAACATCTATTGTCATCTCTTTTGGGAATATATGTAGGAGTAGCACTGGTGAGTCACTTGGCAATTCTGTGTTTAACTTTTTGAGGAACTTTCATACTGTTTTCCATGTCAGCTACACCACTTTCACATTCCCATCAGCAATGTATGAGGGGTCCAATTTCTTCACATCCTCACCAGACTTGTGATTTTCCATTTTGTTGTTTAAAAAAAAACCATAAGAGACTCATAAATACAGACAACAAACTGAGGGTTGATGGGGAGGGCGGGTAGAGGAGAGGGGAAAATGGGTGATGGGCATTGAGGAGGGCGCTTGTTGGGATGAGCACTGAGTGTTGTATGTAAGTGAGGAATCACGGGAATCTACCTCCCAAAACCAAGAACACAATGTATACGCTGTATGTTAGCTAACTTGACAATAGATTATATTAGATAAATAAATACATCCAGATGTACATACACACATACATACATACATACATACATAAAAGTAATGTCTACACCTAACATGGGGCCTAAACTCACGACCGTGAGATCAAAAGTTGCATACTCTACTAAGCCAGCCAAGTGCCTTATTTTTCATTTTTAAAAATTTAAAAATTACACCTCGTGGGTGTAAGGTAGAATCTCATCATAGACTCACAAATACTTTTGCACCAGCAGATCAAGTGTCAACACAGAAGAGGCAAATAACATTTTAGTATTAATATAACAATATGTTTTATCTCCATGACCCCAGGAAAAGACTTGGGAGGCTGTTAGGCATCTATGGGCCACCCTTTGAAAACAGCCGCACTAGTGAAATGCAGGTAGTGCTTTTGGACTTTTCTGTACACAGTTAGTGATGTTTTAGATGATTTTTCTTGTCTGCTTGCCTTTCACAAAAGGCTGAAGGTAGGATAGTGACTTGAGTTTGAGTCCCGGCTCCGTAAATACTAGTTGTGTAATTTTAGGAAAGCTTCCTAATATTTCTGAGCCTCAATTTCCTCAGCCATCAAATGGGGACAATCACTACATATGGGGATTTTTATGTTTTTTAATAAAATAATAAGAGTAAGTTGTCTGGTGCATGGCGGGCATGCAACAAATGGTAGCTATGAAAAGTAGGTAGTGTTAAAAGTGTGATAAAGGGGCGCCTGGGTGGCTCAGTCGGTTAAGCAGCCGACTTCGGCTCAGGTCATGATCTCGCGGTCCGTGAGTTCGAGCCCCTCATCGGGCTCTGTGCTGACAGCTCAGAGCCTGGAGCCTGTTTCAGATTCTGTGTCTCCCTCTCTCTGACCCTCCCCCGTTCATGCTCTGTCTCTCTCTGTCTCAAAAATAAGTAAATATTGGGGCGCCTGGGTGGCGCAGTCGGTTGAGCGTCCGACTTCAGCCAGGTCACGATCTCGCGGTCCGGGAGTTCGAGCCCCGCGTCAGGCTCTGGGCTGATGGCTCGGAGCCTGGAGCCTGTTTCCGATTCTGTGTCTCCCTCTCTCTCTGCCCCTCCCCCGTTCATGCTCTGTCTCTCTCTGTCCCCAAAATAAATAAACGTTGAAAAAAAAAAAAAAGGAAATATTAAAAAAAAATAAAAAAAAAAGTGTGATAAAATTTATTATCTAAACGGGACAATTTTGAAGGTGAAGAGAGCTGTCACAAATGACTATGGACAGCAGACTTTCCCTGTCTCAAACTTGGAATAAAAAGAAGTAGTGATGAGGTTTTGGAGTGGGGGTGGGGGGAGGGAGGGTCCGGAGCCGACGGCCAAGAAAGAATTCTTGAGACGTCTGTGGTGCAAAAAGGTGATTTTATTAAGGCATGGGACAGGACCTGTGGGCAGAAAGAGCTGCACTGGGGTTGTGAGGAGTGACTGATTATAAACTATGGAGTTGGGGGAGGTCAAGGCAAAAGGGAGTTTTCCTGAAGGACTTTCATATGCTAAAGAGGACTCATAAGATACTGGAGGTCTAGCTATTGTGAAGCTAAGGTGGTTTTTCTCTCCAGTAAGGCATTAACATTAAGACAGTAGGGAATTTCTAGAGAAATGTTCTACTCTATCTGTTTGTCAGTGGGCTGCAAGCCCTAAGTGGATTTTAATTTTATCTACATTTTCTTCTTGCCTTTGTTCCCCACATACTATGGAGGGGAGGGTGATGTTAGGGATCCAGGAAACTGAGTATATAGGTTTCTGGAGGTTAGGCTACTGATAAGGTTGCCTTTTTCTTGTAAATCATTAAGACAGTTGCAAACTGATGGAGACTCTGGTCCTGCACAACTGATCTCTATCAGTTAACCATTTGTTTTCCCCTTTCCTTTGTTCTTGGGTAGCCAGGAGTGCCTGAGGAATGTCACACACATCCCACCTGCCAGGGAGGGAGGTTGCTAGGAAGTTGTTAGCTTGTGATTTGTCCTCAGCTTGCCTTTGGCTCCCTCATCTGTAGGAAGTCACTTTGGCAACAGAAGAGACAGGGTGGCCCACATGCCATTGGTTAAGGGTGATAATGGATTTGGGGATTTGTTAAAAGTAGTTTTTTGTTAGGGTCTAATTAGCAAAAGTAGTTACGTAAGTGCTTTTCCTCACAGTACATGCTCGTGGCAGTTTACAATAAAAATCCTTGTTAAGAAAATTCATCTTTAAAGGTTGATCTCCTTGTTGTGGTTTTCTGTGCAGGACCTTGACCATTTGTGTAGCAAGCCTTACTGGTCTCCCACAGCATGGCTCTTGGATGATTAATGCTACCAAGTTACGGGCAAGCTGTTACTGCTCCATAATCAGGAATTCCCAAATTGAGATGGAGATAATTTTTGAGAATTTTATAGTTTTTCATTCTAGAATAGAAGCATCCCTTCCAATTTCTTATATGTAAATGTAATCATACTACTCATATGTAGTGCATGAATATATCATATGGAATAGGGAGTAAACAGGTGTACTTTGGTAAAATGCCATTCATTAACATCATACGGGCCCGGGGCAGGCTGCCCCAAAATGTGCCACTTTGGCATAAAGATTATTTTGAGTTGAAAGTAATAAAAACCCAACAGATGGAGGAAAAGCTCTCTGCTTCCCCCATAACTGCCTAAATTTATATTGGAAAGAAGAACTGCATCAGGAAGAGAAGTATTAACACAGGCTACTCTTTGCTTGGAACTCATCTGCATAATAGAACAACCTTGTTTTTCCAAAGTGTCCTCTTACCTCAGGCCCCTACCTTTTTCCTTGGCTCACACAAGCTTCCTGTTGCCTCATCGCCTTTGGAATTTCATGCATATCTGGACTCCCCATACATACACCTTTTAAATGTGGTTTTCTCCTGTTAATCTGTCTCGTGTCAATTTGATTAAGTCAAGCTAGAAGGACGATAATGATGGGGAGAGCAAAGGAAAAAGAAAAATTAAACTTCCTTACCACTTACAGCCCACTGAAAAGTACTTGAGACAGGCAGCGTGACCTTCCTCAAGGAGCTTAGCTGCCTCGATGTTAATACTCCGCTAGAGGCAAGAGACAACTTTAGCTTAACACTAGCCCGACCTCCAGGATCCTGTAAGTCGACTTTAACCTATGAAAATCCCTTTGGAAACTTCCTTTGTCTCTATCCCCTCAAGATATATGTTAACAATCATCCTCCAAACATCCACTTCTGATATACATTTAAGGGTCTCATGATTAAGGTTTTACAGACAGTAGTAAATGACCTTATCCTAACAGCAGCTAGCCCCTCAAGGTCCTGGAAACCTTGCTTCCAAATTCCTTAGAGACTTACCCTATCCCTAAACCCCTCCCAACTTGAAAGTGTAGTGGCCAGTCACACACAGAGAGTCAGGACTTTTCTTTCCAGGAAGCAACATTATTTGTGCCTGCACGGGCTAAGACCCCAAAAGCTTGAGCCCCGAGCGCATCAAGGGGTTGCCTTTTATACCATTTTTGCTCCGTTGTCTCCCATATATGGTAACATACAGTCTGAATGGCCGGTCTGTTACAGAGTTGTGAGGAAGGTAGCTCATGTGCACATAGCCAGGTCTTGTCTTCCCTTGTCTTGAGGTTTTCACCCCATTCCTTAGGGAGGGGCTCTACCACAAAAGTATATAATCAGATACTCTTCACAATCCCAGTGCAGCCCTTTCTGCCCATGGGTCCTGTCCCCGTGCTTTAATAACATCACCCTTTTTGCACCAGAGACATCTCAAGAATTCTTCCTTGACCGTTTGCTCCCAAACCCCAACAATCCACGCCAATATGGCAGAAGAAGGTTTTTTTCCCCAACAATATTGTGTAGCCATACTGGGTCCAAATTTTACTTACGTACATAAATTAGAAATAAGCCTACCCACCTTGCCCCTCAGGGACAAGGAGACTCGGAGCACCATGAAGCGAGGCTTTAATCAACCTTCCAAGAGGTGGTGTCTGAGGGACAGGCACACTCGGGGCAGTTAGAGCAGGCAGTTTATCTCCTAGTGCGCAAGTCCCTCCCCTGGTTCCTCATTGGCTGAGTGCTACAGCGGTTATAGCCTTACCATGACGTCACCTATGCCCATGTAAGGCAGAAAGTAGTCAGACTGGAACAAATATACATTCCCTGAAGTGATGATGCAGAGACTTTCAGTCCCTCCTCCCTTTGCTCTTTGGTGCATGCTCATTTCAAAGCCCATGAAAATAAGCCCGTGAAAAGGAGAGGGGAAGAAAAACCAAGAAGTGAAGTGTCTAAGGGTTTGACACTCCATTTGGGGGGCGGATGTGGGGTTCGTAGATATTTCCAGTAGGTTGTAAACCTATTGTTAACTAGACAGCACAGCTTTTATTTGTTATTTCTGAAAATGAATCATCTCCCTTACTTCTCACGCACACACATATATATAGGTAATTAATATATATATATTATAAATTACGTATAGTCAATCGTTGGTTACTTAAATGCTCATAGCAGACCAACCCAGGAGGCAGAAACAGCCTCATGAAGATGGATAGCACATAACTTTTGGGACCTTGGAGATCAGCAGGATCAGAGGAACTAAACTTCCTCTTGGTCAGAGGAAGGAAACTAACATTTTGTGGGGAGCCTTACTCAAAGCTCTGCGTAAGCTGTTTCATATATTTAATTCTCAAAAGAGTCCTTTGTGGAGGCGCCTGGGCGGCTCAGTCGGTTGAGCGTCCGACTTCGCTCAGGTCACTGTCTCACGGTCCGTGAGTTCGAGCCCCGCATCAGGCTCTGTGCTGACAGCTCAGAGCCTAGAGCCTGCTTCAGATTCTGTGTCTCCCTCTCTCTCTGGCCCTCCCCCCGTTCATGCTCTGTCTCTGTCTCAAAAATAAATAAATGTTAAAAAAAAAAATTAAAAAAAAAAAGAGTCCTTTGTGATAGGTGATATTGCTGAGGGACTATAAGGCAAGCAGAGTGCAAAACACAAGCTGGCACAATCCCCCGTCCCCAATGTAGGATATGTGATATTCCTCAGGCACTCCTGGCTGCCCAAAAACAAAGGAAAGAAAAGAAAAATGGTCAGCTGATAGAGATCACAGTCATACTGGACATGAGTCTCCATCAGTTTACAAATGTTTTAGTAAATTACAAGAAAAAAGCAATCTTATCAATAGCCTAATCTCCAGAAACCTATGGACTCAGTTTCCTAGAGCCCCTAATATCACCTTCCCCTCCATAGTGATGTGGGGAACAAAGGCAAGCAGGAAACGGCAGGTAAAATTAAATGTCTTTATAACCTGCAGCCCATTGACAAATACTTGAGGCAAATACAGAGTATAACATTTCTCCAGGAACTCCCAACTGCATAATGTTAATGCCTTACTAGAGGGAAAACAACCTTAACTTGACAATTGCCAGGCCTCTGATATCTTACCAGTCCTCTTTAGCATATCAAAGTCCTTCTGGAGGCCTCCCTTTTGCCTTTACCTCCCCCAGTTCCATAGTATAACCAGTCACTCCGCACAACCCCAGTGCAGCTCTTTCTGCCCATAGGTCCTGTCCCTGTGGACACTCCTATCTCCAGGTAGATAGTGTCAGAATTGAGTTGACTTGCAGGACACCCAGCTGGTATCAGATAATTGCTTAGTGATGTGGGGACACCCTCCTCACTCCCTACATAGCAGAATTGGGAGCAGAATCATTGGTTTGGGAATGTGAGGTAAAATCTGACTTGAAATTTGACTGCGACTACAAAGGAGTGCCTCAGACTGAGCAGTTTGCTTTACCAAGGAATGTATTTGACCCGCCAATCCAAGGACTAGGCCTTGGACCTATGGCCTTTTCTCATCTCTGCTTCTAACTACTCTTGACCTTCCTAAGACTTAAGGCCTGGGTTCCAGGTTCTGAAATTCAGTAAGCCCTTTTGTCCCAGAGCTGATGGCCGTTGCAGTTTCTGAAAGAATGTCTTAAGATCTTCGCCCTGCTCCCTATCCAGCCACACCCACGTACACAGAACGAAGAGGTCTCCCAGAGGCTTAGGAGAGGCATACACGGGCAGGAGCAGGAGAAAGAGGGGAGGGTACAGTATTTCCTTTCTAATTTTTTTTTAATAAATGTTTTATTTATTTTGGAGAGAGAGAGAGACAGAGTATGAGTGGCAGAGGGGCAGAGAGAGAGAGGGAGACACAGAATCTGAAGCAGGCTCCAGGCTCTGAGCTGTCAGCACAAAGTCCAATGCGGGGCCCGAACTCACGAACCGTGAGATCATGACCTGAGCCAGAGTCAGAAACTCAACCGACTGAGCCACCCAGGTGCCCCTCTAATTCTTTTTTTTTAAGTAAGCTTTACACCCTATGTGGGGCTTGAGCTCATGACCCTGAGCTTTACCGACTGAGCCAGCCAGGTGCCCCTCCTTTTTAATTTTTTAAGTGACTAGATTCTTCACATGTGTTCTAGTAACTACATTATGACATCCATCTAAACTGTAAGGAGACATTTTAAAAAGGAATCTTGGGTACCTTTCATTAAACGACCTCAAGTGTAAATAGTTTAGCGTTGAGTTAGCTATCTGGGTTTTTAACATTTTCCTTTTCTAAATATTTTCAACATTACATGATCTTTTGGGGTTTAATTGCATTCTTACTCTAACAATCATGATAGAGAGATTTAATTTTTTGTCATTGTCTTCTGATAACTGCATAACAAATAAAGCAAAAATCACCCCCGAGTCCTCAAGAACTTACCTATTCTGCATAAATACCTTTAGATCAAAGATTTCCCCTCTGTGGGAAGAAACCTGAATGCCATAAACCTTAATGACATGAACCTTAATGACAGTGACTTGGTACACCCCGAAGCAGATAGGATTATGAAACATTTCTTTTTAGATGGAGCCTAGGAAAGTTATCTCAGGTAACGAACACGAACGCTGGGATTGTCAGGATGGCACTGATAAGGCGGGCTGTACTGTCAGCAATCGACACCGAACACTTCTTATCTGTCAGCCATAGCCATAGACACACCCTAGTCACAAGGAAGTTCTTGGCTTCCGTAGTTTGGCAGTGTTTCCTGAATTAATTTTCAGCCTCCTCTGAAAACTCCCAAGCCTATTTTAGGGTACTATAAAAAATGAAGTTAATATCAGAAAAGGGCTGACTACATTTCTCTCCTTGCAAGCTCTGACAGTCCCAAGAAACTTCTCTATTTTCTATTCTTAATCTTGTCTCCGAGCTGTGTCTTTTGGCTGCTGCTGCCGCCTCTCTGTTTTTCTCTCGGCATAGCTTCGTGGACCATTTATAATGACAATAGGAGAAGGAACAGGTAAAGGAAAAGCTAAAGAATGATGGCTCTGAGTGACAGAATGGGAGTATTTTCTGGAGATAATGCTATGAGATCTCACCGACTCATAAGCCATGTGATATGCCAACCTACCGGAGCTTACAAAAAGGACTCTCCATTAAAGAGAACTCAGTGAAACAGGCCACTTTCTCCAGATGTCACTACTGGGCTTTGATCTCCCAGCTAGTAAAATGCTCCAGCTGAGATTTGATCATCACGTTCTGACCCAAGAGTCCATCCATTTAACCACTGTGACTTGCAGAGTCTGTGAGAAGTGAGAAAGAAATTGCAGTTGTCTTTAAAGACAATATGATCACTGCTGATTAGTCACGAACATTCCAGTGGCATTCCAGGGATGTGAGAAAGAGAAACTCCAGAAACAGTGGAGTTGAAACTCGACCTTTGGCTGTAGAATTCCGGACTCCTTGGGTTATGTATGAAGAAGTTTCAAGTTTGCCTCACCAGATGGGGACTTGATTGGCTTGAAATTCTGACCTTGGGGAGGCTGGGGCTCAAGCTGGCCCCAGGAATGACAGGAATCAGAAACATGTAAGCCACCAGGGCTTCCTCTACTCCTGGGCTCTCCCATCTCTGTCTCTGTCTCTGTCTCTCTCTCTCTCTCTCTCTCTCTGTCTCTCTGTTGGCTTTATTCCACCAAACCAGCCTTCTCTCTGTAGCAGGAGATGTAGCACCCAGTGGTGCCAGCCTCAGGGGCCACACACAGGGCGTGGTGCTTTCTGCCTCTGGCCGCATTCTGAAGCATTCCTGGGAAGATTCGTTCCTTTCCCTGGTTTAGGGTAGGTGTCAGTTTCTTGTAGCCGTGGGTAAAGTGTTGCGATTGGTTCATTTTGGCTCAAGTGCACACTCCTGTGGCCAAGGAGGGGGTGGAAACATAGCTGCTGGGAAATCACCTTGTGTTGGATGCCCACTTTTTTCATTATTAATTTTTAAAATGTTTATTTATTTCTGAGAGAGAAAGAGAAAGAGAGAGAGAGAGTGCAAGTGGGTAGGGTCATAGAGAGAGAGGGAGACACAGAATCCGAAGCAGGTTCCAGGCTCTGAGCTGTCAGCACAGAGCCTGACGGGGGGCTTGAACTTGTGAAAACCGTGAGATCGTGACCTGAGCCGAAGTCAGATGCCTAACCGACTGAGCCACCCAGGCACCCCCTGGATGACCACTTTTTCATGTCATTTCATTTATTTCATTTCATTTCATTTCATTTCATTTCATTTCATTTCATTTCAATTTCATTTCATTTCATTATTTTTTACTTTGTGAGAGAGAGAGAGCAGGGGAGGGAGGCAGAGGGAGAGTGAGAGAGAATCTTAAGTAGGCTCCGTGTTCAGTGCAGAGCAAGACACCAGGTTGGATTCCATGGCCTGAGTGTCCTACTCAATTCCTGCTTGGGTCGTGATCTCACAGTTAGTGAGTTTGAGCCATGAGTTGGGCTCTGTGCTGGCAGTGGGGAGCCTGGTTGGAATTCTTTCTCTCCTCTTTCTCTGCCCCTCCCCTGCTCACACACACACACACACACACACACACACACATACTCTCTCTCTCTCTCTCAAAATAAACAAATAAACAATAAACATAAAAAAAAGAAAGGAAGGAGGATTTTTTTTAAAAGGAAGGATAATTTTTTTAAAAAAAAGAAAGGAAAAACCAGAAAGCTAGGGGCACTTGGCTGGCTCATAAAAGCGTGTGTCTCTTGATCTTGGGGTCGTGAATTTGAGCTCCCACATTGGGTGTAGAGATTATTTAAGAAAATAAACTTTAAAAAAACCCATAAAATATGCCTTAAAAAAAGAGAGGGATGCCTGGCAGGCTCAGTCAGTAGAGCATACATCTCTTGATCTCAGGGGTGTGAGTTCGAGCCACACATTGGTTATAGACATTAAAAAATCTTAAAAAAAAAACAACAACCCTGTTAAAAATTATTAGAGGTAATAAGTCCTTAAAATTATATATATAAAAGAAGTATACAAGATTATTTGTACATTTGATTGCCATAATGCTACATGGGTTCTGTACCCAATTTCGATTCGTGTCTGTGTGTGTCTGTATAGAGAGGGGGGATTTCCCCCACAAACAAACAATTTTCAAAACAAGAGCTATGTCCTAGAATTCAACTCAGTTTCCACACTATCTACCCAGAGACAGCATCAGATTCCACAGGTGAAGGGCTCAGTCCTATAACACCACTCCTCACTCCTCACTTCAGATGCCAGTGGAAAGCCCAGGTTGATTCTTGTGCTTCCCATGAGGGGCTATAGATTGGATGTTCCCATACCCCCAGTCGTGCTTTGGGTTTGGTTAACTTGCTAGAGTGTTCACAGAACTCAAAGAAATATTTTACTTATGAGGTTCCTGGTTTATTATAAAAAAACATAACTCAGGAACTGCCAGATGGAAGAAATGCCAAGGTCAAGGTATGTGGGGAGGGGTGTGGAGCTTCCATGCCCTGTCTGGCCACACCACTCCCTCTATGCCAGATTCACCGACCCAGAAGATCTCCATACTGTGTCATTTTGGGTTTGAATGGAGGTTCCATTATGTAGGCACAGTTGATTAAATCACTGGCCAATGATGATCGAACTCAAATTCCAGCCCCTCTCCCTTCGCCAGAAGTGAGGGGAGGGGTGGGACTGAAGGTTCCAACCCACTAATCACAAGGTTGGCTTCCCTGGCAACAAGCCCCACCCTTACGTGTTTCCAAAACCAGTAGTGCTGGAAAGGGGCTTCTTATAAATAGAACAAAACACCCATTTCACAGTGATGACTCTAAAGCAATTTCAAGAACTGAGGACAAGAGATCAAATATTATGACAAAAAACACTCCTGTTGCTCTTATCAGCTCAAGAAATTCCAAGGGTTTTGGGTGCTCCGAGTCATGAACCATGGACAAGGACCAAATATAATGAGAAATATATTTTGGTTATTTAGATGATTTCTTATGAATCATAATATCACTGATTTCTTTTTTTTTTTTTTTTTTTTTTGCTTGTGCAAATATTGAATTATTGAGGATTAACTCAGGGCACACAACATTTAAGAAAATCATAAAATTGTGGGGTGCCTGGGTGGCTCAGTCAGTTGAGCGTCTGACTTCGGCTCAGGTCATGATCTCACGGTTTGTGAGTTCGAGTCCCACATTGGGATCACTGCTGTCAGCGTGGAACCTGCTTTGGATCCTCTATCCCTCTCTCCCTCTGCAACTCCTCTCCTCACACACTCACTCTCTCTCTCAAAAATAAATAATTTTTTTTTTTAAAAGAGAAAATGATAAAATTGTAGCATGAAAAATAAAAGAAGACAAGAGTAAACAGACAGATATATAATATTCCCAGTTGAGAATTTTTTTTAAGTTTCTTTATTTATTTTGAAGGGTGGAGAGGGGCAGAGACAGAAGGAGAGAGAGAAAATTCCAAGCAGGCTCCTCATTGTCAGTGTGGAACTCACAAACTGTGAGATCATGACCTGAGCAGAAATTAAGAGTAGGACACTTAACTGACTGAGCCACCCAGGTGCCCCATCCCAGATGAGAATGTTCAATTACAGAAGACAATAATTCCTAACTGGATGTAATACATAGGTTTGTGCATCATTGATGCATTATCAATGGAAGTTGTAACGGAATAGAAAATAGAACCTGACAATTTGATAGTCACCTGGAGGACCAAAGAACTCAAAATGAATTTATAAATATGTACATATTTACATAAAACTGTTCTGTCATATTTGAAACATTTTAGAAAGTAATAAAAACCAAAACATTATAGTACTAGGTTAACAGAAGATAAATTGCCCAGGGGATTCTATTCCACTGTTCATATATTATAAAATTAATGTCTGATGAAACAGAAGCAATATGACAACTGGAGAAAGAGGCTATGGGGGTGGGGGGAGGGGGCAGTGGTTGGTAATTCTACTCTCAGCTCGCCTCTCTGCCTCCCTGTCTCCAGGCCTGAGCTCCTGCCATTCACTTGGCTAAGTGCTCTTACCGCCTGCCAGGTGTCTTTCTTCTCTACCCGCAAATCATTGTGTTGCCCTGTCTGGTCTCCGGCCAGAAAGTGGTATTATCTTGTGGGGTGCTGGCTGTAGTTGGGAGATCCATATTGCACGTTCTAGCCCAGCTTCATCCCATAGAGACATTGGGAGTATTAGACACCTACTCGATTCTGTCAAAGCAGGACTTTCTTTCTTTAAAAGAATTTTTTTTAACATTTATTTTTGAGAAACAGTGTGAGCGGGGGAGGGGCAAAGAGAGGCAGATGGAGAATCCAAAGAGGGCTCCGCACCGTCAGTGCAAAGCCTGATGTGGGGCTCGAACTCTCGAGCTGAGATCATGACCTGAGCCGAAGTCAGACGCTCAACTGACGGAGCCATCCAGTCGCCCACCAAAGCAGGACTTTCTCACCTGCAGTTTCTTGTAGCAGGTTCCAAGTTCCTGAGTTCTTGTTCCAAGTTCCTTGGGAGCCTGAGGTAGAAGGGAAGGCTTGGATGGGTATGGCTGATAGAAGTGGATTGAGAATTCCTGATTCTCTAAGACTATAGTTGGAGAATATAGTACAGTACATTCTGTAGATAAAGTGTATATATTTATATTATCTATTGTCAAATCATTACTAAATAAAAATTATTGTGGTAACTGGATATCAGGATATGGAAAAATTAATGTAGATTTATACTTATTCTATATGCTGCAAAGAATTTGAAACTTCACAGGCCCGAATATTAAAAAATACATGAAAAACTGGAAGAAAACAGAATAGCATATGAAATGTGTGCGATGCCTTAGCCTGGGCAGTAAAAATGAAGTCTCATTAAGAGTAACCTCAGCATAACAAAGGCCATACACGACAAGCCCACAGCTAACACCGTACTCAGTGGTGAAAGATTGAAAGGTTTTCCTGTGAGATCAGGGATAAGACAAGGATGCCTACTCTTGCCACTCCTAGTCAACATAGTACTGGAGTCCTAGCCTGAGCAATCATGCAGGAGAAAAAACTAAAAGGCATTCACATAAGAGAGGAAGAAGTAAAATTGTCTCTGTTTGCAGATGGTGTGGTCCTATTTACAGAAAATCCTAAAGACTCCACCAAAAAAACCTGTTAGAACTAATAAATGAATTTGGTAGAGTTGCAGGATACAGAATTAGCATACATTTCTCAACAGAAATCAGTTGAGGTTCTATATACTAACAACAAAATATCTGAAAAAATGAAGAAAAAATAAAGAAAACAATTTCATTTGTAATAGCATCAAAACAATAAAGGATGTGGGAATAAATTTTAACCAAAGAAGTAAAAGATATGTACACTGAAAACAATAGGACTTTGACCTCCCCCCCAAAAAAGTCCTTTTTTTGACAAGAACAATTTGAAGAAGACACAGATAAATGGAAAGATAGTGTTCACAGATCAGAAGAACTAAAATTGTTAAGATGTACATACCTTCCAAAGCCATCCATAGATCCAATGTAATCCCTGTCAAAATTCCGGTTGCGTACTTTACAGACATTGAGAAACAATCCTAAAACTCATATAGAATCACAAAAGACTAAAAGTAGCCAGAGCAATCATGAGAAAGAAGAACAAAGCTGGAAGCATCACACTTCCTGTTCTGAATTACATGATAAGGCTAGAGTAATCAAAACAGTATGGTACTGTCATCGAAACACAAACATAGACTGGGGCGCCTGGGTGGCACAGTCGGCTAAGGATCCAAATCTCGATTTCGGCTCAGGTCATGATCTCACAGTTTCTTGTGTTCAAGTCCTGAGTCGGGCTTTGTGCTGACAGCTGGGAGCCTGCTTGGGATTCTCTCTCCCTCTCTGTCTCTCTCTCTCTGCCACTACCCCATTCACACTCTCTCTTAAAATAAATAAATAATAAATAAATAAATAAATAAATAAACAAATAAATAAACAAATAAATAAACTTAAAAGAAAACCAACAGCAGATACATAGACAAATGGGATAGAGAGCCCAGAGATACATCCTGGCATATATAGTCAGCTAATATTTGACATGGTAGTCAAGAATACTCAATGGCGATGGAAGAGTCTCGTCAACAGATGGTGCTGGGCAAACTGGATAATCACATGTGAAAAGATGAAATTAAGCCCCTATCTTACACCACTCACAAATATTAACTCTAAGTGGATTAAAGACTTAAATGTAAAACCAGAAACGGTAAAACTCCTAGTAGAAAACATAAGGAAAAGTGTTCTTGACATCGGTTGCAACAGGTTTTTGGATATGACATCAAAAACACAAAAAACACACAAAAAACAAAGACAAAAATGAACGAGTAGGATCATATCAAACTAAAAAGCTTCTGCACAGTAAATGAAACAATCAATGAAATGAAAAGGCAACCTATGAAATAGGAGAAAATATTCGCAAACTATCTATCTGATAAGGGGTTAATATCCAAAATATATAAGGAACTCATACAACCCAATAGCAAAAAAAAAAAAAAAAAAAAACAAAACCTAGATTAAAAAATGGGTGGGGGACCCAAAGAGATACTTCTCTAAAGAAGACACACAAATGGCTAACAGGTACACAAAAAATGTCCAGCATCACTAATCATCAGGGAACTGCAAACCAAAAGCATAATGAGATATCACCTCAGACCTGTTGCAGTGGTTGTTATTAAAAAGAAAAGCAATAACAAGCGTTGGCAAAGATGTGGAGACAAAGAAACCCCCGTGCACTGTTGGTAGGAATGTAAATCGGTGCAGCCACCATAGAAAACAGTATGGAGGTTCCTCAAAAAATGAAAACATAGAACTACCATGTGATCTAACAATCCTATTTCTGGATATATATCTAAAGGAGATGAAATCAGGATCTCAAAAATACATCTGTACTCCCATGCTTATTGCAACATTGCTTACAATCGTTAACATATGGAAATGACCAAAATACGGAAATGAATGGATAAAGAAGATACGATATGGATGTACAATGGATTATTCAGTAATGAGAAAGAAAGAAATCCTGCCATGTGCAACATCATGGATGGATCTTGAGGCTATAATGCTAAAAGAAAAGCAAACACCACATGAGTTCACTTATATATGGAATTTAAAAATTGCAAACTCAGGGCGTCTGGCTGGCTCTTAGAGAGCACGTGACTCTTGATCTCAGGGTTGTGAGTTCGAGCTCCATGTTGGGTGTAGAGATTATTTAAAATAAAATCTTTAAAATAAAAATAGTAAGGCTGAACTCATAGAAACAGGGAGTAGAATTGTCACTACCAGGGACCGGGAGGTGGGGGGAAAAGGGGAGATGCCAGTCAAAGGATACAAACCTCTAGTTATAAGAAGACTAAGTCCTGGGAATACAATGTACAGCATAGTGACTATAGTCAACAATATTGTATTATAATACCTTAAGGTTGCTAAGAGAGTAGATCTTAAGTGTTCTCATATACACACAAAAATGGTAACAATGTGAAGGTGTTAACCACCTTTCTTGGGGTAAACATTTTGTAATATATACATGCATCAAATCATCACATTGTATACCTTAACCTTACACAATGTGATCTGTCCATTTTATCTCAATAAAACTGGAAAAGAAGCAAAAGGATAAAAGCAATAAATTGTATTTTTCAGTCTTTTGTCCCCATCTGCTTATGTGAGACCTCCCGGCACTTCTAAGTCCTCTACAATAATTTTGAGAATTTCCAGGGGTTTTCTCACAAGAACTCAATTACATATGGCACCCATCATTCAGCCATACCTGCTCCGGCTCCTATCGCTGTTCCTTCTGCTGTTATGCATATGTTGATATCCTACCTTCCAGTACCCCAGAATATGACCTTATCTGAAAACAGTGTTTGTAGATGTAATTAGTTACATCCAGTTAGGGTGAGGTCATACTGGAGCAGGGTGGGCTCCCTAATCCAATATGACTGGTGTCCTTATAAAAAGGGGAAATTTAGGGGTGCCTGGGTGACTCAGTTGGTTAAGCATCTGACTCTTGATCTTGGCTTAGGTCATTCATGATCGCATGGTTTACGAGATTGAGCCCTAAGTCAGGCTCTGTGCTGGTATCGTGGATCCTGCTTGGGATTCTCTCTCTCCCTCTCTCCCCCTCTCCTTCTTTCCCCCTTTCCCTTTCCTGCTCATGCGCTCTCTCAGAATAAATAAATAAACTCTAAAAAATATATTTAAAAAGAGGAAATTTGGACACAGAAATGCACACAGGGAGAATATCACATAAAGATGAAGGCACAGATGGGAGTGATGGTTCTACACACCAAGCACCAAAGATTGCAGCAAACCACCTAGGGAGGGAGAGGCACAGAACATACTCTCTCTCATAACCCTCTGAAGGAAACAGCCCTGCCTGCACTGTGCTCCTGGAATTCTAGCCCCCGGACCTGCGAGACGATATATTTCTGTTATTTAAGCCACCCCGTTTGAGGTACCCTATTACATCAGTCCTAGGAAACTAATACACTTGACAAGTCCTTTCTGGAATGTAAATGCTGCTAAGGCAGACACCAAATGTGCCTTGTCATTGTGTTACCAGGGTCTGTGCACAGTCACTCTTTATTGAGTGAAAGCCTAAGTCCCTGCTAGTGCTGCTGTGGTGCCCACAGACTCTGGTGGGGCGGGGCAGCTGTGTCACGGTGGCCAAGCTGTGACGCTGTGCAGGGCCAGGAAATGGCTGTTGTGAGGTTATCCTTTATTGGAGGCTTGCTGCTGCTGCTGATTGCTAGAGCTTCCCCGGGTTCTCTGAAACCATGCCAGATGGCGTGGCAGTGTTACCAGTCTTGTGTAGGGATCTTATATAAGGATCATCATTTTGTTTTTTCCTTTGCATTTGTGTTTTTCCTAAGGCTTTGATACAAATCCATCAGAGCATCCCGGGGGGGGGGGGGGGGAATATTGGACTCACTCATCATGTGCAGAACTCAAGATACTGCTTCGCCCCTGAGAAACCTGGTACTGTTTCTTTTTTAACCAGTCACAGAGTCTGATTGCTGAGCCCTCAGGGTTCAGCAGGTGCCTTGGTGGCCATCGGTGACAGCCTCTTGATTGGCCCATCCCACCTGCCCTTCCCACTTACTCTATTATATCTGATTTACCAGTGAGGACTGTCTCAGTGAAGCTGTGGTCCCAACTCATATTTCAGCTCCCAAACGTGTCCTTGCGGGATGGTACTACAGTGTCTTATGTCTATGAGTTCACCAAGAACCTCTTTTCAACGTCTACTACTGAATGCAACTAACCACACAATCCAATTCATCCATCCATCCATTCGTTCAATAAATACTTTCAAACTGAAAAGTTTTGGTTCTTAAAATGGGGAGCTTCATCACCTAGAAGCTGGCAGCGAATGTATGTATAGTAAGTACTTTGGGACCTCAGCATACCAGAGATAGGCTATGTTAATTGATTGACTAATTTCATTGGCTTGTATTTGAATTTAGAGTCTTTTTTTATTTTGTTTTTTTATGTTTTATTTATTTGTTCTTGAGAGAGAGAGAAAGAGAGAGAGAGGGAGGGAGAGCATGAGGGAAGGGCAGAGAGAGAGAGAGGGAGAAAGAGAGAACCTCAAGCAGGTTCTGCACTGTCAGCACAGAGCCTGACGCCGGGCTCGAACTCACAAGCCTCGAGGCCATGGCCTGAGCCGAAATCAAGAGTCAGATGCTCAACTCACTGAGCCACCCAGGGGCCTCTGAATTTAGTCTTACAAAATGCCTATGTAACTCAACATGTGAAGTGACATAATGCTTATTGAGATTTATGGAAACTGTCCAGTATTCTTACCCATGGAATTCTTATCTGTATCATTTTACCAGCAGCCCCTATCTGTCTTTTTTGACAGCAAACTGGGGGGGACTTAGAAATGAGAAAGAAAAGGCGTACATCTATAGAAATATGGGTTATTGGTATCTTTTGAAAAAACTCATGCTAAAAAGTCTATTTTTCTCCTTCTGTTCAAATCCAATTGTCCATCTGCTCTGCATTCCTTGCTTCCCTATGGCTCACTTTGCACCTTTTCCAGGGTTTATTCACACTTGTCATTCAGTCATCTGTCCCTTCAAATCAGCAACAGCCACGGTCTTATTTAACAGCGAGATGACAGGCTGTTCCTCTGGCTTTCATGTAGGCTAATTTGCACGATCTGCAGTCCTCTGTTTATTTTATTTTCATTTTCAGCCTTCTGCGGATGTTATCTCCTAGCACAGCAGAGGACGTTTTTGTTTTCAAGCTCAGAGCAACAGATGCTCTGTTGATTTTCCCATAGAGAAGGCAACCAGCAAAACTAGAAGCATGGCGGGTTTGGGGGGCTGGGTGAGCCCGCCGGTAGAGCATGCTTCTGTGACAGCAGGGAAGCTCTCTCTGACCTCTTTTCGATTTTGAGTGCTGAAAACGCAAGTGCAGAGAGGCACAATCTTTTAAAACACGGGATGTTTGCAAAAAAATGTTTTGGAACGCATGATAGGATGCTGGATTTAAGGATTCTTGTGGTTCCTAGTCAGCTTTACATACATTCCTAGCCTCTCCGTCATCTCCCCTCTTCCCATCCCATTCCAAGTGCTTAGAACTACTCAGTAAATATTTGTGGAACTGAGTTGAATAGATTAGCACAATTGAATAGATTAGCAAGGTAAAAAGATAACAACACATTTCAAAGAATTATTTTTTAGAAAGAAGCTTTAAAGTACAGACAATATTTCATTTGGATCATTGCTAGCCTAAAGAATATTTAGGGTACTTTTTCCACTTGCCTATCGACTATAACTGTGCCATTTTCCCTCTTCTCAGAATGGCAGTCCTTCTGTTTGGCCAAAAGATGTTAGGGAAAAAGCAAAACACATCATCCCAAATTTTAGTTTTTCATGACATTTGAACTAGAAAACCATAAACTTATAGCAAAAAGACAACACTGTCTATAATCCAGAATATATTTAATTTGCTTACATTATCTATATTATTTATTGTTTAACAATTATATTCTTAGAGTTTGATATTTGTGGCGATGTAGCTCGAGTGTCATGGCTGCCGTAGGCCTTGGTTCTGGCTATGACCCTTGTCAGAGGCACTGGGGCATGTTGAGATGTTGTTAGTGGGGGTGTGATGAGCATTCTGTAAAATTTATTTCCTTGTAGAATAATACTGGATATTGATTGAAGGCCAATATGGGTGGAGGAAAAGTGGGTGGAATATGAAGTTTCGAGAAAGCAAAAGGGGCCTGACCTCAGGGCTGATTTGAGAAAATTCTGTGATATCTATCTATCTATCTATCTATCTCTATATCTAAATCTATATCATCTATATCTATATCATCTATCATCTGTATCATCTATATCTACATCTATATTATAGATATAGGTAGTATCTATCTATCATCTATCTATATTTTAGAGAGAAGAGAGAGTACAAGCAGGAGAGGGAACAGAGAGAGAGAGAGAGAGAGAGAGAGAGAGAATCTGAAGCAGGCTCCATGCTCAGCCCATGGGATCATGACCTGAGTCGAAATCAAGAGTCAGACACTCAACAGACTGAGCCACCCAGGCATCCCTATTCAAAAATATTTTTAAACACACTTTTTCAAAAAAATGTTTATTTATTTATTTTGAGAGAGAGAGAGAGAGAGAGAGAGAGAGAGTGCATGTGCATGAGCAGGGGAGGGACAGAGAAAGAGAGAGAGAGAGAGAGAGAATCCCAAGCAGGCTCCATGCTGCCAGCACAGGGCCCCACCCAGGATTTGATCTCACGAACCGTGAGATCGTGACCTGAGCTAAAATCAAGAGTTGGATGCTCAACCAAGTGAGCCACCCAGGCGCCCCCCATTTTTTTTAAGCATACTATTCTAGGCACTGGGGATACAGCAAACAACAACACAAAGTCCTGGCTTTCTTTGAACTTAACGGGCAATGCTTAAAACCACAAGAGAAACAGTAGGTTTTGACAAATGTCAGCAAAGTTTACGTAAAAGAGAGTGGCCGACCAGGTGGCTACTTTATTTAGGATGTCTAGTAAAGTCTCTTGAAGGTGACAATTAAGTGGAAATCTGAATATGTCACAAGACCAAATGTGGGAGATACTTTGGAATACTTGGAAGCAGGTATTCTTTAGGAGTATTTTTGAAAGAGTCCTTGAAATGACCATTCGAGGGAAGGGTTGAAATCTGAAGTCCTGCTCTCAAAAACTTCACCATTGTTCTCACCTGTGTGATATGTTTCTCCTCTGAATCTCCCGCCTGGTACTTTCTGGGGGTGCCCTCTCAACATTCGGCTTACACATCTGTCATAGAGCCTAGAGCGCTTTGATGCACTGATTTGCACATGTGTATCTTCTAGCTTTCCCTGTAAACCTGAGGATAAGCTTTGTGTCTTCCACTTTTTATCTGTGGCTGGTGATTCCTGGCATGGAGTAAGAAGTTAAGAATTGCATATGCAATGAATATATTTGTCTCATCTCCACAGCTCCCACAGAAAGGCAGACCTTGAATCACATGAATTTTTGTACCCCCCTGAGTGCCCACCATCCAGAGGCCATGTTGTTAATGGTAGGTCAAGAGCTGCCAATGGTGGGTTCGTAGATAAAAGCACTCAAAGCCCTTGCTTAAACCCCACTTGACCTTTGTGTCTTTGCTCGAAGGGCAAAATGGAAAGATGGGCAACCGCCGAGAGGGAGATTGAAACAATAGTCCACCTTTCAAGGGTGTTTGGTGGATTATTGACTAGATCAACGTAGGGCTAGATAAAATGAGGAGGGGTAAGGTGAGAAGTGGGGAATTGGGGGAAGGCGATTGATGTATTGGACACAGGGTATTTGTTAAAAAGGTCAAATGATACTCTCAAGGATAAAAAGTGTTTCTAGTAAAAGGCAATGCACATTTTTATACGAGAAAAAGATGACACTGTAATTGTGTTAGTTTGGCTTTTTGTTTTCTTGCTAATATTACATCACTGAGTCACACAAGCATGGTGAGGAGGGGACAATAAAAATAAGTTATCAATGCACTATTAACTCAGCGTGCTCTTACCTATTAATAAGACATTGATGTCTCCTCTTATGCGTGTCCCATCGAGAAGCACTTTCTCATTACCTCCAAGCAGCATACACAAAATGGCTTTTCTAATATACTCATGCCTGTGGATGCTTGGTGCTAAAGACTTGTTTAAATGGTCAAAGATATCCTATTTAAGAAACAGGAAACACTTACATTGCACATTATCAACATTAGAATAGGATCTCATTATCCATTAGCTGGTATTTGTGCGATTTATAACTCACTTTAGATTGAGTTTTGCAGAATTTCATGATCTTTGCCACATCATCAGCTGAAAACGTAGGTGCTATGTCTTTGCTCATCACTTTGATATTATTAGCCGGGATTATGGCCTTGTGTTTTCTAGGCTGCAGAGATCTTTTAAGAGATGCTGCTAATTAACTATTAAATAAACGCTTGGATGAAGTTATCTTCATAACAGATAAGCTACTTGGAAATTGCTTTCAATAAAATGGAATGAGTTAAATTTCTTTCTTTCTATTTTTGTTAACCTTTGCCTGTCTTCTCCAAATCTCAGAATGCTATAGTGTGTATTTTTTCTTTTTAGATTTGTGCGCTCTTAAAACTTTTGCAAGGAGGAACTAGAAAAGAGATTTCTCTGAAATGGCCTTTTTGAAATCAAGATGCTTCCAATGGCTACTTACGTGCTCTCTGTTTTGAGACAAATCTGGCACAATGTACCTGCGTGTTCACATAGGGGAAGAAAGAAACCTAATAGAGGCAAATGATTCAAACCATAAAAAGTAAATCACATTATTTACTTAATGAATAATTACATATTCATTAAGTTGCAGATTTTTATTTTAATGTTTTTTACCATTTTCAATGAGAAAAGATAAAGAAAAAGGAAAACGCTAGCGAAATTGGGTGCCCCGGGGCTCCTGGCTGGTTCAGTCAGTATAGCATGCAACTCTTGCTCTTAGGGCCATGAGTTCGAGCCCCATGTGTACAGATTACTAAAAAAACAAAACAAAACGCTTAAAGCAATTGGGTGTCCTGTACTTTTTTAGAGCTATGACAGATCATTTCATTGGACTGAAAACTAAATGCACGTTTCAACTTTAAGAACAAAAGAGATTCCTTAAATAGTTAGGATAATACAAGTGTCTTAAGACATTTAATATTTTGGGGAAACATTGATCTTTCTTTAAAAAAAAATATGACAGGGGTGCCTGGGTGGCGCAGTCAGTTAAGCGTCCGACTTCAGCCAGGTCACGATCTCGCGGTCCGGGAGGTCGAGCCCCGCGTCAGGCCCTGGGCTGATGGCTCGGAGCCTGGAGCCTGTTTCCGATTCTGTGTCTCCCTCTCTCTCTGCCCCTCCCCCGTTCATGCTCTGTCTCTCTCTGTCCCAAAAATAAATAAAAAACGTTGAAAAAAAATTAAAAAAAAATATGACAAAGGGTGCCTGGGTAGTTCAGTCGATGAAGCATCCAACACTTGATTTTGGCTTGAGTCGTAATCTCTCGGTTTGTGAGTTCGAGTCCCACATTGGGCTCTGTGCTGACCTGCATGGAGTCTGCTTGAGATTCTCCCTTTCTCTCTGCCCTCCCCGCCCCTGCCCCCCTGCCCCCCTCCCCTATCCCCTCTTGCTCCTCCCCGTCCCCACCCTGCTCCTGTTTTCTCTCTCTCAAAATAAATAAATAAACTTAAAAAAAAAAGACTTAAAGAATAATTTGTTTGCAAAAGGAGAGTTGAAATGGTTAATTTGTTTACATTCACTGCTCCAACAACATAAATAGTTATTGCATATGACCAGAGAGGGACAGGCTGGTGGGCTAGTCTTGGGGGACCAGGACTAAGATAAATAGGACATGGGAGCCCACAGTCCAGTGACAACATGAGAAGTTTAGACCCCAGTTCACTATCTGGAAGAGACTGGCCCTGATACGAGGGTGTGCATGCTGGTTCAAGCAGTATTGAGGACAAGGCTGTGGGCAAGCATCGGGGGACAGACACCAGGAGAAAGAAACTGCTATGACAGTGGAGAAGAAAAGAGAGGAATTTGCTGAATTTAAGTCCACCAGCCAACTCATGCATTCACCCACCCACTCATCCATGAAATAACCAACACATATTATTGAACACCCACTACCAACAATTCGCTGTCGTGGTTGCTGGCAGGGAAGAGTAAAGACATATAAGACCCAGTTTCTGGCTCAGAAGAAATCTAAATGCCATCCCCTTCCTTCCAGTGAAAAGGTCAATCCCTATTGGGTCATTATCTTGCTATTTTACATGACAAATAATGACAAAGAGTCTCCTTTCCTCTTTCTACTAAAATATAAGCTTGGTTGCTTTTTTTGTTTTTCCTTTGGGCTCAACTTTCTTCTTCCAAAGAAATGAAAGTCTGGCTCTTGCTTCCTAAAGGCAATTTTATTTCTTCAACACCATTCCCGAGACTCTGTTTAGGCTTCTCAAAGTCAAATAAAGTTAGATGTGAGTTAACCTATATATACAGAGAGGCAGACTGACTCATAAACCATCCTTTGCGGAAGATACCACTGGTTTTCCTCCTTATTACATTTCATCCACGGGGGTTGGGGTGATAGGGGTTGTTGGTATGAAGACATTTTAGGCTGGAAATGGAAGAACAGGGCAAAACTAAATTAAAAGCTCTGCAGATTTGCCAGGAGCTAAGGCTAAAGAAATCAGCTTCTTTATTACTTTGGTTTCCTGCTTAGCCTTGCAGGTAAGTCTGTTTATATCATCACATTATTTCAAAAGATTTTCTTTTTTTTTTGTTTCCACGACTTCACGACCCTGAGATCCAATGGCACATGCTCTACAGACTGAGCCAGCCAAGCGCCCCCCCAAGAGAAATTTCTAATGCAGAAGGTCTCCAATCCTAGTTCTGATTGAGTTTTGTTCCTGTTTTTAGGTATTTCCTTCAGTGTGAAGGACCAGTTAGATTGGTGGTTGCTTCTGATATGCACGTGTGTTGGTGGAGGGTGTCCTTTGGGGTCACATGGCTGGTTCCTACTCTGGTATAAAATTTAAGTTCTAGAACCTCAAACCAACTTGGCAAAAGGGATTGATTGGCAGGAGAAAAATAGATCTTGGGCTTCACCAGAGTCTGCACTGGAGGCTTGGGACTCTGGCTATCTAGAGAGTTTCTCTAATTTCTAGTTGGACCTTGTCAAGTTCTTTCACTCAGCAACCACTATTTTAGCCCATCAGCCAACTGGCCACCTAGTATAGTCTATGTACGGTGTTATATATTGAAATACATAAATCAATAAAACATGATTCCCTTCCCCAAGGCACTCAAAGAGGAATTAAAGGCACTTTAATTGTCTTACTGGGTTTTTTTTTCTTCTGGGTTTATTTATTATTTATTATTTTTATTTATTTGTTTTTAAAGCAAGTTCTATGCCCAATGTGGGGCTTAAACTTATGACCTCGAGATCAAGAGTCACATGCCCTACTGACTCTGCCAGTCAGGCACCTCATTTGTCTTACTGTTAAGAAGACTTTGTTTGCTTTAGGGGCGCCTGGGTGGCTCAGTGGGTTGAGTGTCTGTCTGACTCTTGATTTCAGCTCGGGTTATGATCCTGCGGCTGTAAGCCTGAGCCCCACGTAGGCCTATTTCTCTCTCTCTCTCTCTCTCTCTCTCTCTGCCCCCATCCCCCAATCGTTTTCTCTCAAAATAAATAAACATTTAAAAAAGGAGTTTGCTTTAAATTTCTCTTCATATCCATTTATGATAACAGAATGAGTCTAATTTCTTTTTCACTGCATTTGATACAAACTTGACATAACCCCCTTGATAAAAGTCAGGGGAAGGTATTAACAGGATGAGAGAACACTTCTAATGTTTTAGCATGATTTCATATATGCTTACGTATGTCAGTAAGAAGGGCAAACCTATTTAAACTCGCAGGCGACTGCTTCTTCTGAAATAGGAAAATGTTGAAAATACAAATCATATATATCTGATCTGTACCCTGTTTGCCTGAGTCACCTATATAATTTCCCAGGCTCAGGACAAAATGAAAACGTGAAACCCCTGTTTAGAAATTAATTTCAATGGGGTGCCTGGGTGGCGCAGTCGGTTAAGCGTCCGACTTCAGCCAGGTCACGATCTCGCGGTCCGTGGGTTCGAGCCCCGCGTCAGGCTCTGGGCTGATGGCTCAGAGCCTGGAGCCTGTTTCCGATTCTGTGTCTCCCTCTCTCTCTGCCCCTCCCCCGTTCATGCTCTGTCTCTCTCTGTCCCAAAAATAAATAAACGTTGGAAAAAAAAAAAAAAGAAATTAATTTCAAGACAGCAATCGGCAAAGCATTAGCCAGAGCGCAGGGCACTTGCAAGCTTGAGGCCCAGGAGTGTGCTCAGGAACCTAGGGTCAGACTGACTACCCTGTGGGGTGGAAATCCCGTTCTTCTTATTCCCTGCCAACCGCTTAATTCTTAGCGAACCACATGGCCACGAAGAACTAAACTGGATGACCTCAAGGTACTGGCCCAGATCAGCATTTCCAAAGCCTGGTCTGGAGAATGTTGGAGAAACTTGGGGTTAAATAGAGTCAAACAAGTTTTTCTTGAAAATTTCTCAGAGCCTTTAATATGCTAATATGCATTAGGTATTTCCAGGAGATGAAGTATGATATGCAGCATTTCTCACAAAATTTTGATGGGCTTGACACAACAAATACAAGCAAGAATCAGGATGTGATCCTGGAGAGGTAAGGGTCGAACTTGTTCTAGAGCTGAGTTCTGTCCTCAGCTTCTGACTCGTGTATCAAAAATACCTCTAGCAGGATGGACTGCATTCCTTCAGCGGGCTCTGGGACAATGAGTATGTATTGCCCAAGTGCCTAGGCAGATGCTGCAGGCTGCTTATCCAAGGTCTAGTCTCTCCTCCCTTACTCAGAGAGCCCTGAGTAGTTCAGGGTTAGATATACTCGCCCATGTTAACCTTGCACTTAGGGTGGTTACGTGACCTGGTTTAAGCCAAGTGGAAATCTATGGAGTGGAGCTTCTGGGAAATACATTTCCTGATTAAAAGGACACAGAGTTGGGGGTACCTGTGTGGCTCAGTCGGTTAAGCTTCCAACTTCAGCTCGAGTCATGATATGGTAGTTTGTGAGTTCGAGCCCCATGTCCAGCTCTTCACTGTCAGCGCAGATCCTGCCTTGGATCCTCTGTTCCCCTGTCTTCTCTGCACCTCCCCTGCTTGCCTGAGCTGCTGTCTCTCTGAAAAACAAATAAACATTAAAAAAAGAGAGACAGAGTCAGTTGGCCTGTGTCTATTTTTTTTTAATGTTCATTTATTTTGAGGGAGGAGGGGCAGAGAAAGAGGGAGAGAGAAACCCAAGTAAACTCCATTCTCTGAGCACAGAGCCTAGTGTGGGGCTGCATCCCATGAACTGTGAGATCATCACCTGAGCCAAAATCAAGAGTTGGATGCTTAACCGAAGGAGCTACCTGCACCCGGGGTAAGTTACCCTTTTAGACTCAGTTTCTTCATCTATAAAAATGGGAAATACCTCTTCTTGCTTCTGTTTAAATTTAATGAGATGACTTCCTAAGTTCCAGTGAATGGAACACATTAAGTACTGAATCAAAGATTTGACTGCTGTGCTAACTGTAAACCATCAACTTATAGACAGAAAATGGTCTTGTTCACTAGAGCAACTCTAGCACTCAGGTCTGTACTGAAAACTTAATACATGCTCAAAAAACCCATACTAAATAAATGGATGGCCAGAAGAAAAATGTTATTCCTATCACCACCTTCTCATTTCTAAAAGGGTTTAGTTCTATTTTGAAACAGAATTAAGTCTTTGAACTAAGTGGTATCACATATATCAACTCATTCAGTTGCCATAACCACTCTAAGAGGTAGCTGTCCCTGTTCCCATTTTGTAGGTAAGAAAATGAGGCCAATATCACACTGATCATAAGGCGCAAATATCTGCTGCAAATTCACAACTGGCTGACCCCAAAGGTGTTCAATTATCGTCCCTAGAGAACCAAACCCTCCTTCAGGTTATAGGATGGGAGCAAGTGTAAGAATATAATCATGACTGTAGGGGTGGTATTTCCAAGCTTTTGCAGGGCATTTGGGTAGCTAAGCGTGCAATTATGAAGAGATCTGTCATTCATTATTGGGTCTATTTCCTTAGGGGTTTAGATTGTGAGTCTTTGAGAGAACATGCATCTGTAGCCTATGTGTGGGTGTGTGCGAATGTGTATACACCTGCTGGACACCTGGGATTATAAGGAATGCGTATCTGTAACTTAGGCTGAGGAAACAGCTTGTACTGTGAGCACACTTATAATGGTGCTGGGGAGAGAAGGGACGGAGGGAGGACAGGAAATGCCTATGAGCACATCTCAAGTGACACCTGTTTGCAGAAGCAACTATCCAACCAGAGGTGGTGCCCAGAGCTCCAGGAGGCAATGAATAGCAGGAGGTGACCCTGTGGTCTGGGCAGGGTAGGGTGTAGTAGCCAGGACCAGGTGAATAACTGGAGAATAACTGAGTGTTGGTCAACCTAGGGGCAAATGAGACACACTTTCCCCTAAACGCACTGGGAATGTCTCTTTAGGAGCATGCCAAAGAGTGGAGGGCTGGTCAATAAATATTTTGTTGGTAGTAAAAGCAATTTCAATCCTAACTTTAGCATTCATGCATCCAGTTTGAAAAGGCAAATTTTCACTGCCTGGGAATGATGGTAGGCACTTCCCCCAAATTGCTTCACTTAACGAACCCATACAATGCCACACCAGGTGTCCTCCCTTCTTCCGTCTGCGTATGAGATCAATCCAGTCTCTCCAGTGTTGTTTGCCTAGTGGATCTCTTTGGCTGTAAGAATACATTTATGAAATCAGGTTAGAGAGTGTTTTAAAGCACCCTAACAAGGTAACTGGAGATAGAATGAGAACACACACAAGGAATTCAGGGAAATGTGAAATTTGGGCTAAATCTGGATAAAGATCTAAGAAGGTCCAGGGAAAGAGGTGTGAGAAGAAACCCAGGATGGGGGAAAATAGAGTAGATGGGGTCCTTTATTTCAGTGAAGAGTAAGTGGTCAGTGAGGAGAGGGGCTGGGCTAGGTCAAGAGATAAACAAATCTGATAGTGAGCTAATCCACAGCCTGGAACATGGCTTCTGGAATTGAACATGGCTTCTGGAATTGAACATGGCTTCTGGAATTGAACAAATCCTCATCTCCAGCAACCACCGCCCACTTGCCCTTTATAATCTTCCTACACCAAAATCAAGCCCTGACCAGGGTGATAGGAGACAAAAGCCAATGGATGGAAGATGAGTGCTCTAAAAATGGCCAATCCTGGCAACGTGGTGAGGCAAAAAGTAGAAACAAACAACATGTCTCTCAGAGAGGCAAGGGTTAAATAATAGTGGTTTTTTTTTTTTTTTCATCGAGCATTAATTCCGGTGAGATATACCTAATAGTTAACTGAATAAGAAGAACATGTACTTCATTTTCCCATTCCATATTTCAAACTGTTCTTTTATAGTTAGTTATCTGTGAAAGATAAATGAGTTATCTCAACATTCCAAATAACAAACTATCAATGATCAACCAATTCATGGATCCCAGTAATTTACGTTACTAGAATAGTGGGATCTCTACACGTTGTCTTTTTCTTTCTGCCAGCACAAATAATTCCCATGTCTTCTTATCATCCAGGAGGATTAATATAGAGAAATCTCACTTCTTCAAAATGTACAGATAACTAGCGTAGGACAGTGCTGAAGCCTCGGTGACAAGTCATGTGCTATTCTCATCCCAGGAAAACTAAGAAAGAAAATGAACAGTCTGAGGTCTGAGAAAGAGTATAATAGAAAATGGCCCGATTCACAACTAATCTCCATGGAGGAATAGGTGAGCTTTTAAAAAATTGTGATATATGGGGTGCCTGGGTGGCGCAGTCGGTTAAGCGTCCGACTTCAGCCAGGTCACGATCTCGTGGTCCGTGAGTTCGAGCCCCGCGTCGGGCTCTGGGCTGATGGCTCAGAGCCTGGAGCCTGTTTCCGATTCTGTGTCTCCCTCTCTCTCTGCCCCTCGCCCGTTCATGCTCTGTCTCTCTCTGTCCCAAAAATAAATAAACGTTGAAAAAAAATTATAAAAAAAAAAAAAAGAAAAAAATATTGTGATATAGGGGGCGCCTGGGTGGCTCAGTCGGTTGAGCGTCTGACTTTGGCTCAGGTCATGATCTCACGACCTGTGAGTTCGAGCCCCACATGGGGCTCTGTGTTGACAGCTTAGAGCCTGAATCCTGCTTCGGATTCTGTGTCCCTCTCTCACTCTGCCCCTTTCTCGCTCATGCTCTCTCTCTCAAGAATAAATAAAACATTTTTAAAAATTAAAAAAAAAATTGTGATATAAGGGTGCCTGGGTGGCTCAGTTGGTTAAGTATCTGACTATGGCTCAGGTCATGATCTTACAGCTCTTGAGTTCAAGACTCACACTGGGATCTCCGTTCTCAGTGCAGAGCCGATTCTGTGTCTCCCTCTTTCTCTGCCCTTCCCCCCCTTTACGTGCTCTCTCTCAAAAATTAATAAACATTAAAATAATGAAAAAAATGTGATATAACTTACATACTATAAAATTGGGCGGACAACTTAAGTTGCAATGGGAGGCAGAAAAGGAAGAACCAGGAAGTGTGCAATGTAGAAACAGGAACTTCTACCCTGGAGATCTCTACACATACAAATAAATCATGATAGTGTTTGAGGGTCTTTAAAGTCCTGTCCAGGACTCAGATTTTGCGTGAGTTCATGAGTAATCCTGACTCAAGATCAGTACAGATCTTGTCAGATCACCTCTCCAGATTGCCTTTGCTTCAATGGGAAAATGATAATTTATATTGCTAGACATTTTCAACTTTATTTTTTTTTCAACTTTTATTGATTTTTTGGACAGAGAGAGACAGAGCATGAACGGGGGAGGGGCAGAGAGAGAGGGAGACACAGAATCGGAAACAGGCTCCAGGCTCTGAGCCATCAGCCCAGAGCCTGACGCGGGGCTCGAACCCACGGACCGTGAGATCGTGACGTGGCTGAAGTCGGTCGCTTAACCGACTGGGCCACCCAGGCGCCCCGACATTTTCAACTTTAGAAGGGGCCAGATAATCCTATATGAAGAACTGGTACAATTCTATAGTCTTCACACAGATGAGACACCAAAAGAAAGAGCTTTTGTGTATAGGACAGCAGTAACACAAAAAGAAACATGAAACCAGGAGAGCTGACCATCTTACGATGTGAAGAACGGTGTTTCTGTGACCTGTGCTCCAATTCCCAGAACTATGCCATTTTCCCATGACCCTTAATCTCCAGTCACTGAAATGTGGTACAAACAGGTAAGTCTGGCTATATGAAAACTTTGGCAATCATCCTGTTTCAAGATGACAACTCAAACTCAAACTGAAATGATTTTAATTGTTTTAAATTTTTTTTTCATTTTTATTTTATTTTTTATTGAAGTATAGTTGACGTACAATGTTACATCAGTTTCAGGTGTACAACCTACTGATTTGATAAGTTATGCTGTGCTCACAAAGGTAGCTACCACGCGACTGCAATGCTATAGACTGTATTTCCTATGCTGTTCTCATCCCTATGACTTATTTGTTCCATAACTGGAAGCCTGTATCTCCCACTCTCCTTCACCCATTTTGCCCATCCTTCCACCTCCCTCCCCTCTGACAGCCCACAATTTGTTCTCTATTTGTGGGTCTCTTTCTACTTTTTCGTTGCTTGTTCATTTTGTTTTTCGAGATTCCACATATAAGTGAAATCCCAAGGTACTTGTCTTTCTCTTTCTGACTTATTTCACTCAGCATATCCTAAAGGCCCATCCATGTTGTTGCAAATGGCAAGATCTCATTCCTTTTTATGCCTGAGTAATATTCCAGTGTGTGTGTGTGTGTGTGTGTGTGTGTGTGTACCATTTCTTTTTTTACCCATTCATCTCTCAATGGACACTTGGGTTGCTTCCATAACTTGGCTATTGTGAATTGTGCTGCAATAAACATAGGGGTGCATGTATCTTTTCAAATTAGTGTTTTGTTTCCTTTGGATTAGAAACTTAAATTATTAGTAATTTAACAGATTTGTAAATTCATCTCCTTAAAAGTTGAATTGAGAGACTTCCTTTACCTTGTCAAAAATGGCACTGCTGAAAGTAGTAAAAAGCACAGAGAATGAAACATAAAGTTATTTATGCAAGAGCTGAAGTTTGACATTCTCTTTGTTAAAGCTTATCTTTTCTTTGTTCTTCCTTGCAGAATCAAATAGGCAGGTTCATGGTTTTGTTAAGGTGAAGGAGGGCCACCCGGGTGGCTCAGTTGGTTAAGCGTCTGACGTCAGCTCAGGTCATGATCTCGCAATTGATGAGTCTGAGCCCTGTGTGGGGCTCTCTGCTGACAGCTCGGAGCCTGGAGCTTGCTTCGGATTCTGAGTCTCCCTCTCTCTCCGCTCCTCCCCTGCTCATGCTCTGTCTCTGTCTCTCTCTCTCCTTCAAACATAAATATAAAAAAAAAAAAAAAAGAGCAAAGGAGGCCTGAAGGAGATGAACTTTTTGAATCCTAACTTGGAAGTCAGCTTTAGTGTAATTAATGGTACTTGAGAGATTTTGTTTCTGGTTGAGGGTTTTGTTGCTTACAACCAACCAATGGAATAAAAAAAAAAAAAAAATAAAGTACAGCTTTTTTTTTTTTTTTTTTTAAAGCTCAAGAGCATCATTCACTTTCAAAATTCCAGAGACTCAGAACCAAGAAGAGACAAGGCAACTGATAGGCCAGTTTTGCATTTTGAAAATTCCTCTACCTCTTCCCCAGTGGATATATGTGTAGGATCCAAGGACAAGCCACCCCTAAAAGCCACTTTAGCATCCTGATTATTTTATTTTATTTTATTTTTTCAATATATGAAATGTATTGTCAAATTGGTTTCCAGCATCCTGATTATTTTAAATAAAAGTTACTTAAGAGATAGCCCCTGCAAAAGGATACTCAGACCCTCTTCTGTCCCCCTGAAAGCAGGAAATAAACCTCCCATGTGAAATATACCTCCCTGTCCCAGGAGATAAAGACACATCCTTATTATCAGAGATGGGAAATTTAGACCCAAGAAGGCTGTTTGAAAAACCTTTGTTAACTTTTTACTAATTTACTGCCCCAGCCCAAATTCTGTTCAGAATTTGTTACTAACTGAAGCTCCCAAAGTCAATTGATTCCTCACAGGTTGTCTCTTTGTCTAAAAAGTATAAAATAAAAAACTGCCTGCTTTGGTCATTTCTTTAGGTCTCAATTTCATTACTGGGCCTCTGGGCACACAAAATAAAACTTTGGTTCTTTCTTCTGTTAATCTGTTAAATTAACTCTTAGTCCAGCTGGAAGAATTTGACGGGTAAAGGAAGAATTTTTCCTTCCCTACATACGGCTTGGAAAAAGCACAGTGCTCCACTTTCAAATTCCTTATCTTTTCTGAGCCACTTCTTTCTGCTTCCATGACTTCAGGATTCCAATGTGCTTGGCTAAGGAAAGTGGAAAACTGAATGAGGGGATGAGGCCACCAATATGACCGGACTTATGTTTTACTCTGTACTAATCCTTGCCTCACCGTTGTACGCCATCCCAGTTGACTGGAGTAATCCTTGTGTAGCCATTAGCTGGTTGGAAAAGCCCGACACCCTGCGGTCATATTTAGTACTACAGTTACTTCTCCACTCGGGTGTCCCAGAGGGACTGGCCTGGCTGGATACAGTACCATAGAAGGTATGTGTGCTATGTGTAAGTTGTTATTTACATTTTTAAATCTTCTATTTGTCTCACTATCTCTGCTGAGTCATACTTTTTGATCAAAGAGCAGGAGATATGCTCAGAGCCTCCATTTTATAAGCAGGAGAGATTTCTCTTGATTTCCAGCTAGCACTGACTGGGTAGCATCGGTTGAAGATCTTAGAAGACAAAGAAGTTGGAGGACCAGGAAAAGAAATGCTATGCACTGAAAAAAATTTAACTTTTTAAAAGTAATCTCTATGCCCAACATGGGGCTCCAACTCATGACTCTGAGATCAAGAGTTGTATGCTCTTGGGGAACCTATGTGGCTCAGTCGATTGAGCGTCCGACTTCAGCTCAGGTCAGGTCTCATCGTTCATGGGTTTGAGCCCCGCATCAGGCTCTGTGCTGACAGCTCAGAGCCTGGAGCCTGCTTCGGATTCTGTGTCTCCCTCTTTCTCTGCCCCTCCCCCACTCACACTCTGTCTCTCTCAAAAATAAAAACATTAGAAAAATAAATAAATAAGAGTTGTAGGCTCTACCGACTGAGCCGGCCAGGTGCCCCCTAGGAAAAAATTAAATATTATTAGGGGGCACCTGGGTGGCTCAGTTGGTTAAATGTCCAACTTCAGCGCAGGTCCTGATCTCTGGATAAATCCAGAAGTAAGTGTATGAGTTAGCTAAGTAAGGAGCTGGAGGGTGATTCTTAAGGAAAAACTCATTTCAGTGAAACAAGAATTTATCCAGTGCTTAATCATTCTTTTCAGTGATTTGGCTTTTTCTAACCTCAGGATATTTGACTTTAACCCAACTTATATCTAAACTCAAATTTACTTTGCAATTTTCAGTTTGGAAAAGTCAATGTCCTAGCGTGTATCTGATTAAGCACTCTTAGGACCTTGAGCTAGATACTTGGATGCTTTAGCCAACCCATCGTGCAGGTTCAGTTCTGTAAGTTCTTCCAGAGCATATCCTGGAAATCCAGGGAAGTGGCCACCTGTGGGTTTAGTTACAAGTTCTATCCCTGTGAAACAGGACAGAAGGGTTGAAGGCTTAAGTAGAAGATGATTTGACAATGCTTTGTCTAGTGAAGGAAGACAGGAAGACGTTTCCGTGATTGTGAAGCTGGGGAGGTCTAGTCAGGGCGGGGGATGTGGGTTCCCATTGTCCTGCCAGCCCTTTGTTTCTCCCCCAGAATCTCACAATAAAGTGGTCTGAAGCTACTGCATGCTATTTTGAGTAAAACAGAAGCTCTCTTAAGCAACCTCCATTTGCCACTTGCCAACTTCTCTGTAAAACTCACTGGTGGGTGCCACAGTGAGCTGAATGCTCATGACTTTCTCTTGCACACCCATTTCTGCTCTTAATGCTGATTGTAATTATATAAATTAAACTGTGTAGAGAGGAATCTGTATTGTTTCTTTTCCCCAAACACGAAGTGTTTTTTGTTTGTTTGTTTGTTTTTTTTTGTTTTTGCAAACCTCACCAGTTCATTATATAAATGAATTGTCTTTTGTTCTAACTTCTGACCACACAGGTACTGGATTTTCTTTGAATGCCATCAGGTGGCCTGGTTCCCAGCTTCTTCTTTGTGCAATAGCCATTGCTTTCCGCCTCTTAGGACGGAATGGGCTTGCAGCATTAAGAATCCCTTCAGACGCGCGTTCTCATCTCCATGAGGATGGGGAACAGAGTTCTAGAAAACTATGCACTAGGTCCGACTCACTGAGGGACTGCAAGAAGAGCAACTTTTAAATTTTCTTTATTTATAGACATTTCAGAACCATTTAAATCAACCATGAATTTTTTTAGACATAACATACCATGTTTATCTTGAGGTACACATTGGGCCCGTTAGATAATGCTCTGGAAAGTAATACAACTGTTAACTGGTAGTTAACACCCTCGGTTTTCCAAGCAAAGAAGCTATAAAGGTGGTTACAAAATTCTTTGAAAAGAATATACCATTTCCATTTAAATCAAGGAAAACTCCCCCATTTTTAATTAATTGAGTTTAATTTTTAGGCTTAGTTTCAACAATGTTTTAAATGGAACTTCGTATGAAAATGGGAGAAGAGGTTGATAGCTAAGAAATGATCTGAGCCCCTACTATATGAGATTGTAAACAAAGGAAATTTGTAATCTGATCAGCTCATTACAAAATTCATAGCCTAAAAATTAGAGCAGCAAAATTACAGAAGATATTTGTACATAGTTTTAACTGAAATCACATTTACCCCTTGCTTCTGGTTTCCACCATGAGATCAATTTTAAAACACCCAGTTTCAAAGACTAAACGGCAATGGGACAAGAAGCGGCTGTGAGAATTCCACACCCAGTTTTACAGCCCCCTAGGGCAAAAATCCTCCTTCTTGTCATTTGCACTTTGGGTGTTCTACACTTCCTGCCCTAGCAGCCAGTTGCCTGTGTATTACTAGAAAAAGAGTGGGAATTGACGTATCCAACAGCAGATTTAGCTTTTCTGGTGGATGACGCAGAAATTTCCTTTGAATGGTTCACGAGGTACTTTGGAGAACTGTTTTGTTTTCCAGTTTGTGATTCAAAATGTTAACTTCATACTCTTTAAGCATGACGCGTAGTGACTTGTTACACAGTGTTTGGAAAATGGACCCTCTATCCATCCACAGCCACCCCCTGAACTTCTCAAGGAGTTGTAGGGATGATGTGCAGGTGGTTCTGGAATGTGAGCAGAGGGTGTTTATGTGTGTGTCTGAAAACAGTTGGAATGGATTGTCATAACAGTTTCCCGTAAGATTGTTTTATTTCTCCATGAGACAAGAATAAACACTGCAATTCAGTCGAATGGGCGGTTTGCTGCAACTTCATAAACTTGAATGGTATATGTGGGTTGAAAGAGTATAAATGTAAATTTCACAGTTCATAAAGTTGAGCAGCTCAACTTAAAAGAGAGAGAATGTGCTGGCGTTTACAAGATTCTGAGAAAGAATCGGTCTGGGAGGGTGTGAGTTCTCCCTTCCAGCATGAGTTAGGTCCATAGTTTTACATTTTAGCTGCTTGATTTGGCTTATTGCTGATTTTCTTTTTTGATGGGGGCCATGAATGTAAACCCCAAACAGGGTCCTGTTTAGACAGGCACTTTCCCCTAAGCCCCATGGTTACTGCCCTGACGGCAGGGAACCTGCTAGAAGATGTACTCAATCTTGACTTGGTTGGTTAGAAAAGATTCTGCATCTGGGGATCTCTATGCATCGTTTTTTCACTGCAAAACTGCAGCTCTCAGAAGGGAAAGGCCGGTTCCACCCTATTCCCACACTGCCTTCTGGCCATGATTCTCTCTAGCAGTGCATGCCTCATCTAGTCAGGGTGCCGAGGTCCTCTACAGACAAGGGTTCAGCTCAGTAATGGCGGCTACCTTTATTTGTGCCTTTAGAGAGGCCAGAAGATATTACAGTTAAAAATGTTGCCAATCAGTAAAAGAGAACACTAGCCAGTGGCAGTCCGAGATACTTTCTGCCTCCAACATATTCCAAGTTTTAATGGTCTCATGGTGTTTATTTTTTATCCCTTTAATGGAGACTGCCATTTCTTCCATCTGTGGATTCTTTCAAGACATAACACACTTAACTCTCCATACATCCAACTGCCCAGAAGATTTCATGTCTCTTTTCGTCACACATATGCAGTCTCAGTAACTGTGATTTTAAATATAAACATTAGGAGCTCCAAGAGGGCACAAGCCACGTCTTTTTTTTTTTAGTATTGTCGAGTCACACAGCATGGTTCCTGGCAATAAGAGGTGTTCAACAAATCTGAATACATGACCCAAGGGCCACAGTGCCTGTCTCCAAGCAGTCTCTACATTGCCACCAATATAAACTCGATATAAATATGCCAAGACAGAACGCAGAAACTATTTGTGTCAAGTTCTTGGAAAAGAAAAAACAAAAAGAGAAACATAAAAGGGGTCATTTGTGTATGTGGGGCAACCTTCATAGTAAACCCAAAGCCAGTCGGTTCCTCCTGCCTGAATTTGAGAATTGTGTCCAGGGGTCAGGCGTTTAAAAGCAGATTCCGTGAGGATTTGTTAAAGAAAAAAAATGCAGCTTTTCAACTGCATCCTGTCTGTTTTTATTTTCAAGGAAGTTTCTGAGAGGTTAATGTTGCTACGGAAGTGGTGGCTTATACAGAAGGATGTTTTCTAACCGGCAAAGTCACTGAGGGTCTCTTGTCATGTGAGTGCGGTACCAGAAACTCCTTTGTAATAAATATTTCAGTTACTCCTGGAGGGGCGCTCCAGTATGACGAATTTTACAAGATACTCTCCTTATGGGGTCATTCTACCCAGAGTATTTACATTTTGGGAGAAATGTTATGGGGGAAAAAATGCCCCTTTAAAAAAAAAAAAAAAGAGAAGATTTATGATGGCAAATGAGAAGACGCATCAATTCACCTCAATTCTATACCACGAGATGGATTAAGCATCTTTAACGTCAAGAAATAAAGCCATCTTCATGTTGCCTTATTGTGGGTCTTGTCTTTACATTTGTTTACTTATGTTGGTCAGTGGGATGAATAGATAACAAGAAGCCAACCCTGAAGTCATGTTGGCACCTGGTTGGCTGACCTCAGTCACAGATGTCTGCACATCCAGAATCAATGTGGGGGGGAGACGGGGCTATGGCTGACGGCTTGCTCGGAGAACTCTAGCGCTCCTAAGATATACATTCCTTCAAAAAGTCAAGAACGATGACGAGGACATTATAGTTTGGAATATCTAATCACATTTGGCAAAACCTGTCAGAATCATGTCCTGGAATTCTCAATAATAAAAGTATGGTAATAATACATTTTCTTTGGAAGAGAGGAAAGAAGAGGCTTATGAACTAAATAAGTACTTACTGATACTTTAAAAAATTACTCAACATATCTAGCACGCACAATAACAGAAGATCATATGTCTGATTTCTGAGCTCTGGTGAAGCACAAAGCACGTTGAGAACACCTAACACGCTCTGAGAAATGCTTTTCAGACCTCTCACTGTCGGACACCAGGAATATAAGACCCTCAAACAAGAGACAAATAATCCTTTGACAAGACACTGTCGTTTTCCCAGACACCAGCATGCGAGTATTATATGCAAACTACTCCACATGGGCTTACAATCAAATGTAATTCTTCAATACAGACACTCTACTGATTTCCTCTATGCTTTCAGTGATGAAGACCAGTAAGACTGAGCGTCAAGGGAAAGGGTTCTGAGAATCTTTGGAATCATTCTGCCCACTCTTCCTAAGAGGCAACCTAATTAATGGCCCCAAACCTCAATCGATATTTGAAAGTGAACAGATGTTATCTAAAACATCAGACTAATAATGATGCTTAAAACATGTTTGCATTGTGTATACATCTATACACATATATGTCTATGTTCTGCTCTTTTCTTCCACTGCTCGAGAAAATCAGCAGCAGTTACAGATAAATGATTGTGGTCATAATTTGCATTATTTCTAAGGACGTCATACACCTTCTATCAACATATGACTTTTGGAAAATGCCTTTTGATGAAAAGATCCCCACCGAGCATATAACAAACAGTAAAGTGTCATTTCATATCACTAACATTTTCAGGCACAAGAGTAAAACAATTAGCACTGAGCAATCCAAACGACAGAGCACAGAATAGTTAATTGTCTAAAGTCGATTTTCCCAAAGGAGGGAACTGTTGTTCAAAAGTGTTGTTTGTTTTTGTTTTTGTTTTTTGATTCTTATGTTTTTTTTCAGCTTTGGCTATTTTGTAATAAATACCATACCTTCTCGCATAAACCTACTTGGGTAAGAATTCTCTCTGAACATGCCTTTTGTCTTTTAGCAGCTGTTGAGTGTTGAGTGATGTACAAGGCACACCTCTAAGTGTTCTGTACAGCATTTTTATTGATGTACAAAATAGCCTGTTCACCATTCAAAAACGTAATCTGCATAGTAGGAGTGTCTCTTATCCCTATTTACAGAGAAGGTTTTTAGTGCAAAAAACATGGAATTGTGTCCCAGCGCACCCCCTCTGGCACACACGTACATCAGTTTCGTCCAATGCTAGCTGGGGTTGTTTGGCTAGATTTTGGGCCTCCAGCCATTAATGAATTGCATTATTTTCTTCACCTGCAGTTTGCTCAATTTGAAATCCTCCGAGAGGATTTCTTCCGTTAGCTGAACGAGCAAATTCCCGTCGATCTTTTCGTTAACAAAGAACGATATGACATCTTCAGACAAACCGATAAACCGTAACGACTTGGACACTTCCTCTATAGAGAGTCCCGACAGGTCAGCGGGTGGCTGCCACGGGGAGCCATCGCCACAGGACCTGGGGGCCAGCTGGAGGTGAAGCGGAGATGAGAAAGGGTAGGAGACGGAGAAGATGTCCTGCATGCCCTTTTTAACAAAGTACTGGTCCTCGGAGAGGTCCGGTGACCCGGACTTGGGGTCTTCCTCAGCACCATCAATTTTCAGAGGCAAAGGAGAAGTGTCCGAGGCGGCTTTCTCTTCCACCGGTTTTGGGGCCCTGGGGGGTAAGGCAGGGCACGAGATACTCTGCTTGCTTGTGTCCGCGGCCAGCGTTTTCGCATCTGTGCTCTCCACAGAGTAGCTGGCTGACTTGGGACAGGCAGAGATGCCGCCACTGAATTCTGAAGTGACCGAGCCGGGGGGGCTGGCCGAGAGCTCATGGCCGTCAAAATCAAAGGGTGCTGGGCAGTTTCTCTTTGGTGTGCCTGGCGTCTTCTGTCTGGGGTAACTGTAACTCCTGCTTGGCCCCGGCAGGAAGTCCCCCCTGCTCTGGCTCTCCGACGCTCCCGAATAGTGGTTGGGCCACGAGAGCCTGGAGGAAAGGGTTTCAGCAGAAGGACTGCCCGTCGGGGACTTGGGGTCCACGGAATCGGCTTTCGCTCGGTTACAGGGATAGCAGGACACGGGAGCACTCTCAGAAGGCCCGGTGTCACTTTTAGGAACGCTGCTTAAAAGCAAACACAGAAAGGGCGGTGAGTAACCTAAAAGCCAACTACCAAGCCCATCTTTATCCCACAGATGTCACTTCTGAGTGGAAAAACAGAGGTAGGAAGAAAAATCTAGGATTTCTTATCGTGAATTCGATGAAGTACCTGCTAACTTCACTGGGTTAAAAAAAATCTTTACGTTACTAAGATGCATTGGTAATTACGGAAATGAATTATAATGATTTAACGTGCTCTAGTGGAGATGGAAAAAATATATATGTTTTTTAAACTAACAAGAAAATCATTGTTAGGGGGTGCCTGGATCTTTATGAGGAGACACATTCTTGGGCCAGGTTTAGGCTTATCACCAACAGGCAGTGTCACTCATTACTAATGTCTGTAGTGGGGAAGGGTGGGATGAGGGCAGAAAATGGGTGCCTCATGCCTGTCATCCTTGTGCTATGGGACAACACTACATCACTACCGCCTATGTCTCTACTCCCATCCAAAAGTCTGAGGTAAGAAGAAATGCTTCAAACACAATGCTTGCCTTGGTCTCTATATAACTGACTAAAACTAGCGTAAGGATTTAAATGTCCAGAGAATTAAAAATACCTGCAAAAGAGAGCTATTTTTAAGTGTGAAGACCATATGTGGAGTCATGCGTTCAGCTCTGGGGCCCGATTTTAAGTGTCAGTGAAGCCAGAGTGTGTTCAGAGGTGGGTGACCAGGCTGACGAGGGACCAGGCAGCGATGTCAGGGGAAATAGCTGGCGGAACTGAGGCAGCCTCTTTTGGAGAAGAGAAGACTTACATCTGACTTCAAATTATTCACAGGCTGACAAAGAGAAGCAGGGAGGATCTATTTTTGTGTTTCTAGACATAAGAAACAGTTGAAAGTTACGTGGAGACAGATGACAACTGGATATAATGAAAGATTATGGAAAAAATTATTGGCATTTGCCAACAATGGAATGAGTTGTCCTGCAGAAGAAGGAGCTCCCAGCACCAGAAGGGTCCAGATAGAAGTCAATGGCTACCAGACCCGTAGCCAAGAAGGGAAAGGCAGAGTAGAGAGCCAATAGGACCCTTTCAAGTCTAGGTCCCGGTAGAAGGTGCTGTCTGTCTCCTTGTGCAGAAGTCGGAGCAGAAAGAACGAGATGCCGCTTTGTGAGAACTGGCAGTCCTCCACAGCTTGCGTCTAAGAGAATCCAGTTGGCCTTTATGCTCCATTTCTTACATAGGCTGTGGTTTCTTTTCTTCCTAGGACCCTGGCTCCTCCTTCCATCCTAACTTGAAACCAACAGGGGCCCCATCATGCTCTTCCAGTGAAATTCTTTGGTTTTTAAGGAACATTTCCTCTCCCACCTCCTGCCTAGGTTACGGCCACCCGGAAACCGTTCTCAGGACCCGGTGAGCTGGCTGACAATAAGACACATGCGGAGGTGAGCCCTGGCATGGAGACTTACATGTCGTGCAGCCCTGAAGAATAGTAGGACAAGGTGGGGCTGGGAGAGCGAGTCTGCTGCCGCGCTGGCTTGGCTGCACGAGGAGGGACGGAGGGGCTTGTGGACAAAGGCTTTGCGCTTCGGGGTGGAACAGGAGGGGCGTTCAGGAGCCGGCACTCTTCCCTGACCTGGCGCAGAAAAGAACACTCTGGGTTAGCAACAGACTGACAATGCCACCGGTTGGGGGGCGGGGTTGGGGGGGCGGGTTTGCGATTCTGCAGGGTCACGTGGCTACTCTTAAACAGAAACAGCAGGGGCATAAGGGAGGGAGAGAGAAGACAAACAAGGAGGACTGATAAACACAGATGCTGCCGCAGATAAAATCCACGCCTGTCGCATACTCGCTGGGACAGACTAATTTTCAAAAGAGACTGCTTGACAACTGCCTGGTGCTGCTGAGATTCAGCAAGTAATGTGAACTACAGCGAGTGCAAGAGACAGTGACATGTGAGATGTATACAACAGAAGCATTGAGAAAATAAGGACATGGGGGCCTGGGTGTCTCAGTAGGTTAAGCGTCCAGCCTCTGCTCAGGTCATGATCTCGCGGCTCACGAGTTTGAGCCCCGCATCCGGCTCTCTGCTGTCAGCACATAGCCTGGAGTCTGCTTCAGATCCTCTGTCTCCCTCTCTCTCTGTCCCTCCTCCACTTGCTCTCATCTCTCTCAAAATAAATAAACTTAAAAAAAAAAAAAAAAAAAAAAAAGGAAAGAAGCATATAAGGCAACCCTGATCTTAACAAAGGATCAAACTCCTCCACTGAGTTGTGTTTATTCCCTGTTCCCACTGAATTCAATTTGACCCAACCTTCGGGACTGGTGGCTCTTCTCCAGTGTTGAAGCTGCTTCTGAAGTTATGCCCAGGGCTTCTCACTCGGAAGTGTGCACGTGAATCACCCGGGGATCCTGTCGGCATGCAGACTCTGATTCAGCAGACCGGGGGGTGGGGCCTGAGAGCTGCACTTCTCACAAGCTCCGGTGACACGGTCACCACACTTAACGGGACAGGGCTGCAGATGGAGTAACAAGGCCGACTTCCAAATCCAAAGCATAGCACTCTTTGGAAGAGCCGCCCCTAACTTCCTTCATGTTCACCGTGGAGAGGATTAGGGGACCTGGGATTCCCACGGCTTGTGTAAGTCTGCCTGCCATCACCCCCGTTTCTTCTCCATTCACAGAGGCATTCAAGAAATAGGATTCTTTTTAAGGAAGTGGACTTTTAACGCACTTCTCTGTGTCAGGCAGCAGGGGGCAGTTTATACCCGGTTCTGCTAGTCAACCCTAAGCTACACAGGTAGAAATGGAGCCAATTCCGACTTCGTCAAAAATGTCCTTGCTTGCTTTTAGGCCTTGTTCCTACCAATTTCTTTTTTTTTTTCACCTTTGCCTTCAATTTCTTTCTGTCCCAGCAGCTCTGGGCTAATAAAGACAATGAAACAGCAAGCTTCCATTAGCTTTGGTATTGGGTTTGCTTAAGACCAAATAAAATGGGTTCACCTTACACTGCATCCCTACCGCCTACACTGTGTGCTGGGCCCCTAACTGGCTTCCCAGAGCCGATTCACTTGCCAGAAAACAACAAATGTTAGGAAAAATCATGTGACCACAGGTGACCAGGCAAACCTCAATTCTAAAATCAGTGGAAGCAATTTAAGAAGTCTTATCCATTGCATTTTCCCCTAGGGCTGAGGACCATTGGGCCCACCCAGAGGACCCACAGCCTTGGTTACCCGGACCCCCTGGTGACAGTCTTTCATTTGGAAATGTTCTTTAGGCTAAACGAAAATATTCAGAGCAGCAGATTTTCTTCTCCACTAGCTGTAGCCTTTCCCCTTTTGAGCTTTTACAAAGCAGGTGGTGGATGACTACAGGAGGACAATCTGGGAGGACATGGGTTTGGATGAGGGAGAGAGAGGATCGTTCAGCCAGCCCAGGAGGACTCGTGCACCACTTAGAGGGTCGTCTTTTCCTGAGCCGAGAACCAATTAGGACACTGAAAAGCTCTGGGGGAGTCACCCCACTGGCTGGCTTTCAGGAGTATATACTGGTTACAAAATAAGTAATCAAGATATTGCATCAGCTTCCCTCCTGTGAGTGATTTGTACCTTAGCCAACTATGCTTCTTTTCTTTCTTAGGGAACGTCTATAGAATTTAGGATGAATGAGAGTTACTTTATTATACACGTGCCTGATTCTGTTTATACTTATGGTAACAGGAATCATGGAAAATATAAGAAGATGGGGAGCCTGTCGGCTAAGTTTGTAAGTTTAAAAAAATTTTTAATGTTTATTTTTGAGAGAGAGACACACAGAGTGTGAGCAGAAGGGCAGAGAGAGAGGGACACAGAATCTGAAGCAGGCTCCAGGCTCAGCTGTCAGCACAGAGCCCGACGCAGGGCTCGAACTCAGCAACGCTAAGATCATGATCCGAGCCGAAGTCTGACACTTCACCGACTGAGTCACCGAGGAGCTCCTAACGTTTTAATGTTTAAAATAAACAGTCCCCTTTCAACACTGGGGTAGAGAAGAGCACAGGGCAAACACGGTTAATGCTGAGTTTGATTTAGAAATTTCTAAGTTCTGGAAGTCGTCATTAAATGTGACGTTTCATTAGGGCTCACTTACCTAGATGTCAATTATGATATGCTGAGATGTCAATGACTTAACATAACTGACTGACGTAGGTCTCAGAACACAGAAACACAGCCACTTGTACTTGAATTTGACTTACTGGAAGTCCCCTCTTCCTGTTCTTATAACTAACCCCGGGGACTCGAGGTCATTTAGAGCTGGTTCTGGCCCCTACTTCTATAGCTGGGCAGTACCGAACAGCTTTCCAGTAGGCTTCCTGCAGGACAGGAGTGGGCAGGAAGTAGTCAAGAAAAGCACTGGTAGGTCATGGGGCCCAGAGGGGGCGGTGAGCTATGGCTAACTGGAGTGTTTATAGCTAAACTCCAAACTGCATCTGAGATACAGAAGGGGTTAGAGGCCACATGAGTTAAGTGCGTACGTGTGAGTGTGTGTGTGGTTCTTGTTCTTAGGAGATGGGGTGTAGTCAGTGAAGAGGAGTCCAGAGGAAGGTCTTCCTCCATTGTCATGGGAGGGCTGTTTGGATGTAATCATGAGTTCAATGGGAAAGAACTAGGCTGACAGGAAACCCATCTTGGAGAAAAGGTAGTTGAAAACAAAACCCCAAAAAAATGATCTTAAAAGAACATGGTCCATGACAAGAACTTAAGTATAATTTTGTAGAGGCAAAAGGGAATGGGTTGTGCTCCCCCAAGCATTAGGACCACCTGGGGCTGAGCATAGCTGACTGCCTGCTCTCTACCTCTTACTTTCAATTTGTTACTTTCTTTTCTTTTTTTTTAAAGATTTTATTTATTTTTATTAAAAAAAATTTAATGTTTATTTATTTTTGACAGAGAGAGAGAGAGAGAGAGAGAGAGAGAGAGAGAGAGACAGAGCGTGAGCGGGGGAGGGGCAGAGAGAGAGGGAGATCCAGAATCTGAAGCAAGCTCCAGGCTCTGAGCTGTCAGCACAGAGCCCGACGCGGGGCTCGAACTCACAGACTGTGAGGTCATGACCTGAGCCGAAGTCGGACGCTCAACTGACTGAGCCACCCAGGCGCCCCAAAGATTTTATTTTTTAAAGTAATCTCTACACCTAACGTGGGGCTCGAACTCACAACTCCGAGACCAAGAGCTGCATGTTCTACTGACTGAGCAAGCCAGGCGCCCCTCAACTTGTTACTTTCAATGCGCTGCTGTAGACGCTCAAATGAAGTCACATGCAGTTTATGGGAAAAACTATATGCTTTGGTGAAATATATACATTTTGGGATCCAGAAGGTATAAATAATGAGGGTTTATTGTGCCCTCTTACTTCCTACCTCCTACACCCTTATAACAGGAATTGTTCTCCTTTTCTTTGCTTCTTGATTGGATTCAACATACATATCCAAGAGGAGTGTAGTTATATTTGAAATGAATTTTATGAATTTTATCTGACAATGAAGGGCAATTTACAAGACGCGATGGCCATTCACCCTATTTGCCGTTTCCCCTCATATTCCATTTCATTTCTAAGTGCCACATTTTTAGCAGATTCCCTCTAAAAGTCTCAGCATGTGGCTTTCATCACGTTTCTTGCCATCTCCAGAGGCACCCTCTGATTGCTGGATAAAGTCCAGCCTCCCCTGCTTCCCACTGAAGCTCTCTGCACTCCTTCTCGCTATTGCTTGTAGCCAGAAGAAATGATTCCATCTCATTCCATCTCTCCAGTTACTTCTCCCACCACTGCTCTACACAAACACACAGGTCCAGTCAAAGCGGCAGGTTCAGCGTCTCCTCAACACACGTTATGCTTGTCTGCTCCTTCCTCTGCTTTGGTTCTTACTGCCTGTCTCTTCCGAAATGCCATTTCATAAGGCTCAGTGCCGACCACTGCAGGCTCGGTTTGGGACCCCTGCATGTGGCCATCAGGACTTGTCGCTGCTCCTGAACTCAGCTCACGCTGTTTATATTTACTTACTTTCCAGGTATATTCAATTAGCCTGAACATGCAAATGGTAAGGACCATCATCGCTGTTAATAGTGCCCTGTGGATGACAGAGTTAAAATATATATATATATATATTGTCACCTCTGGTGCAAATATGTCCCACAGAATTTAATAAAGGTAAAGGTTAATAGAGGTCACCAAAAATACAAGAAAAAGGTACTTTTATTTTAAAATATATACTATGAGAATGCTTTTTATATTCTTATGCGGAGATTGTTATTTTTAAAAAAATTTTAACGTTTATTTTAGAGACGGGTGTCACAGAGAGGGGGACAGAGGATCCGAAGTGCGGTCTGTGCTGACAGCAGAGAGCCCGACAAGGGGCCTGAACTCAAAAACTGTGAGATCATGACCCGAGCCAAAGTCGGATGCTTAACTGACTGAGCCACCCAGGCAGCCCTGGTGATTGTTATTGGTAAGTCGGGGCTGTATGTTAATTTTTTGGTGTCCTCATAGAAGTGGTGATCTAGAGAAAAAAAGGGCACCAGCAGACCTGGCACATAAGACCACCGTTGACTCCACCAATACACTTGACGTAGTAACAGCGTGAAAATGACAATGGTGGTATTTCTAAGTTGGGACATGCCAGCCCCCCAGGATAGTTACTACTCTCAGTGAGCATATAACAGAATACACCATGCTTGGTGGACCAGACTCCTCCTCTTCCTCTCCAACGCAGCATTTAGGACTGAACTTCAACTGGCCCCAGCACAGGGAGGATGCGGTTACCTGGGTTATCAGGAATAAACCTCCAACACTGGTCCTAAGTGAGGGGGCAGGTGTTCTGTCTGTCACAGATTATGTATGACCTTGGCTATGGGTAGTTTGGGTGTGTGCAGAGAAGCTCGCCTACTGGTTATGGAAGTGTTGACGAACACAACATGGGTTCGGGTGGCAGCAGGGAGAGCAGACTCCCCGCTGTCCTCCGAGCCTCGCTTCGTGACTTCTCTGATCTAAAGCTTTTCCCTCCAGCAGTTATACCTCCTACCATTCTCTCATCTTTGCTCCTTCACAGGAGGGGCTTCCCTTTCCTAAAATGTTCAGTGATTCAATTCTTATCAAATGTCAGATACCACTACTCAGGATTAGGACAACTCTCCTTAGTATTCATGCAGCACACTGCTAACCCAGGGCTAAATACCGAAATTTTATGTAATTTATTAAAAGGTGGAAATGGTGAGCTCTGCTCTTTCTAGAACATTCTCTAGTCACTTTTCTTTAGTCTACAAGGAATACTCATGTGACTGCCATCTAACACACTGACATAATTTAACAGTCAGGGTTTGAAGTAAGTTGTAAAAGGTGTCTGAGGGTTAAGAGCTGAGAGCAGAGCCACTGTCCCTAAAAGTCGCCATCACTTTCCCTTCTCCTACACACTACAGTAATTCCATTTTGCTATTGACTTGTTCAAATGTATGCTGAGTGCCTATCACATGCTCACTGAGCTAGTGGGTATACAAAAATGAGTAGGTCATGGAATTAGTTGGGAAGAAGGGAGACAAACACATAATCAAGATACAAATTGGCCCTCTTATAACAGAAGTAAGAGCAAAGGTCAGCAAGCGCACCATTGATTTATTCAAGGTGACAGGAGAACAAATGCATAGGCAATTATCCCGAGAAAGTCTTCAGGAAGAAGGAATTACAAGTGCACAAAAGGTACAGAGGCATGAAAAAACCACCACAGTGAAGCTCTGGTCTGGGGGCTTCCCCGACTAGACAAGTACTGGTGACATTTATCAGACAGAAACTTAGAAGGAAGAACAGAGTTTGGGAGAAAGAAGGGGCCCAGTTATGAAAATACAGAGTTTGAGTTTGATGTTCTAACTGATAGAATCTGAGTGATGGTGGCATTGGGATCTCAGTGAGACGTGAAGAAGGCTGAACCCCTAAGGAATGGGCAGAAGATGAGACAAAGAAGGAGAAACACAAGTGACTACCTCTTACCACTCACAGAACAGAGCTCTACCCGAACAGTGTCCAAGAAGTGAAGGGAGGGGAGACAGCAAGAGCGTGTCAGTGTGAAGATAGTAGGGTGTCGGGAAGTCAGGGAAGGTCTGGAAGATACACGAAAGCAGGTCACTGGGGATCTTAGCAAAGGAAGCCTGAAAAAAAAAAAAAAAAAAAAGCCTTGGAAGACAGATTCCAGTGAGTCAAAGCTAGAACAGGAAATGAGGGTGGACCTGGGAGGGCAGACCATTCTTTTTAAGAATACTGACTAGAAATGAATGAGGGAGGCAGCTCTTAGAAAGGGATGGTGTACTGAAGATGGCATGGCTTTTTCTTCCCCCTGAATTGGAAGAAACTTTAAAAAAGATGCCCAGTATGTACATGCACATAATGTAACCTGGGGGCTGAGTGCTCACGGACTCCTGGGACCTATTTAAGAAGATGTGGAGATCACACATTTTTTTCATTGCTTTCTGCCTTGGCCATTCCACCACTGGCCACTGTAAAGCTAGAAAAGAAATGAACGGTAACTTACTGTAAAACAGCTAAAGCGAAGATAGAGCACACTCAGTAGAACGAATGCTTCGGAAAGCTTTGTGTTTCTAAGTGAAGCTGGTCAACAAAGTCAAAACCCCATCTCAATCCTTGGTTGAAAAAGAAATAACGTATCACAGAATGGGACTGTTTTATTTTCAGAATGCTGTCCGTGAAGTTTAACTTGCTTTCCTGATGCTGGGAACAGCATTTAACCTTTCTTTCCCCTCGCTACTCCCTTTAGCTCTGTCTGGCTGGGAGGGAACTGAGCACAGTGTAAATGACCAATAATTTGTGAAAAATGGACAAGGAAGTCTTCTTCCTAAATAGTCACATGTTAAAAGTAATGCATGAGAATTTGTTCAAAGTACAAAGCTCATTACTACACGGTTAGAAAACAAGGTTACAAGTATTTGTTTAGAGGACAAAATTCAAATGTTACATACAATTGGGAGCACTTTATATACATTACCTATGACCTAATTTCTTTCTCCTGTGACATTATCTTCCTTTGACACTTCCTAGGGATTAAAGAATACAAGAAACCAAATACACACCAAGTGTTTGTGAAACAGCATAGTGTAGGGGTGGGGGATTGTGGTATGGTATTTCTTGGACAGTCTTCATTTCTTGGAACTCTCTACTTGTCTTCTATGGAAGAACTGACACTTTTTACACCCTTTCACTAACTGGACCAAAGAGATCGCTTAAGAAAAGTAAATGGAACACTTATGACATCTTTCGCATAGCCGTCTTTTTGGGGGGAAAAATCAATTTTATAGCCATATACTCAGCTTTTAAATACAACAGCAGTGGATCTGGAGTTGAGGTCATACACTCCCCTTGTCTGTAGTTTAAAATGTACCATCATATGCCTGTGTGTGAAAATCTCTGGTCTCAAAGAGCATGTTGCTTAGAATCATGGACAGTCACCAAAGAGACACTGGCATACTTAGGTGGGTAAGGATCGTTTTACCTCTTTGTTGACAATGATTCAGAAAATACATAGATACTATATGTAAGCTTGATCTAAAACTGGACTCACCTGTACTATGAGTTTTTTTCTCTAAGAAGCCGACTTCAGGATAATGTCAGCAATGGAAAGAAAGGAGTTTTGTAACCACGCTTCCTTGAACTTTGCAACTTTGCCTTCACTGCATGCCCTCTGCCCTGTATTTTACATTGCTTCCCACACTCCCTCTCCCAGATAACAAAATCATTACAGCCTTAAGAAATCTTATTTATAAAGAGGCTTTTATACAGAGTTCATAACCCTGTCACATACCCATCAGGATATTTTCAGCTAAACAGAAATTAAAGTTTATAGTGACAAAATAGCAATAAATGAACCTCTATGTGATTAATTACGCGAGGGCAGATGTGATTTACAGTCGAAATCCTGATTCTTAGATGCATACTTGGGGGGG
>NW_024412397.1:40795927-40985398 GCF_014898765.1 Herpailurus yagouaroundi | reverse complement strand
CCGGTTTTATACACTGATGATAAGGACCTAACACAGACCTGGGTTTGAAATGACCTCCAATCTCCAAGCCTCGGGCGAGGGAGGCAAGGCGGAGGCTGTTCACTGGGAGGCAAGAAGGACAAGTGGTTCTGAAAAGAATACTTGTTTAAATTCTAGGGTGTTTCTATGGACTCAGGAGAAGGAATACGCCATTGGGGCAGAGAATAAAGCCCTTTTCTGAGCAAGGAGTATAATACATGATAGACATATTTAAATAGTATATAACCTTCACATTAATGTGATTTTGTGCAAATGGTACCCAAGAGTGCAGATTTGAAACAAGAGCTATCCCACAGAATATTATAATTACTTTATTAACATTCTAATCGTTGAGACTTTCAATGGACACAGGAGAAAAACATTTCTTGGCTTAGAAGCTTTCATTTAAAAACAAATAACCTACATGAAACCAGAGGCAATTAGTTTCAAAATTACCAAAACACAATAATAATTTAGTCCTTATTTCAATTAACAAATGGGAACGTAGGTATGGCTTGCTTACAGGGTACTCCTCAAAAGTCGTAATTAAAATTAATTAAATGTCAAATGCCTTAGGAGACCTCATTAATTAGTGGAATCCTGAGTGAATCTTTTTGTAGAGCAATTACTTTGAAAAATAAATAGTCACTTCCAGAGTAATCTTTTTAGTACCTAAGCCTGAACATTGTGTCAGATTTATTTAAGAAAATCTGTCTTTTAATGCCTTTTCTAAGGTTAACATTTGATACAGGAAAAAATTCCAAAGACAAAATAAAATAAAAATTCAGAGCAAAATCCATTCTCATAGCCACTTTTCTGAGTTTATAAATGAACATCTTTTTATAGCTTTTTCCTAACTTTGGTAGTTATGTAAGGTATTCTTGAGAGAGAGAGAGAAAGAGAGAGAGAGAGAGAGAGGGAGCAGGGAGGGGCAGAGCGAGAGGGAGACACAGAATCCGAAGCAGACTCCAGGCTCTGAGCTTTCAGCTACAGAGTGAGACAGGGCTCGAACTCACAAACTGTGAGACCATAACCTGAGTCGAATTGGACGCCTGACTGACTGAGCCACCCAGGAGCCCCTTTGTTTTTAAACCCAGTACGTTTTTTGTAATATCTCAGAGACCCAGCAAAATGAAACTATCACATGTGCTTTTGGAATGTGGGGACAATGGCGCCCGCTTGGATACTGAGCTGGCTGTGGAGGTTGATGTGCCTGTTTCCGTCAGCCTCCTTGACCCTTTGAGAGGGTTTACCATACCCTCACTAAGGAAGGACTGAGGGAAAAAGCCTCCACAAAATCATTTTCTATCTGACCCTAAACTGGAATCTATCCCATATGAAGTTATGGCTATTATTTATTAAATGCTTACCAAGTGCTCGGGCAAAGTGCCAAGCACTTTGTGTGGTATGATAATGCAATGAAGAGGCTGTTATTCTTCCCACAGGAACTGACTCAGGGAGGTTAAGTATTTTGCCAAAGGTACGAAGCTACTATGTGGTAGAGTGAGGAGGATTCCAATCCATGGCTCTTAACGTGCCTCTAATTATCTATCACATAGTGTGGCAGGTCACTTCTCTCCCTGCTTCTAGTTAAATTCCACCGAGACAGGGAAATGAAGTCTCTGGGGATGCTTGGCATTTCTTCCCATGTACCTGCCAATTGTTTAGCCAGTGTGAGGCAGATTCACATACCCCAACTCACTTCTGTACAGCTCAGTCCGTTTTTTTTCCAGCACCTACTGGACTAGGTCCGATCAAATGTGGCATTAAACTCACCCTGTAAGTCTTATTTTTCCCCAAACACCAACAACACAGCGTGCTCTATCACAGGAACTTTATTTATGATGGACTTTAAGCCTTATGCAATGAATATATGCTACCAATCCATCTTATAACAAATCCTTGTGCTTAGTTTCTCAGGGGCTATGGGGAATCATGCTCTCACTATGGTTATCGCATTCTTCATCAATATGGCAGTAATACTTGGTTTAAGCCAGTGGCTCACAACCTAAAGTTCCTTTGATGATTTTCTTTTCATGAACCTCAGGAATTGCTGCCATGTCAATAACCAAGAGTGAATAGACCTTTTTTTCTGTTACTGAAGATGATGGAAGATATTAATCCCCGGGTTCTGGAGTCCCCAGGTTGGACACTGTTGCATAAATGATTTTAGAAGAGCTGTGATTCTACAGTTTTGATGATGATTTGTAATTCAGTGTGCAGACCAGAACAGCTTGGGACTCATACATTCTATTTGTAGAATTTCATGCAATATAGTGTCTTTCCATTATTGTTTTCCAAATGGCATCTTTTTTTAAAAAATGTTTATTTATTTTTAAAAGAGGGAGAGAATGTGGGGCGCCTGAGTGGCTCAGGCGATTAAGCATCTGACTCTAGATTTTGGCTCAGGTCATGATCTCACGGTTTGTGGAGTTTGAGCCCTGCATTGAACGCTGTGCTGGCAGTGTGGTGCCTGCTTGGGATTCTCTCTCTCTCTCTCTCTCTCTCTCTCTCTCTCTCTCTCTCTCTCCCCTCTCCCTCTCTGTTCCTTCCCAGCTTGCTCACGCTCTCTCTCTCAAAGTAAGGACATAAACTTAAAAAAAAGCACCTTCTTATTTAAAAAAAAAAAAAAAGAGGAGGTAGAAAGAGAGAATATGAGCGGGAGAAAGGCAGAGAGAGAAGGAGACAGAGAATCCCAAGCAGGTTCCGCACTGTTAGCACAGAGCCCTATGTGGGGCTCAAACCCACGAACCATGAGATCATAACCTGAAATGAAATTCAGTCAGACGCTCAACCTACTGAGCCAGCGAGGCACCCCCAAAATGGCATCTTCTAAAGAGGAAAAAAAAAAGACAGTTCTTTAAGTTCTTAAAAAAAAAAAGACACTTGTTGAGTGTATCCAGGTAAATATTTTAGACCTATCAACCGGTACCCAAAAAATTAAGATGATGGGGAGAGGCCCACGATGTTATGAAGTAGAAGATGTGTTCAGAATAAATGTATGAACCAAACGGATAATCCACTTAAGAAGGACTGTCAGGTCATTCTGATTTGAGGGCACTTTGCACAATTTAAGAAGGTGAAATGTCACCATTCAGTGATCTGGGCGTGCCCTTTCAGTCTGAGCTCATCTGCAACAACTCTGAGGAGTTCAACTGGCTGTATCCTTTCTCTATTTGGAGCTATGCTTACTTTCTCCTGGGCTATTCCTATAAGGAAGGGAATAGCTTCTCATATTCTGGAAAAATAACTGGCAGAGTTTTGTTTTCAAAAAAACTGTATTAAACAATCTTTATATAGACACCTGGCGACTAGAGCATAATTCTAAATAGCCACATCAAATACAAAGTCTAATAGGGATACATCAATTACTCCTCCACTGAGGATTTTCTATCTGGCCCCACCACCTAGTTTTCCACCTTAAGATACAGGTAGGAAAGTGCTGAAAACATAACCCTGAGGACTCCGGAACTGCAGCACAGTGCAGGAAACACAGTAAGCATGATGGTTGAAGGGGAAAGATTCATTCTCACGGTTACAGAAAGAAACAAACAGCTCCAGAATTTGCTGGGGAGAGAGCGCAGGTCCATGTTGTGACTCAGGACCCTGAGGTAGGAAGTGCAGGAGGAAGAGAAGAGTTAGAAGGACATGAATAGGCTGATAGACACTGCAATGGAGCTGTTGTACCACTGCGTCTTAACAGGCCTGGGTCATGGGCTGTGGCAAACGGAGTTCGTTCACTGATTACGAGCTTTGCTTCCCTTACTAGGAAAGACGTACTTTCGGGGTGCCTGGGTGGCTCAGTCAGTTGAGTGTCCGACTTTGGCTCAGGTCATGATCTCGTGGTTCGTGGGTTCGAATCCTGCGTCGGATTCTGTGCTGACAGTTCGGAGCCTGGAGTCTGCTTCAGATCCTCTGTCTCCCTCTCTCTCTGCCCTTCCCCCACTTGCACTCTGCTCTCTCTCTCTCTCTCTCTCTCTCAAAAATAAACATTAAAAAACAATAAATTAAAAAAAAAAAAAGACATACTTTCTTTGACTCCATTCCATTGCTCCAGCACCTTCTATCCCTAAAGACCTGGGGGGATTTGTCACCTTCCCAGATGATGTCTCACTTGAAAGTGGCCTCACTTGAAAGCTTATTACCATCTTTAATTATTAGGCGGGGCAGCTGTTAAGATACAAGGCATGTCTTTCTCCCAGGACTCACTCCAGTACAACTTTCCAAAAAAGTTTTATTTAATTCTGTGGAGCACTTGAATTTATGCCCCATTAAAGTTCCCTTTTGAAAATTACAAGCTGAAGCCACATCTAACAATTATGACGTTCTCTGGATCCCACATACTTCCTAAAAACGGAAAACTCATTTCATGGTCACAGAGCCAATAGAAAAATATGACTTCATTTGAAATGCCTAATTTTTTCAAGTAAATTAAGTGATTTCAGGTGTTAAAAATTTTTTTTAAAAGTATTCTATAAACACTGGACATGCTCTGAAAAGATTCTCTTGTAAGAAATTACATCGAAGACTGGAGACCAAAATCTTTTCTTCTCCTGTGAGGTTGGCTTTTACGTTCAAATTTAACTCTCACATTTTTAGTACCAAGGTCAAGATAGAGCCTCTTAATATTTGTGTTCTTACTCATCTTTCAATTATGCCACAGAACAAACAAGTGGCACTAGGTTCCTATTTCTAGACTTAGTTACATAATGACTTTGGGTGTGACCACCACGGATGAGTCAATCAATCAGTCAACAAACATGAGTCCCCCCCTATGTGCCAAGTAGGACCAAAGTTGCATGGGAACAGCTGGCATGGTCACAGCCCTAATGAAGATCAGGGTTCCAAGTTTCCAGTAACATCAAACAAAGAGCTGAGTTGAGACATACTGAAAACTCCTTACTTTCCAGGAGGAGTGTCTCCTTTACCTGTTTTCTTGGGGGAAGTGGGGAGAGGAACATCCTCGGACATGAATGAAAATGCCAAGGACTCTAACTTCACCAAGACTTCCCCCCCAATTTTCCATGGCCCCTACTGGGTACAGGGATCTTTGGGCTCGTGTCTTAAAGTCTGTGGAAGATCCTGCAAGGAGCAAGCGCAAGTCCAGATTGGCGGTCTCTGGGGGGTTATATCCTAGAGCAAATGGCCAGAGGGGGGGATCCTCTCTCAGGAAACTGCAGCACTGAGGGCTCCGCGTGGAGAGCTAAGCATGACGCCTGGTACAAAGTGCCGCCTGATGTTCGGGGCTGTCCATGACCTGCCTCCAGCCTTTTCAGCCATCACTGCCTTTCAGACATCCTAGTCACCCTATTCCACTGGCTCAACAGAACTCCTTGTTTTTCCGCACCTGTTCCAGCTTCCACACCTTTGCTTGTGCTATTCTGCCTGGAATGCCTTTCTTTCTCATTTCTCTGCTCTTCCAATTCATGTCTATTTACCAGCTCATTTAAAATGTCATCATCTCCATGAAGCTTATCTCATGCATCACCCAACCAGAAGTTTCTTTCTCCTCCGGACTGCCACACACATTGTCTGTATATGTCTCTCTTCTATTGTTTATCATATTTTCACTTGTATGACAGTCATCTCATTTCATCTGTTAACTTCCCTATAAAACCCAAAGATAGCAGAGTCCAGTCTTATTGATGGTCTTATTTCTCACATCCCACCCAGTGTTTCCAGGGTTTTGAAACCGGGTTCTGCAAAGCTGCAGGGTTCCACAGAGGTGTCTTGAGACCCCCGGGAGGAACAGAGAGAGAACAGGGACACATGGAGACCCCTGCCCCTCAATGTGCTTCAGTCAGATGAGTTCTGATTTTAATTCTTCTATTTATTGTGATTCATGTCAGCCTTTTTTTTTTTTTAAGCTTCTGTTAGAGACAAAAAAAGAAAACCACTGCAACAGACAATGTCAAATAAGTGAATAGAACTACACCCTATGTCTCTAATGCTTTCTTGATTCAGAGATAATGAATTCCAATGATTAAAAAGGAGGAGCAGAGGTTCAGAGTGCCTGTCAATCGAAGAATACAGTCACAACAGAGGGCCCTTTCTCCTGTCCCGTATTGACCTTTTTACATTAAGATTTGATAGAAGCCCTTGGAGCCCTGAACGAGTTATGTTTAAGGCATTAAAACAGAACCACTCCAGCTCCTGGTTCTGCTCTGGTGTGTGAGTGTGTGTGCACATACACGGGCACACCTACTGTGCTTTGATCTCAATGTAACTTCAGGGATACAGGAAAGGGTTACATATCATGCCAATGTCTCTTGATCCCTCTCCTCCCACCCCCCAAATAAATCTACTCTTCCTTTAGTCTTACCACTGTAACTGGCCCTAAATACCCACTCTGTTGCTCAGGCTAAAGCTGCAGACGTTTTCCTTGATTTCTCTTTCCGTCACTACCCACATCCAATTTATCAGTAAGTACACTCGGGTCTACCTCTAAAACATGTTCTGAAGCAGCTCATTTCTCCCTGCTACCAACTGCTGTGGTTCAGGCCTCATCATTTCCTACCTCCATTACTCTAATGTCTCTTCTCTGGTCTCCCGCGGTCTGCCCTCTCCTCCCTATTATCCGCGCTCCAGGCGGCAGCGAAGGGTGTGTTTAAACCCCTCCCGTTACAAACTCTCAAGGTTTCTCATCAAACGTAGAGTACAACTCTGACTCCTAACTGGTAAAAATAATCTGGCAAGTATTTCTATTTCACTCCAAATTAAGCAGATTTGCTTCTCCGGATACTTTCCCATCGGGGAGTTTTCCTTTTCTTTAGGAAAGAAGATGCATTAGTAGATGCCTGAGCAGAGAGACGGAAGGGTGCCATCACTCAAAAACAGAAGGGACTTACAGCTTCAGATTTGGGAGGCACTGGAGGCGGAGGTAGGGCGATCTCTGAAGACTTCACTGCCGCTCCCAGAGCTCCGGGGGCAGGAAGAGGAGAGGCTGCGCACTTGGACCGGACAGAACCTCTGGGCTGATCGCATCTGCTCTCCTCGCTCAGGGAACGAGTGAGGGACTGCTGGCTGGGCTTGCCGTCCTCCAGCCAGAGCTCTTCGTACGGGAGTTCTGACTTGCCTGCGATGCCTGCTGACTCTTCACTGGCTTCCGGGAAAAGGTAGTCGCTCCCACTGTCACCCAGGTCCTGGTAGGGCAGGATGTCATGAGGAAAGGGGGCCCACTCTCCCCCTAGGTCCCTGCAGCCATGAAGGTTCACCTCGCTGTTGCCATGGAGATTGTTGCCGTACACACAGACGGAGAGCCGGTGGAAGGACTGGGTGAGCTCATCGCGAGCGTAGCTAAGCGAATTGGGCACGTGGTTGTGGCCAGAGCACCGGCCCTTCTTGGGGCTCTTGCAGTCCTCATTCCAGTCAGTTTTCACGTCTCGGACAGCCCGGGAATACTCATCGATGTCGAACTGTTCCTGGCAGATACCCAGCCAGTGATGGACCAGGGTTTCGGGCCACACTTCTCCCTTCACCAAGTGTTCTGGGAGGCTAAACTTGGGGACGGTCAAGTGCAAAGGGAAGTGCATGGGGAGGATCTTGTTGTTCCGCAGCACACAGCAAACCACCACTGTCTTGGTCTGGATGTTCACAAACTTGTAGCGATGCCCCTCACGGATGAAGTGGAGGTCGTAGGGGTTCCTGGGGGGAGGGCTGGGCACAGTCACATTCACGGGGAGCCTGGTTTTCTCCACAATGTTGCGGATGGTGTGTTCGCCCTCCTGCATCTGAAGCTCCAGGGGACTCCGGGTGCTAAATCTGCCCTTGCACTGGAATGGAAGGCTAATGCTTTCATTGGTCCGGTGATTCATGCAAATGAGGCAGGGCATTTTGCCTTTGCCCAGCTTACTGATGGAATTGAGTTTCCCAATCTTTTTGAAGATTGTGTTGAGTCGTGACTTTTCTTTGAAAGTCTTTGCATACAAGATTTCTGCCTGCCCCATTAGAGTGAGTTCATCCCCAGTACAGAGGGTGATGTTGTAAACTTCGGTGTCCTCGTTGCACTCACCCGAGGCAACCTACAATAGGATATATCAAATTTTAGGTTAGTTTCCCTTAGTCCATTCCCACAAAGAAGGAGACAACTTGCCATTAAGATACACGAGCACACATACAGAGGAAAATGCTATTTTAACATTCCTTGTGTAAAATTTATATGGTTAGCAATAACACGAAGATAATCATTTAACCTTTTAAAAACACACTCGGCTCTGAAGAAAAAAGCAATCTGTTCATTAATAAAAATTTGAGAAGCACAGAGAAAAGACACAAAAAGAAAATAACACCCACGGGCCTGATTCAGAGACAGCCATGGTTAATGGTTTGATAAACATCCTTCCAGTTTCTTTGTCTATGTAGAATAGCCTATCGTATGAATAATTATTTGGGGACATTAATCTCATCTTTCTGTCTTTCCCAGTTATAAAAAACGCTTCCATGAACACCACTGTAAGAAAATTCCTTATTTTTTAGTATTAAAATTTTATGAAACTTTCTGAAATTGGAATTGGGACAGAGGATGTAAAAATGTTTTATTTCTCCCTGTTCTTGAATTTTATTCTACTCATGTTCATTGGAAGAAATATTAGAAAATACAGATGTAAAAATGAACAAATTCTATAGTTTTACCACTAAAGATAATCTATGTTAACAATTTTATATAAACAAGAGAAAAAAAGAAACGAGATGTGTCGTCTATCTCAGAGATTTGTGAACACACACACACACACACACACACAGTTTTCTTGTTTGGTTTCTCACTATATTCATTTTCTCATGTACTGACCTTCTGTATTTGATTATCTGGGGATGTGCCTTAATTTTTGACTAGTTCGTTATTATTCGATGAGTTTTCCCAATGTTTGGCAATTGTAAATAGTACTGCAACAAATTTTATTTTATTTATTTATTTTTTTTTTACAGTTCAACTATTTCCTTAAGATAAAGGCCCAGAAGTTGAATTGCATGGGTAAAGCTATATATGCACTTGAGAGGTCTAATATGTACTTGCTGTTGTGCTTTATCAATGTTATAGTTATTTATACTTCTTCCACTTTATGAAATTACCTGCCTCTCCATACTCAGGATAAAGAAGTTTAACATTTGCCAATATTAAAGGTAAAGCAAGCATCCTGCGTTTATTCATTCACATTTTATTTCCATTTGCTTTAGTTGACTATTAGGATGGTGAATATGTTTTGGTATTTTTCATGTGGCTATTTAGGTCTCTTACTTTGTGACTGTCTATTTGTGTCCTTCACCCATTTTGCTAATGGGATGGTCATCTTACCTGTTACTTTTCATGTAATGTGAATGTCCTTTATGCTATATATTTTTCAATTTGTTGCTTGAATTTCAACTTTATAACTTCTTTAAGTGCTAAAGGTTTGTCTTCCTATGTAGCAAACATTTTCAAAATTTTCCTTTGTAATTTCATTCTTGGGCATTACGCTTCTACTAGTTAATACAAATCATTGGTTCTGAGTTAGGCGTGATTTTGTCTCCATTCTCCAGGCCCTGAGGACATCTGACAAAGTTTGGAGACGTTTTTGATTGTCATGGCTGGGAGGGTGCTACTTACACCTAGCAGGTAGAGGCCAGGTATATTGTTAAACATGCCACAATCACAGAACAATCCTTCATGGCAAAGAATGATCTAGTCCAGATTTCAGTAGTGCTGAGATTGAGAAAAACTGATACATTTAACCAATATTTTCTTCTAGTATTTTGATGGTGTTTCATTTATTAACTATTTAACTTATTTAATTAAAATTTCTTTGATGGATTATTAAAGGTAGAGATCTCACTTTCATTTTTTAAACAGTTAATGACTGCCCAGTATACTTCCTAAATAACTATTTTATCACGTATTTGAAGTGCTGCTACTTTGATCATGCACTAAATTTATATAACACATGGGGTGCCTGCCTGGCTCAGTGGGTAGAGCGTGCGACTCTTGATCTCAGGGTTGTGAGCTCAAGCCCTATGCTGGGCATGGAGTCCAAATAAAAAAATCAAAAAAATTATAAAACACATACATTCATTGTAACTTATATTTGTATCTACTTTGGGGCCATTTATCTTAATGACCTTTCTGCCTACTGTCTCATCATAACTAAGTTGTTTCAATTTCTACGTCTTTATCTTACATTTTCAGATCTGATAACAAAAGCCCTCATTTGTGGTTATTCTGACTCAAAACATTTTTGGGTGGCAAGAAACGAGAAGCAAAGTCAAAAGTCAAGTAACAGTCTGAGAGAAAATATCTGCAATATTTCTGCAAGTAAAGAACTAACACCCTTAATACATACGCAACTTAAATTTTGAGAGAGAGAGTGTGCACACAAGTGGGGGAGGGTCAGAGAGAGGGAGGGAGAGAGAATCTCAAGCAGGCTCTGCACCATCAGCACAAAGCCCGATGCAGGGCTTGAACCCACGACCCGTGAGATCATGACCTGAGCTGAGGTCAAGAGTTGGATGCCTAATGGACCTGAGCCACTCAGGTGCTCCTACATAAGCAACTTTTAAAAAAATGACCAAAAATCCTCCAGAAAAACTGGCAAAAGTCATAAAAAGCCAATTCACTAAAAAAAAAAAAGTGCACAACAGACTTCAAACCAAGGAAAAGATGTTCAACTTCTTTTATAATTAGAGAAAAGTAAATGAAAATTATACTGAGATACCGCGTCTTATCTCGAACACTGATAACAAAAGCTTGAACTCATACTCAGCTGGGGAGGCTATGAGGGAACAGGTACTCTTGTTCATAGCTGGTGGAAATGCAAAATGATTTCCCCGTGGCGGGGAATTTGACAATATCTAACCAAACTATGCACCCATTTATCCCTCCACTCAGCAATCCTACTTCTAGGAAATTACCCAAAGACATTCCTCCATCAGTGTGAAAATACAAATGCACAAAGTTGAGTATTATTTGTATTTGTACAATACCAGAACCAATCTAAATGCCCAAACATAAGAAATTGATAGAATAAACACAAAACACAAAATAAACACAAAATGTATTATGCAAAAAAGAACAAGAATGAGTTCAATGAATTAACATGAAATGACTTCCATGATATATTAAGTGAAAAAAAAAACCCAAAGTGCATAAAAGTTTATATAATATACTACCTTTTCATTTAAGAAAGAAGGAAAAAAAGCAGTATATGTTTTTCTGCTTATTTTTATATATATAAAAAAAGGAATACAAGAAAAACAAACCAGAAAACAATGAAATTGGTACTTAAGGGAGGTAAGGAGGGAGGGACACCTCTGTGAGTGTGCCTTGCTATCGAGTTTTAAGGTTTAGGAGATATGCTAATGTTCCAACATATTCCAAAAATAAAATAAAGTCAACAAAAATTTAAAAGAAACTGAAAGCTGAATGCAAATGGAAACAGATGAATCCAATCTTATTTTTTTTTTCAACGTTTATTTATTTTTGCGACAGAGAGAGACAGAGCATGAACGGGGGAGGGGCAGAGAGAGAGGGAGACACAGAATCGGAAACAGGCTCCAGGCTCTGAGCCATCAGCCCCAGAGCCTGACGCGGGGCTCGAACTCCCGGACCGCGAGATCGTGACCTGGCTGAAGTCGGACGCTTAACCGACTGCGCCACCCAGGCACCCCAAATCCAATCTTATTTCAAAGAAAAACTTACCACACAGGGGACAGAGACAGAGAAATCATCCACGTAACTTTAAAATGCTTTGACGTCAACTGCCAGTAGGGAAAAAAAACCCAACCCCTATGGTGTTCTTTTAGGTAGATTTGTTTTGCGTAGGAGAATGGACATAGGGATTCTGAGACCATTTATGTATATTGCAAAAATAAACAAATGACTAAACATATTCTCTTGAGAGCCAGAATTTTCACTGTGGAGGGAAGACAGAAATGTGGAACTAGGAAAGGTAAGAAAGAACTCCACTGGGTTGACTGAAATTGGGAGGCACTTGTATTAACTCATAATTTTAGGAAACTGTACATGCTCACACACATCTATGTCTTAGCTTTGTTCTTTCCAAGGGATTAGAAGTAAAGACATCACCGAATATACCTAGTGTCCCAAACCATTCCCTACTAAAAGGAATCTTGATTCCAGGACTAGGGCAGGAAAGGTATAAGATAAGCTTGGGACATTTTGTTGTGCCAGAAAGTGAAGAAGTGCTCCCGACATGATGGGAACATGTCAAAAGGACACAGGAGTCAGCCTGAATTGGCCTCCACTGGCCAAATCTGGGATGATCTGAACATCATAATACATAAAGACTGCAATTAATTATAATCTATTGAACAAAGCAGGAATGCCTAAGTCCACACTGTTATCAAAATGAGGAATGAATGAAAAAAATGAAGGGGGTAAGGTGACAAATGCACAGGAGTGGTGGGATTCAAGATTGGTCTACACAAGAAATATTAAGAATGCTTAATTTATAGGATGAGTTTGATTGAGTAGGTTATGTGAGTGGTCTTAGAGTGTCTTCCCTCAAAATGCATACTGATTGCAAGGGGAGAAAAAATAACTACAGACTGGAGAAACTAAACAACACTCTGACCAGGTGATCAAATTTAATACAACCAGAGAGGGATCCCCATGTCGTGTGCCTCTGGATGTGATTCCTGATTTTAGGACCTCAGTTATAGAACATTCCACCTACAACTGCATTACTAGAATCTAATTACCTAATTACAAAGAAAGAACAGACAAACCCAAATTGAGAAATATTGTATAAAATACCTGGTGTATGTTCCTGAAAAACATCCATGTGATGAAAGACTGAAAGACAAGAAAGGCTGAGGAACTGCTCCAGGTTAAAGTGAATTAAAGACAAAATGCAACATAAATGCAACATGCAATCCTGGAATGGATTCTGAACTAAAGGGAAAAAAATGCTATGAAGTACAACTTGGATGGATTGTAGAGTATCACATCACTTATGTAAAAATATGCTATTTTGGGGGCGCCTGGGTGGCTCAGTCGGTTAAGCGGCCGACTTCGGCTCAGGTCATGATCTCGCGATCCGTGAGTTCGAGCCCCGCATCGGGCTCTGTGCTGACCGCTCAGAGCCTGGAGCCTGTTTCAGATTCTGTGTCTCCCTCTCTCTCTGCCCCTCCCCGTTCATACTCTGTCTCTCTGTCTCAAAAATAAATAAACGTTAAAAAAAAATTAAAAAAAATGCTATTTTTACATAAAAAATATCCTTATTCTTAGAAATATACACTGATGTATTAAGGAGGAAAGGGCATAATGTATGTAATTCACTCTGAAATGATTCAGAAAAATATAAGTTATATGTGTGTATGTATATGTGTATATACGGGGTAGAGGATGATGAAACAAATGTGGCAAAATGTTAAAAGCTGGTGAATCTGGTATGGTGTTTAGGGCGATCTTTTATTACTGTATTTAGGGAGATCTTTTATTATTCTTGCAAACACTTTTTAAGACTGCAAGTATCTCAAAATAAAAAGTTCAAACAGGGGGCGCCTGGGTGGCTCAGTCGGCTAAGCGTCTGACTCTTGGCTTTGGCTCAGGTCACGATCTCACCTTTTGTGAGTTCGAACCTTGCATCAGGCTCCATGCTGACAGTACGGAGCCTGCCTGGGGTTCTCTCTCTCCCTCTCTCTCTCTGCCCCTCCTCTGCTCTGTCTCTCAAAATAAATACACTTTAAAAAAAGTTAAAACAGGGCACTAAGAAAATTTTAGATATTTTTGCCTATTTTTCCAGATGAGCTTCACAATCATTTTGTCTATGGTTTGCATTGGTAATTTTATTGGCAGTGAATCTACCTACTGTTTTGGCAAGGAGTGACATCATCATCATATTTATAAATAAGCACATGACAATGCTCATCATTTATTGAGATTTTATTTCCCTAATTAAGTTTGCCTTTGTTGCCGATCCCTGAACATTGCTGTTCATTTGTACTGGCTGCATATGATTTGTTGCGATCCCCTATGTCCAGGAACCTCACTGCAAGAGTTTTTTCCAGTTGATCACCTTGAGATTCTTAAGTGACTAAATCTTACGTAACCAATGCAAACTTTATCTTTTTTTTTTTTTTTTTTTAGTTTTCAACCCTTCTCCCTGACAACAGTATGGTGGTGAGAGTGTTGTTCCATATTTTAATATGAATATCATCAGTATTTTAATATCAAATGAGGAATTTGATGGTTTGACATGGATTTTTTAAATCATATTAGTAATGTGTCTTACCAATTCTAGTTTTCTAAATGTTTCTACAAGAATTTTTTTTTTTTTAAGGTTTATTTATTTTGAGAGAGAGACAGAGATAGAGAGCAATGGAGGGGCAGAGAGAGAGAGAGGGAGAGAGAGAAACCCACGCAGGCTCCACGCTGTCATTGCAGAGCCTGAAGTGGGGCTCGACCTCACAACTGTGAGATCATGATAAGAGCTGAAATCAAGAGAGTTGGACACTCAATCGACTGAGCCATCCAGGTGCCCCTCTACAAAGAAATTTTAAAAATGTTTTTAATCAAATGCCATTTCTGTATCCAATAAAATAGTCATGTTTATTTTTAATTTTGATGTGCTATGTTTTATATGAGTAGACTCTCAAATATTGAAACAACCCTATATGCCTGAAATAATTATGAGCGTGGTGCACTTAAAACTACACTACATGATTCTTCTGATACTATTTCATCTATGACTTATGTATCTTAGTCACAGATGAAATTAGTCTGTAGCTCTATTATGTTATCTTTGTCGGGTTTTCGTATCAAGCTTATTTTATACTAAGCTGGAGATAGATTTTTTTTCTTTTATGTTACTGAAAAAGCATCTGGGTAAAGTGACCAGCAATGTTCATGTTATTTACTAAGCAGTAATCATCAGTGTGTGTTTAGAAAACCTGACGGTGGCAATCTCTGTAAATAGTTTCTTACCCACTATTCTAGGTCATTCTATGTAATTTTAAACTTTGGAACGCAATCTGTCAATCCGTATTAGCACTATAGAAAACAAACAGCTCCATTGTCTTGTTAGTGAAGTGTGTTTCTCTGTAGCAGGCACTATCAGAACATAAATGCCAGCACAATATTATTTTAATGGTAGTTCAGGCTCTCCAAGTCCATTTTAGGTGACTAAGATCAAGTGTTGCTATTATTTTTAACAAGACCTCAATTTAATTGTATTTACTTTCAGACTCTGTATTCATCTGGGCGTCTATACTGGAATAAGTTTAGGAATCTAAATAAATAAATTAGTAATAAATAAGCACAATTTGGGGGGCCTGGGTGGCTCAGTAGGTTGAGCATCTGACTCTTGATTTCAGCTCAGGTCATGATCCCAAGGATACTGGATGGAGCCCCGAATCAGTCTCTGTGCTGAGCGTGGAGCCTGCTTGAGATTCTCTTCCCCCACCCAGCTGACCCTCTATCCTGCTTGCACACTCTCTAACAAAAATAAAATAATAAAATAAAATAAAATAAATATAAATGAACTTATTTGGAATAATTTCAGATTTGCAGAAATGTTGCAAAGTTGTATACCCTTTGTCTAACTTCTCCTGTTAACATGCTACTGAACCGTGGCACGTTATTATCAAAACTAAGAAATTAACACTAATACAAGACTACTAAGTCAACCACAAAGTTTATTTGGACTTCATTAATTTTTTTCCCACTAATGTCCTTTTTCTGTTCCAGGATCAAGCCAGGATATCACAAGTCCTTTATTTTGTGAGTTTCTTGGTCTTTCCTTGTTTTTTATGACCTTGAGAGTTTTAAAGAATATAGATTAGGTTGTTCTTTTTTCTTAAATTTTTTTTTCAACATTTATTTATTTTTTGGGACAGAGAGAGACAGAGCATGAACGGGGGAGGGGCAGAGAGAGAGGGAGACACAGAATCAGAAACAGGCTCCAGGCTCTGAGCCATCAGCCCAGAGCCCGACGCGGGGCTCGAACTCACGGACCGCGAGATCGTGACCTGGCTGAAGTCGGACGCTTAACCGACTGTGCCACCCAGGCGCCCCAGGTTGTTCTTTTTTCTAAAAAGAGAGGGAGCAAGGGAGTAAGTAGGCTCCATGCTCCTGATGCAGGGCTCCATTCTACGACCCGGGATCATGACCTGAGCTGAAATCAAGAGTCAGATGCTCAACTGACTGAGCTACCCAGGTGCCCAGAGAAGAGAGTTTTTTTTTTAAGCTAATAAATCATTTCTAAATTACAGTATTTGGCACATACCAGGGCTGACTTTCTTTTCCCACAGGACTTATAGACTCAAGGCTTCAGTTACTTTATTCTCTTGACTTTGGTCACGAAGAGTCCCTATGAAGATTCATTTAATTCTACTTTTAGTTTATCCCTAAGGCTTTTATTTTCAGCTAGCATCTAGCCATGTTTACAATAATACAGATCAGAGGTCAGCAAACTATTGTGCATAGTCCAAATGTGGCCCACCATCTGACTTTGTAAATAAAGTTTTATTAGGACATTGCTGTGTTCATTCCTTTATGCACAGTTTACGACTGCTTTCACTCTACAATGGCAGCGCTGAGTGGGTGCAACGGTAACTGTAAGCCCGCAAACTAAAACAAATTTTTTAAAAAGTAGTGTCCATGTTGGGTGTGGAGCACAATGCGGGGCTTGAACTCTCAACCATGAGATCAAGACCTGAGCTGGCACCAAGAGTTGGACTCTTAACTCACTGAGTCACCCAGGTGTCCCACCACAAATGTATTTATTCTTTGTCCCTCTACAGAAAAAGTTTGCCAAGCCCAGGGATAGATGAGTGAAAAGATCTATGGCCTTTGGAAATTAACTGGAACAAAACTATTAACTAAGTTATGAGCTGAGTTTGTATCTGCCCTTAGTATTAGGTGACCTCAGGCAAAATGAGAACATTACCGCTACCGTCTACTCTACTAGCTTCATCAGTGTATGTAAACAACTTCCCACAGTGGCAAGTTCTCAATAAATAGAGGCCATTAATATTACTTTTATGAACAATAAAAACATTAAAGAAGTTTTAAAAAGTAAGCTCTGTGCCCAGTTTGGGGCTCGAATTCACAACCCTGAGATCAAGAGTTGAATTCTCTACCAACTGAGCCAGCCAGTCGCCCCCGAAACATTTAAATTCTTTTATTTATTTTGAGAGAGAGTGAGCATGAGCAGGGGACGGCAGAGACAGAGGGGACAGAGGATCTGAAAGGGCTCTGCGTGGACAGCAGACAGTGGGGTTGGTGCCTATGTCGGGCTTGAACTCCTGAACCGTGACACTATGACCGGAGCCAAAGTCAGAGTCTTAACCAATTGGGCCACCCAGGCACCCCACAAAAACATTTAACTTCTTAATAATTCTGTTTCATATTGCCTTTCACCTCTGTGTAGGTTCATGTTGGCTTCTATTTCTACCTACTACTGTTTTCAAGCCCTAACCACTACTTCAAGCATTATCCTTTCTTCTGTACTGAAGAATTGCTCAAGTTTTTATTCAATGTGTTATCCCAAAATAAAACTTAATGTCAGAATAGGGCCTGAAATATCCTTACAGTTACATCCCAAAGGAAGTGAACACATTGAAATGATTCAAAAAAACACACCGTTTTAAGGCAGACTAGCCTCCAAAATGCTCAGATGCACTGCTGTACTACTTCCTTTTTAGTAAAACTTTGTAAAAAACTTGGCAGTTCATCCATTTGGATCAGGATGGAGACAGGGATGTTGAGAGAAAGGGTTCTCATGAGACTTGAGAAACACACACACACTCACTCACACAACAAACTATTTCCAGTTAACATCCAAGGAGCTTCTCAATTGTGACGGAGTAACAGAGCAGATGTTTCTTTCTAGACCTTGAAATCAACTTAATATATTTTTCCTAATTTACCTTTATAAACATACACCTTCTAGAATGAAGAAATCATGGGGTCTAGTGAGTACCACACACCGAAAGAACTGAAAGCGAACGTCCGTGTAGCTTGTGAGACACAAATCAAGACGGGACGCGCACAGTTTAAACAGCTCAAAATTATCCTTACTAAATGTCACTCTCTGGGCACATTCAACAGTTTTGTCGACGTTCTTGTGTATGTGTATACTTCTAGAGGAAGTTACTCCTACTCCCATGCATAAAAACGTATAACATATGTGAGTACAATCTGTAATTCCACGCTCCCAACCCTGATGGCATCATTAATGCCAGCAATTAGTTCTGCATAAATTATGAGACTAGCGTCCCAGCCGATCTTGTGGTCACTGCTGGTGACGGGCGAAGAATCTCCTGAATAAATGCTCTTCCTCTGGCAGTTGAGCCAGTCTCCTCTGGTTTCCACAGATGTGATTTATTTGCATAATTTCTTTCCTTTTTTATTTTTGTAAGAGCAAAAGAAACAATGCGTTCTGTCTAAGTGCTTCGGTATGCGTGCCTGCTTAACATTTCCAGTTTCAATGTTTCCTGAGAGGAAGTAATTCAGAGTGTGTTATCTAAACAACTCTAATAGGTCTAATCCAGGAAACTATCAGGGTTTTACTGTTCATAATACCATTCGGAATTAATACCCCATGGTCGAGCAACATTTTAAAACACTGATATAAAGTTTTACACACACCCACACCCACAGACAGCTCTGGCAACAGATAATCTGTTTTCTAAGAACAGTTGTTCTAAAGATCAAACATGTTACAGAGGTCAACATTTCAACTCTTGAAAAAAAAAATCAGGATTGATCTGACTGCTAGGTCAAATAACTAATATTTGATTAGTATTAGGTCATTTCCCCCCAAACTTCAATTTTTGTATCTCTTTTCTTTGGGAAAATGGCAGAAAATGAGGAACAACAGGCATGAAGAGTTAAGATAAATGTCGATCCTGAGTGTTCCTCTCTCTTTTTAAACAGGAAATAGGACAAGGAGGAGAAGCGTGTGGCAATGATTTAATTTGCAGTGGTATGGCAGAGGGCTTGCCAAATGGTCGTTTTCCAGACAAGGCCTGAAAACCTCAGAAGACCAACAACAACAAGAACAACAAAAATCAAAGCCACCGGGCTATCTTCAAACACTGACATAATTAACCTCACGATTGTATCCAATTTATCATTCTGAATGACTCTTGAAAATAAAGGACATCTGACTCATGGTAAAGAAAACATGCAATTAAAAAAATTTTTTTCTTACATCTGACAAAATTTAGATTGGCCAATAATTGATAATTTCTGATCTCTCTGGAATATAGTCAAGAACAAGGCAGTGAGCTCAAGGCCTCTGATCAGCCAAAAAAAATATGATGTTAATGTTAGGGCTTATAGAAAAGCCTTGAAAGACCATATCTCAGCATGCTTACTCCCCTATAATAAAAATTCCATTCAAACTGTTACCAGACCACAGCAGAATAGAAGTGGAAATTAAAACTGGACAAAGGGATGGTTAATTAAGGCAGGTACTCTAACCAATAAAAGGCAACAAACAATCTTACCGAGACCGTAAAACACCCAATTCTCGGGGTGGAAGGTCTCTTCATGCAAAGACTAAAGTCATACAACACCTCGGGAGATGGAGAGAAGTTTAACTTTGGTTCAAGGACTTCTCTTTAAGATGACAGAAAAGTATTCTACATTTTAGGAAACAAACGAAATTATAGTTCTTTTTTTGGACAGAACTTCAGATAAAATTCACAGCTCCCCCCCAAACCTGGCTAACTAGAATTACTTGCACTTGAAAGGTTCCAGAGAGGTAGAAAATGCCAGAGCAAATAATCCCTATTCGTTTTGAAAACTCCCAAGAAAAACCCACCTCTCTGATTATTACAATCCTACAACTTGGGGAAGAGATGCTTCTTTTGAATTGTCAAGACAGACACTAGGCATGGTATTTTAAACTCGGAATGATGGTTACACCTGAACTACACTCTTAAAACAACACGTCCACCCACAAAATTCCCCCAAAGAAGTATCACTTTAGGACGACCATAGGATGGCCGACAAATGCAGAACAAAGGCAACTAGCAAGCTGTTTTTGCCCGAAAGACAAAATGATCAGGAAGATGTCATAGAATGAAATAGACAAGAGTAGAATCACAAGCAGCCTAACACCTCTCAATTAATGTATTTTCAAGGCCTTGTCTGTAGTTGTTCTGTTAAAATGAGTAAAGAGAGTAGCATGACATATGTTTCACTTGTTAACTACTTTATACATGGAAATAAGATACAGTCCAACTAGTTGGCACAGGGGGAAGAGCTTTATTTCATCTTTTTCAGATGGCAGCTTAAAAAGGGTAACTAATATGTTAAGATAAAAGGCACATGAATTGCCTCAAATCTATGAGTTGGGGATAAAACCCTAGTGGATTCTCATAACTTGGAAGCCTTGGAAAAAATCCAAAGTTCAGCATCGAGTTGCACCAATCACTCACGTTAAACTTTAGAACTCGCCTTATTTATTCAATGGTGCATTGAAACCACGTCGTGTATCTTTAACACTGCTTCAAGCAACAATGCAAGAACCCAACTGTATGTAGCCTTGTTTCTCTGATAATACTGGTTAATACTTTAAAATTTTGGGGCTAACCCTTTACAGAAGTATTTTTGTTGTGGTTCAAAAGGGTTCACTTAGATACATGCTGCACGGATGCTGACAGTAAGTTAACTTGTAGAATTTTCTCTTTTAAATGCTTGCGTCAGGAAAGATCTAAAAACTTACATGTGTAACACTCAGACTGTTGCCAAGTCCCATGTGTGAGACCACAGGTGTTCCAAAGTACAAAAGACAGGAAGATTTGGCTAGGTAGTAATTATTGGACACCTTTGTTTGGATTTTTAAATAAGAAAATGAATTAACCATGCAAGCTACTGAGTCAACGCGAAAGGGTATTCTGATCACAATTGTGAGCCTTATCTGAAATCCACAAATAGCATTTGGGGGAGCACAAAGATGACCGGATTGAATCAGGAGACTAAGCTTTGCTGCTAAGTGGTTTTGTGGCTTTGTGAGAATCAATGAAGTCGGCTAACATCTGTTTCTTAGTTTTCCTATTTGCTAAAAGGAGTAGGACTCAGTGTTGTGTTAAGGGCCTTTCCAGATCTAAAGAACGTGGCGATTTTCAAAACCGTCTGTAAACTTCCTAGTCCCGTGAGATTATTTATAATATTTTATCATTTTACTCTTGGTCATGTTTCTCAGTATTAAGAAGCTGAGTTAGCATTTAAGTCTCTGAATCTTAACAGGATTTTTTTTTTCCCTATTAAAAAAGACAACGCTGCAATCCTTCTCCAACCATTAGGATAGCTTTGCTGCTAGACATTATCACCTCTGCAGAAAACAGGTGCCAAACCCAGTAATCACAAGCCAAGATGTAGGTGACAAGAACGTTGGCTCGCTCTCGCCCCAGACCACATGGCAATGGCTCTGAAGAGATCTGTGCAGGCAGAGGTGGTGCCTATGCTCCCGCTCTCACTGAAATCTCACAATTCCCCAGTGGGACGTTTTCCCCAGTTGAGACAATGCAAACTTGTTATTTTGCCTCTGGGGAAATCTATGCTTGGAACAGCTGAAACCTTGGACCTCACTAGCTGGAATGAAAATAGCAACATTATAGCATCCAGATTAGGGTATTTGGACTCTCTCTGACTCGAGAGCACTAATTTTAATGAAGAGGCTTTTGGGCGACAGCAGTGAAGCCAGAATGTCTCTTCCACACTTAGAGATGGCAAGTTACCCAACGCCAAACTGAAGGCCATCTTTTCTTCTCTCTGCTCATGTCTCAGTAAAGACAGAACTGAAATTAGGACTGAATTTGTTAGTCATTATTTTGATGGCAGAAGAAGTGTATGTGTGGGAAAATTTTTCATCATTACTGGGCTCAGTTCAAAAGGCTGGAAAACATTTGGAATAATTCACTGGGTACCAGCATGATAAGTTTCCAAAGAAGTACTTGAGGTGAAGGGGTATTTTGAAACAACAGTTACTATGTACTGAGGTTTTATTTATTTATTTAAAAAAAATTTTTTTAACGTTTATTTATTTTTGAGACAGAGAGAGACAGAGCATGAATGGGGGAGGGGCAGAGAGAGAGGGAGACACAGAATCGGAAACAGGCTCCAGGCTCCGAGCCATCAGCCCAGAGCCCGACGCGGGGCTCGAACTCACGGACCGCGAGATCGTGACCTGAGCTGAAGTCAGATGCTCAACCGACTGAGCCACCCAGGCGCCCCTGTACTGAGGTTTTAATATAGAGTCCAGGGTACAAAGTACTAAATAAAGAGTAAGTGAAATAATCTGTGCTGGGAATTCTTTTTTTTTTTTTTTTTTAAATGGGAAACTTAATTTTAGTATGATTTTATGTTCTGAATCAGAGGTTGGCAAACTTTTTCTTATAGGGCCAGACAGTAGTAATTTTAGACTTGTATGCCATATGGTTTCTGCTACAATTACTCAACTCCACTGTTATATTGTGGAAGCAGCCAGACACCGAACATATATGTATATGGATGCAGTGGCTGTGTCCCAATAAAGCTTTATTTGCGAAACAGGTGCCTTACTCCAAGGCTGTGGTTGGTGAACTCCAATACTAGTCACTTGCAAAGCACGTTAGTGCCATTACTTCATGAAATTCTCATGAAACGTTTACGAGGAGGGTGGAATCACCCCCATTTTGCAGGTGATGACACCAGGACCGAAGGGGTCATGTGACCTTTCTGTGTTCATAGTCAATGCCTGGACTTGGAGTGTGAACTCAGCTCCAAATTCAGAGCCTGAGCTACACTACGCACTCCAACATGCTCTTTAGATCCACGACAGCTTGTTTAGAAGAAGATGTATGCCTGCAAATTGTTGGGTGGTGATTTTTCTTATTAAAAGGTAGAGGAATGAGCCTTCAGTTGGGATGGCCAACTGAACTAGGTCATCTTCTGACTGGAAAAGAACATGACAATAGAGATCGTTGATGAACAACTAAAAGAAACAAGAAAGAAAATGCCGGTTACAGTTAAAAACAAACATGCAGTAAAGCAGGTAAAAAGAAACAAAACTCTCACCACAGGAACCAAAAACTGAAATGGATAAAGGAAACAGTGTGAAAGAGGCAGGTGACTGTTGTTTTAAAAATATCGAATGCCATTAGCTTTGGAGAGATTGGAGCCAATGGACACAGATAATGAGCAAGAGGTTACCTGTCCACATATTCTTTCATCTCCTTCACCATCTCACTTCCCATTTTCTTTTTTTTTTTTTTAATGTTTATTTATTTTTGAGAGAGAGGGTGTGTGTGTGTGCATTCAGACGGGAGAGGGGCAGAGAGAGAGGAAAAGAGAGGATCTGAAGCAGGTTCTGTGGTGACAGCAGAGAGCCCAACGTGGGGCTCGAACTCACGAACCGCAAGATCATGACCTGAGCTGGCGCTGGACGCTTAACTGAATTACCCAGGCGCCCCTCATCTTCCATTTACTACCACCTTAGTTAGATGCTCAAACAGACATAGATTTGAAAAAAATAGCTACTCCTCTCATTTCCTGTACAGTATTACCACCTAAAGTTTGATTTCAAGTATTTTATTTATTTTTTAAAGTTTATTTATTTTTGAGAGTGAGAGAGAGAGTGTGTCTGAGCAGGGGAGCGGCAGGGAGAGAGGGACAGAGAAAATCCCAAAGAGGCTCCATGCTAAAAGCACGGGGCTTGAACCCATGAATCATGACCTGAGCCAAAATCAAGAGTTGGGTGTTCAACTTCCTGAGCCACCCAGGTGCCCCCAATTTCAAGTATTTTATATTCTACTACCACTCCAATTTTGCACATCACTTTCTTAACCAGTTCACAAGTTCCTTAACCCCATATTAGGACTCCTAGTTCTCACTGGGGTGATACTTCTTGTATTCACACTTTTTTTATCCAGTGAGGAGTCCACGGCTCATCACTATCTGTCACTCTAGGGCGTACTTCATCCACACTTTTTCTAATTTCTGTTACGCTCACCTAGTACAGCCCCAGCTCTGATTAAACGCAACACTCTGTCTACTCTGTATCTGCATCCTGGAAGCCAAAGATGGCTGGAAGAAAACAGCTGGTGCTGAGTAATCTCACTTGAAATTTATACCTTGACAAAACTCTGGGACCATCCTACTGTGTACTTCCCTGGCAAAAACTTACTTTCGGATCTCTGAGCTGTTATTTTCTTCCTGTCAAGGCTAGCAAAGGCTTCCATTTTGCTGGATTTCACAGTGAGTTCCAAGTCCTCTAATCCAATCACTAAGTAACATTTGACACTGTTGCCCCTTCCTCTTTGAAACGCTTTTTGTCCTGTGGCTTCTGGAACATCCATCCACATGCTCCCCCATCTTACTGTTACTCCTTGCAGTCTCTCCTGGACCTCAATGCAGGGGTGTTCTAGGGCTCAGTCTTTGGTCTCTTCTCTTCTTCATCTAGTCTCTAGGTCAGAGTTTCCTAGCTTCGGCACTACTGACATTTTGGGCCAGATCATCTTTGGTGTGGGGCTGTCCTGTGCATTGTAGGGTTTTTAGCAGCATCCCTGTCCTCTACCTGCTAGAAGTCAGTAGCACTCACCCTTCCTCAATCAAAATTGTACCCTGACATTGTCAAATGTCCCTGGGAGGAAAAAAAAAAAAATCAGCCCTGATGTAGGTGAACTCAACCTGTCTATGGCTTCAAATGCCATCGAGGAGCTTTTGAGCCACAAATGTATACCCCAAGCCCATTCCTTGCCCCAAGCTCCAAACCCTGTACATCTCATTGTCTCCTTGATTCCTTTATTTGAAGGTAGTATTTCTACTTGTACATATATTGTCTGCCACTTCAACTGACTATAATCTCAAGTGTTTGCATGTTTATTAACAGTGCCTAGACGTGCAGGAAGTGCTCAAAATATATTTGCTGTTTAAAGAATTAAACATTTAATATATATTAATTCATTTCATGCAGTTAATGATGGGGCAATCAGGCAGATAATTTCAAGCACATCAAGGCATCTTTTAAAAACACATTTAATTTTAGGGTGCCTGGGTGGCGCAGTCGGTTAAGCGTCCAACTCTTGACTTCAGCTCAGATCATGATCTCATGGTCCCAAGTTGAATCCCACTTCGGGGCACCACTCTGACAGTGCGGAGCCTGCTTGGAATTATCTCTCTGCCCCAGCCCCCCCTCTCCCCCCCACCCCAGATAAATAAATAAACCTTAAAAAACAAACCTTAAAGAAAAAGGACAATTTCAAGATAAAAGGAATGGCTTATTTTTGATTTCTTAAAAGTTATCTCTATGCCTAACATGGAGCTCAAACTAACAATCCTGAGATTAAGAGTCACACTTTCTACCAACTAAGGAAGGCACCCTGGAATGGCTTATTTTTAATTCTTTTTTAATGTTTGTTTATTTATTTATTTTAAAAAATTTTGATGTTTATTTATTTTTGAGAGAGAGAGAGAGAGAGAGCATGAGTAGGGGAGGAGCAGAGAAAGAGAGAGAGAGGGAGAGAGAGAGAGAGAGAGATGCACACACACAGAATCCGTAGCAGGCTCCAGGCTCCAAGCTGTCACCACAGAGCCCAATGTGGGGCTCGAACCCACGAACTGCAAGATCATGACCTGAGCTGAAGTCGGATGCTTAACGGACTGAGCCACCCAGGTGCCCCAATGTTTATTTATTTTTGAGAGACAGAGAGAGACAGAGCATGAGCAGGGGATGCACAGAGAGAGAGGGAGACAGAGAATCCCAAGCAGGCTCCATCCAGGCTCTGAGCTGTCAGCACAGAGCCCAATGCAGGGCTCGAACTCACAAGCAGTGAGATCATGACGTGAGCTGAAGTTGGACGCTCAACCCACTGAACCACCCAGACGCCCCAGGAATGGCTTATTTTTAAATAAATTTGTGCATAGTACTAATCCTAGCCATTAAATTTTTGTTCAAGTTCTGCTACAGTCTTGAAAGTAATAACACTATAGAGTTCCCATTCGTTTTCAACCCCTCTGTTCTACTCCATATTCTTCTTATGCTTCATTTCTATTTGTTATTATAAGTATATATGCCTGTTTATACAAACGTTTCTATTTTTTTATTTCAAATAATAATTGTGCCTTTTGACTCTCCAGATGCCAGTTAGCTACCAAGTCTTAACTGTAAGTTATTTCTTGAGCTGTTTACCGTCTTGGTCTAATTTCTGCTGTACCTGAAGCGGAGAGTAGAGGGTGAAGTTTTGAAATAAAACATTGCTTTCTGGATAACATCTATAGTTACATAATATTTAACATTATACATTTAATAGTATTTATTTATAACAGCTGTATTTATGAGTATGTTGTACTGCTGTTGCTTTTTTAAGTAATCTCTACACCCGACATGGGCTTTGAACTCACGACCCTGAGATCAAGAATTGCATGCTCTACTCACTGAGCCAGCCAGGCATCCCTGTTGTACTGTTTTTAATTATTTTTCTCCCTCTCCAAGCAAAGTAGTAACCAGGCACACCATTTCCTTACCCCCACTTGGCTCTCACATTAAGTACTGTGTACATGCATATGCACATTATGACCAGTTCTTAAAGACCATGACTTCCAACACTTTATTTTTGAGGGGCCCAAGTGGTATCCAGACATCTTTTCCATAAATCTCCTTGGTTTATTATTTACTTGGGTGTTTATTCACCAAGCACACAGACTTTTGTGTATTTCTTTGTGCAAATTTCCTGAGGTTCCTTGATCAATTCTTCTTTGAATATAAGTGAACGATGTCTTAATGGTTAATGGCGGATGGATGTGATAGCATCTCAAAACTTTGTAAGTAATAGGGGCGCCTGGGTGGCTCAGTCGGTTGAGCATCCGATTTTGGCCCAGGTCATGATCTCACGGTTCGTGAGTTCGAGCCCCGCGTCAGGCTCTGTGCTGACAGCTCAGAGCCTGGAGTCTGCTTCAGATCTGTGTCCCCTTCCCCTCTCTCCGCCCCACCCCTGCTTGTGCTCTGTCTCTGTCTTTCAAACATGAATAAACATTAAAAAAATTTAAGAAAAAAAAAACTTTCTAAGTAATAGACTAGAGGTATCAAATATTCATGTAAGGAGAGCACAGGAACTCAGCCCAAGTCCAGGCAGCTCTATGGATGCTGTAAGCTTGAATTCCGTACACTGACCCATTTGTCTGTGTCTCTGAGCCTTTTTGGGTTTTTTTAAGAAAAATTGTGATAAAATATATGTAACGTAAAATTTATCATCTTAACCATTTTTAAGTGTACAGGTTAGTAGTGTTAAATAGATTCATACCGCTATGCTGAATTTTTATTTTTATTTTTAAAAAAAAATTTTTTTTCAACGTTTATTTATTTTTGGGACAGAGAGAGACAGAGCATGAACGGGGGAGGGGCAGAGAGAGAGGGAGACACAGAATCGGAAACAGGCTCCAGGCTCTGAGCCATCAGCCCGGAGCCCGACGCGGGGCTCGAACTCACGGACCGCGAGATCGTGACCTGGCTGAAGTCGGACGCTTAACTGACTGCGCCACCCAGGCGCCCCTATGCTGAATTTTTAAATGGCATCTCTATTACATATGTTTGAATAAACAGAGTCAATCATGATATTCTGTAAAAAAAAACCAACAACCCATCAAACTGTATTGATTTCAGTATTATTCTTTCAATCATTGCTGACTTCATACAAATTCACACACAAAAAACAGCTGCCAGAGGCATTTAAAAAAATCTTTTACAAGAACAATATGCTGCAAAAGACTGAATGTTAAGTTTTAATACTTGACAAAATCTTTAAAAATCTTAACACATTTTTATGCTTGATTTCTCATGATTTATCAGCAAATGCATTGCTTTAAGAAAAGAGTTTAAAAGTATTAACTTTCCTTTCTAAATATTTTTTTTTTCCAATTTAGGTAATTTTAGATATAAGTTTTAAGGAAAGGTTTAACTCTTATTGAGACAAGAATCAAATCGGATTTGAGTAACTCTTGACCAATGAATCTTGGTATGTTTAAAACTGAGCATGTTCTCATAAATCTTCGGTGTAAGTTCAAGACTCATAGACTGAGCTACTCAAGGCCTTAAAAGTTATAAATATTTTTGAATACAAGCATAATTTAGCTAGTTAGGAATTTAACAGGACACAAAATCTACCCATTTTAATAATAAAACCAAAGAAAGTGGAGTAGCAGCTCTATTTTAGAATTGGAAGAATGACTTGGCTTAGCTGACCAAATGGGCAGGGCCACTGTTCCAACAGGGAGGCTGTCTTAGACATTTCCCCCCTTTCCTGAGGAGTGTGGGTAGAGTGAGTCACCCACAAAGACACTGTTGCATTCTTGGACTAAGATACCCTGCAGTCTGTTTTTCACATAGAGTGGATTTCTAACAAACGGGCATCTTGCCCCCAAAATATTGAAATGTTTACCGAACATGACTTAGTTGGACTTCCTGCTGAATGAAGGGAGGTTAATGCTTTCAATGTGAACACTTTCTAGAATGCTGTAGCAAACGTGTGTGTTTTTGAAGAAAACACAATGGACTTACAGGCAATAAGGTCGGGCCTTGGTGACAGGGATTCTCTGGTTAGTCCCTCTTCAACAGCAAGTCTAGTCAAAGGAGCTCGCTCATTATGCACCAGGGGACAGAAATGTCCCATTAAGAATGCAAAACAAATACAGCACAATAAACACAATCTAGCTTTTCTCTGATGACCAAACATCAACAAATACATACAGGGCAATATTCTATATATCAATTTTCTCTCTGTGTACTGATATAGATAGACTACAAATAATGGAATGAATAGAAGCTGATGTCAGGGCACACTCCAGAAGATTCTCCCTTTTTCTTTAAGTAAGTGCTCAGTATTAGTGTTGTCATATGCCTTTTGCTTGCTCCCACAAGTGGAGCATCCAGACTTACAGAAGAGCTGGCCAAACAACTGTTACATATTAGAGAATAAAGCCCAAATTAAAAAAAAAAAAATCTTTTGATCTGCCTCGACAGTTGTTCTAGCAAAAGATAATGTTAACACAGTAACCTGTTGGAGAGTTAGGTCATCTACAGCACATGCAGTTCTTATAAAGACCAGTTTGGGCCACTGACACGAATCCATCAGATGGAACTCTCCTATGAAGTACAGGGGGAACTCACTGTGTACATAGTGACCTGAAAGTTAACTTATTTCAGGGAGGATAAATAGTCGGTTCTTCTAGAACTACCTTCACGTTGAATGTTATTTCCTCCATGACGTACACGCGTTCAGGAAATGCTTTAGCCACCTCCTCCACACTGTTGAAATATTGCACTGGCTCCTTTATATCCCGGTCTTGTTCCAGCAGCTTGAATTGCCCTAAAATACACGATAAACGGAAGAGATGTGAGATGTTTACGCTGGACAGCTGTCACCGTGGCGACAGCATCCCCTTTCTTTACTCCCACTCTTCTTTGTCGAAGGCTTCTGATCACTATCATGAGGGGAAAAAGTTACCACGGCAGAAGGTTTTCTTGAACTGGAATCTACATTGAAAAGTCAGCTTAAAAATGAGTACAAACACATATGTTTTCTCCTTTGCATCTTTTTGTTCACATCAAGAGTTTATTACCAGATGACCAAAATCAAACTGAATGGATGCTTATTTGTAATTTGATCTCAAAGTGAAAACTTACTCTGTTACAAATGATTGCTCAGTTTGTTTTTGATAATAATCCCCTTGTCATTTAGTTGTAATTAACACCCACACATGCTATGTTCTAAAAGGAAGGCCGAACGCCCCAGGGCAACTAATTTGTTTAAAGTAGTATTTCAAATTTTTGCAAGTAGGACAAAATAATATAGCGGACCTTTGGCTCCCACAGAATTAGTATCCTTGGTTTCACAATATGTGGGCGATGCTGAGGGCGCATGAGCCGCTGTAATTTGTGGTGTTTCTGCAGCACAAGTGTGAAGCCTGAGCAGGGCAAGGCTGGGCCAGGGGGTGAGTGGGCCTGGAGAGGAGCCAGTTCCATCTACAGCAACATGTGGCTTCCTTCTCTCTTTTTTCCTGTTCCGCATAAAGTTCATGACAGTAGGATATACTATTGTGGTATCTGTACTTTGGGGGATTGTGAAGAACTTTGAACATATTCCCCAAAATGTCAAGGGTCTATTATTGTTTATATACTTTCAATATTTATGATACTTCTGCTTCATTCTAGGAGTTGTTTTCAGTTTAGAATAAGACCGTATGTAACCAAGCCAAAGACACAGTGTTCTTAGCACTCATTTTCTGAATGCTGTTTACACTATAACACTTGAGAAACTTGAAAAGGAATTAAAAGCTATAATGAGGCAGATCTCTCAGCGTGTGTCTACAGGACACCGGGCAGAAACAGGGAAACTTTCATTCATACTCTCAAGACATTTTTTTTTTTTTTTTTTTTGGTAGCATCTACGGTGGAGGCATCACTCTAGATGCTAGACAGAAGTCAATGAAGAGACCAGATGAAAATCTGCCCTAAATCTTACACTGTGGCAGAAGACAATGATAAACACGAAAAATGACTAGGGTATGTAATAGGTCAGGGGTGAGAAGTGTTATTAAAAATAGGGCTGGATGAGGGGGACAGAGAGTGCAGGGTGGCCAGCGTAGGTATGGCTGAGAAGGTGACCTTTGACGTCACTGGGAGGTGTGTTCTCTAACCGTAGCCTACTCAAAGACCTGTGGACAGATGGGTGGCTGCCCGCTTGGCATGCTGCCAGCGTGGCCGGAGCAAAGTGAGTAAAAGGTAAGAGGGACGAGAGAGAGAGTCAGAGAAAGAACAGATGGCCAGATTGTGTACAGCTTTGAAGACTTGTAATTCTTTTTCAACGTTTATTTATTTTTGGGACAGAGAGACACAGAGCATGAACGGGGGAGGGGCAGAGAGAGAGGGAGACACAGAATCGGAAACAGGCTCCAGGCTCTGAGCCATCAGCCCAGAGCCCGACGCGGGGCTCGAACTCACGGACCGCGAGATCGTGACCTGGCTGAAGTCGGACGCTTAACCGACTGCACCACCCAGGCGCCCCAAGACTTGTAATTCTTTATCTGAGTGGGATGGAGAGCCACTGGGGGTGGGGTGGGGTGGGGGGTGGGGGGGGTGTGCATGAAGAGGTGATCTATCCAATGTTGCAGAAGGACCACACTGGCTGCTGTTTTGAGAACACTGTAGAAGTGCAAGGTGTAGAGGCTGAGACAACAGTTAGGAGGCTCCTGCCATAATCCAGGTGTGAGATGGCAGGGGGTTGGAAATGGCGGGAAAGTGTTACAAATTTGGCCTCAGCAGCTGAAGGAAGCCGGGTTGGAGGGGTAGGGGAGTTCAGTCTGGGATGTCTATCAGACATACAGAGATATCCCAGAAGTTCATAGATGATCATGTAAGTGTGGAGCTCAGAGGGAGGTCTGGCTGGAAACCCAGGAGGCCATCAGCACACCGATCTTTAAAGCCATGGCACTTTGATGATGAAGAGCACAGGCTTAAGTACAGACAGAGAAGACACCTAAGGTTTGAGTCCCAGTAGACTGAGAAGGACTGGCTGGGGGAGTAAGAGGCAGATCCAGAAGGGGTGCATTCTGGAAGCCACGATTTGAGCACTTCAAGAGCGAGAGCGATGTCACATGCCGCTCAGAGAGGACTCTGGAATGAGGGCTAGCAACGGTCGGCTTTCGCAACTTGTATTTAACTGGGGACTTTGACAGGAGCAGTGGAATAGTTGGGCGGAAGCCTGACTGAGGTGGATTTAAGAGAAGGGAGAAGTGCGAATAACAGGGATGGACGGCAGGTGATGTTTGGGGAGTTTTGCAATGAACGGGAGAAAAGACATGGGAGTGCTAGTTAAAGGGAGCACGTGGAATGGGATCAAGGGAATGTTGTTTTTTTTTTTTTTTTCCTTTGTACGATGGATGCTAATGGGAATGACCAACGGAGGGACAAGCAGATGAAGAAGGGATTACTGGAGCATGTCCCTGGGTATAGGAGTGGAGGGGCTGGGCCTCAGCAGGAGCCCACCTGTGAGAGCTCAGTGGGAGCTGGTAGCTCCTTTTTATTGCTTCCATATTTCCAGCAAAAGTCAGAAGGAAGGCATCAGCTGAGAAGAAGATTGAGATTGAGAGAGGAGGTGTGGGAGGGCTCAGGAAGGAGGGGAAGACTGTAGTAAAGTCCACTGAGAGTGAATGACCCACCATGACTGTTGGACAGCCATAAGTTCCCACTCGAGGTTCATGGTCATGAACTAAAAGTGAAACCAAACAACAGGACAGTTGTACGTTTTTCTCCAGACAGTGTGCAAAAACAGGGGCTGGTCCAAAGTGGGCAGAGACTTGGGATTCAGCCGGGACTGTAAAACTGCCAAGTGAGTATGAAACACAAAAGAGGGGCAGAGGAGCCAAGATGTATGCAAGGGAGTGAACATAATATCAGTCCGTGGAACTTGAGCTGGACCCAACATCTTGGGAGGGAGGAACGAGGGTGAAAAGTAGTGGAATCAATGGCTAGTGGGTTCTGATGGGAGTCGATTTCCAAATCCTGGATGGAGTGAGCTCAAGGGCCGGGCAGAGGAGTAGTCAGAGTGGAAGGCATGCAATTTGAGAAAATGGAAGCCTGCAGCTGTTGGTGATGACACAGTCTAGAGGGCAACCATGGGAGGTTAATGGTTGAGGTGGTGAGAAGCTAGAGAGAGTGAGAGGCCAGGGGGATTAGCAGGATCGTATATGTATGCACTGAAATCCCAAGAATGAAGACAGAAGTAATGCTGGAGAGAATGGCAGTGAGCCAGGAGTGAAAATTACGGACAAACGAGGGAGGGATTCTAGGCATGGTAGATAACTGTAACACTGTTGGGGTAGTGGATCAGAGAGTCTGAGGACGAGAGATTAAAGCTGAGAGTTTCTAGGGAGGGGGAATTACAATGGTCAAGGGAGCCCCAAAGAACACAGAAAACACTCACATCCTCTCAACTTTGGGGCAAAAAATAGAGCTGCCACCCAAAAGGGCTTCAGGGAAGTGGTGTTTTCAGGGCATACCCAGGTTAGGGTTTAACAAGATACAAGTAGTTTCAGAGAAAACTTTAAGGACATAGGGATTTTGCTGGTGATGGACCTTGAAGGGGGAGTTTTCAGGAGTTAAGGGGTGGGTGATGTTGACAATGTAGAAAATGCACTTAGTTATAATGTAACAGCTCATATACCTTTTAGAAATATGTAGGGGTAGGGGCACCTGGGTGCCTCAGTCCGTTAAGTGTCTGACTTTGGCTCAAGTCATGATCTTGCGGTTTTTGAGTTCGAGCCCCGCATTGGGCTCTGTGTTGACAGCATGGAGCCTGGAGCCTGCTTTAGATTCTGTCTCCCTCTCTCGCTCTACCCCTCCTCCATCATGCTCTCTCTCCTTCTCTCTCTCTCAAGAATAAACATTAAAAAAATTGAAAAAAAAAAAAGAAATATGTAGGGATATGAATAAATATTTGAAAATATAGTCAAAATATGTTAGATTATACACTGAAGTATGTTCGATTATATATTATACATATATGTTAGATTACATTCATAAAAACAACAGAATTTTAAAAATTATAGGAATATCAATACCACTTATTTAAAAAAATTCTGCCTCCACAATAAAGCAACCTTTTTGTTTGTCTCAATTCTACGTAGTCTTTGAAAAAAAATTTTTTTTTAAGACAGAATCTTAAGCAGGCTCCATGCCCAGCTTGGAGCCCAACTCAAGGTGGGATCTCACAATTATGAGATCATGACCTGAGCCCAAATAGAGTCAGACGCTTAATTGACCGAGCCACCCAGGCAACCCTCCTCGTATAAATTCCTAATGATTATGAAGTATCTCCAATATAATCTCTGTTCCTTCCTATATTTTCTGGCATTTCCTGACACGATACGTTTATAATGTTTGCACAGCATTTCATAGTGGATTTAACTATTTTTCTGTTCTTAGTCTGAGTTAGGCTAGGACTGACTTAAGTGCAAACTCTGCCACTTACAAGTTTTAGAGAGTACTAACAAATTACTAATCCGTCTGCGCTTTGTTTTCTCACCCATGAAGTGTGGACACTGCAAAGGGCTGTGGCGAGGATTAACGGAGATGATTTTAAGTACTCAGCACAAGTAACCAGTTAGCAGCCCTCAGGTCCCTTTCCTGTTCTCAAGATGCACAGAGCTTTTCTTTTCTCTTTTTGGCTCGTGGGATGAATTTTCTAGAGCAGGATTATTAAATCAAAGAGTATCACACAATTCTTTGTGCTTAAAATACCTGGCTATCTAGGCTTCCAAAATCCCTAAACCAATTTATATCTCTATGAGTAGCCAATTTAGATTTCTTCCATGGACATCCCAGTTGGACCACAATCTTGCCAACCTTGAGTATTCTTTTTTTTGTGTGTGTGTATGTATATATATATATATATATATATATATTTTTTTTTTTTTTTTTTTTTTTAAGTATTTGTTTTTGAGAGAGAGAGAGAGAGAGAGCGCACGTGTGGGGGGCGGGGGCGCAGAGAGAGAGAGCGGGAGAGAAAGAATCCCAAGCAGGCTCTCACTGCTACCACAGAGCTGGATGCGGGGTTCAAACCCACAAACCGCAAGATCATGACCTTGCCAGATGCTCAACCGACGGAGCTACCCAGGCACTCCGCAGTGAGTATTCTGAAGTATTTGAATTTTTCTTGTGCCAATGGCTGCATAAATGTATAAAAACCATATTTTATGGAGTCTAAATTTCTTTTAAGTTCTAAAGACATATATCTAAGGGTCTATCGGATATTTATATTTGCAAGTCTAATAGCACGAAATTCAACATGTCTAAACTCAGGAAAGCACAGTGAGATGTTTACCATTCTTTTTTGGCATTAAGCCTTTACCATTATTTTTACTTTTATTATTATTACTTTTATTTTCATTACATCTTTAAAATGATGAGTATGTTTTACACTGTGGCACACCTCAGTTCATAGCAGCCACACTGCAAGCACCCCATGTGGCTAGTAGTGGCTGTACCCGATGGTGCAGGTCCAGAACATCTCTGCATTCCTTTAAAACTCTGATTTCAGTGGTGCCTGGGTGGCACCGTCAGTTAAGCGTCTGACTCTTAATTTCCACTCAGGTCATGACCTCAGGGGTTGTGATATCAAGCCGTGAGACGGGCTCCACACTGAGCTTCCATGGAACCTGCTTAAGATTCTCTCTCACCCTTCCCCTCTGCCTCCCCCCCCCCCCAAAAAAAACAGAACAAAACTGTGATTGCAGATACTGTTCAAGTCCTTTATTAGGTGACAGAGTACTCTCAGAGGAAAGAAAAAAGTAATTCCTGGCAAGATAGGAGGTTTCCACTCATGAAATGAAAGCATTAGAACTTAAAAAATTTTTTTTGCTTATATTTTAGAGAGAGAGAGAGTGCATGCACATGTGGTAGGGGCAGAGGGAGGGGGAGACAGAGAATCCCAAGCAGGCTCTGCACTGTCAGCCCAGGGCCCAATGTGGGGCTCGAACCCACAAACCGTGAGATCATGACCTGAGCCAAAATCAAGAGTCAGATGCTCAACTGACTGAACCACCCAGGCACGCTGAGCCTTAGAACTCTTACATTTGGTTTTCCTTGCCCTGTTGTCATGACTGCTGATATTCTGTTTCATATAACCGAGCCTGGGATTCCAGATATAACTACCTCTATCCCTTTAACACCATTTGCTTCTCTCCCAATTTGGGGGCTTGTCCTTCAAGCAATTCTTTAGTTATTTTTCAATTGTGTTTGTGATCTTACATTATTTTAGCAGCCTCAGACATATTGTGGCTTAAGGTCCAAATGAATAATCATAATTGGTATGGCCGTTGCATCAATATCAAGCTGAGTAAATTCTCAATTTGTAGTCTCACCTGTGTTTGTCACCTCTGTTAAACAGAAAGACCTCAGAATCACATACACATACGTGGGGGCACTTACAAGAAACTATTCTGAGACCAATTAACATACACAGATGAAAGAAAAAATAAAAATAAAGTAGCAGCTAAATATGACCAAATGTTGGGGCACCTGGGTGGCTCAGTCAGTTAAGTGTCCGACTTCAGCTCAGGTCATGATCTCACATCTCGTGAGCTTGAGCTCCACACTGGGCTTTGTGCTGACAGCTCAGAGCCTGGAGCCTGCTTCAGATTCTGTGTCTCTCTCTCTCTCTGTTCCTCCCCCCCTCAAGCTCTGTCATTCTCTCTTCCAAAAAATAAATACACATTAAAAAAATTTTGTAAAAATTAAAAATATCACCAAGTGTTTTAACATTTGAACATAGTGTACATCAGAAAAATAGACTCTTTTCATCCATTCTTTAACGTTTGTTGGCCATCCAACAGTTAACTTCCCTTTCCTTCTTTCCATATAGTTCCTTCAGGTTATCTTGAAAGATTTTAGTTTATATGTTTCTTTTTTTTTTAAGTTTTATTTATGTAAGTAATCTTGAACCCAATGTAGGACTTGAACCCACGGCTCCTCCAACTGAGCCAGCCAGGCGTCCCAAGCTTATGTTTCTTTGTATACATATATTATTATTTTAAACATTCTCCTGTCATATGTTTAATGATCTAAAACCGTATTTTTTAGTTTACATTTCTTACACCCTACAAATGCCTTCAAAATCTAAATATACCAAATGTCTTAATGTAAAGTTTTAAACAATGGGTCACAGTATATAAGTGACCTCTTACTGGGGGGGGGGGGGGGGCTCATTCGCCAAACTTGTTCTGTAAAGATTTTAGGTCCCATGCGCTAAATGGTCTCAGTTGCCACCAGTCCCGTCTGGCGATGTATCCCGAAAGGAGCCATATACAATACATAAACTGGAGCAGCTGCGTTCCGACCAAATTAAATTTACAAAAACAGGCAGCAGGTCCGATTTGGACTTCAGGCCACACAGTTTGCTGACCTCTGTCCGGCTGGAAAGAGTAGAAAGTATGGATCAGGGTAGTGGCAAGAAGACGGGATATTAGAGTGACAACGACCAGTCCTCATATCCCAACACGTGTAAACAGTTACACTGAGGTCTCTCGTAAGATGCCTTGTGAGGGGCACATCCCAAGCTGACCCTTGTTTATCTCAGAATGGCAGTTCTTCCTTTCAATAGGAGTCTAACACGAAGAAGTGTAAGCCGCAGAGGTGGATTTATTAGAAGAATCCAAAGGACCGGCGAACATGAGTGGCTACATTCTCTCACTGTATGTTAGAAGACCAATTTGCTACGGATTTTTACTTAGCTTCTATTCTTTTACAAAACAATATGATGCTCGCAGATGAGTCAACTTTAAAGTACTCTGGGAAAGATGCTGAGCTCTTGGCATTACTATATTCCCTGTGACTGCTGTGGCTTGTCAGAGTCAAAGCCTGGAGACAATCGAAAGAGTGAAGAGCCAGTTCCCTGCCAAAATGTGAAATCGATTTACATAGCACATATTCCCACAACCCCCACACGAAGGAACTAATTTTTTAACAGACCATTTCATGAATAACAGAGTCTTTGTGCCACCAAATAAAAACATTTGGAGATTGTCGAAACATCTGTTCTGAGATGTTACTGTCAAACTTGGGTCTTGGAGAGGAAGGAATACTGCGTTGTTTTTCAACAGCTTTGGTGATTTCAAAACGTCTCCATTGTGAGAAGCATTCTGGCTCAGAGCGCTGAAACTCGCAGGAACAAATTCAACACCAGTGACATGCACGTCAATTATAGCTTAAATACATTTACGATAATATTGAAAACGCAAAGACTGGGACTAACTGCACTGCCTTCACGATACACTTCTAAAACTATACTGCATAATTAATATGTTGAGAAGAACTGTCATCCAGAAAATATCCATCTCTGTGGGTGTGTCCTTCAAGATGATCACCGTGATTGATCTCAAAGGATGAGATGTGAAGCACAGCTAAGAGGCCAGAGGTCCTCCCGGAGGCATCTAAGTTTCAGGCACCTGTAGGATGCTAGAAGCTATACTACGACACATTCTCCTTTGCCTGTAGGGAAAAGGTCAGTTGTCGCAAATGAAAATGGAAACACACGAAGAAGAGAAAGCAATAATGCTGAGATGCACAGAGATAACGGGGAGTCAGAGGTGGTCAAATTCAGGTCTGTCATGTTTGTTACTGGCAGGGAAGTTATGGTCAATGATCAGAGAGAAAGAAGTTCTATGCCATTGGTGAAGACGGGGCTCCCTGTGATTCGTGCTTCTCGGGTCTCCATAATTGCTGACAACGAGCATGCCCTGTGGTAAATCTTCTTTTACAGCTAAGGTTTTACTGCTCACCACCCCTTCGGCACAGGGGTCAACTTTATGTGTGTAAATAGAAAGAAACGGAATGAGAGCTGAGGCCTCTCTAGTATCCATCTGTGGGACCATAAGTCAAGGGAACATTTCCCTCATTCTGGGAGCAGAAAAAGTTGCATAAACTGGTGCAAAATGATAAAACAGAAAACAAAAGCAACAAAATTGGCATCAGAACACCAAAGCAACCTTAGAATAGATAAAATGAGCAGAAACGGCTACGAAAACGGAACCCTGTAAGGTTGAAATGCCATGACTGTATCGATGTGATTCAGTGTGGCATCCCTAGCACTGAACCCACATGGTATATAGTAGGTGCTTATTAAACAATGAATGAATGAATGAATGAATGAATGAATATATTCTTCTCACTTCTCTTACCTCTTTCAGAGACAGGCCAGCAACATTAACTGCTCTCGATAGGTCTGTTGTGCTAATGAAACACAATCCAAATGGTTCAAATACCTGAACTTTAAAACCAATGGGCCATTTCCAAATATGAAGGAATGAACAATCCTCCAGTGATAGAAATAATAAACCAGTTGCCATTTTTCAGGAAGCAAATAAACCTGGTCAGGAATCTGCACTTATACTCAAGATTTAACTGTACAAATACTCTTGTATTTTTATCTGTACATATGCATGCAGGCTGGAGTTTCCATAGGACTGAAATGTAAAAAGTAGGACTGCCAGGTAAATGATATGCAATATATTATTTTGAACTGCACCAACCAATATAATGCCCTTTAAAAACTTTATGTAAATGTTTACTTCCACTAACAATGTATGAAAAGTCATTTACTTAAACCCTTCACCAAAACCGTTAGCATTCGAGAATAATTTAGCTTCCCGTTTCTTGAGTAAGGTGAAGAGTTTTACACGTTACTTAATATATGTAATTGTCAAAAAATGCACATAGCACCAGAGGGTAGAGATATAGGGTGAAAAGTAAGTCTCCTTCCCAATCTATTTCTCAGATCTCTTTGCAGAAGCTGGGCTATCATTCTCTTGTACATCCATCATCCAGAGACAGTATTTGACACAATCTATCTATAGACACAATGTCACTTTTTTCAAAACATATGGTAGCATTCTGTACAGTTACTTCATCATTCCACAAAAATCTGTCTCATTCTAAGAGCTGCACAATATTCTACCACGTGCGAATGCCATAACTAATTGAACCAGTCCCCTATTGACGGATATTCAGATTTATTTCATTCTTTTGCAGCCAATGATACTGAAGTTAATATCCTTGTGCCAAAGTCATATTGCATACTTAATGCAAGTACATTGGTGAGAAAATAACTAAATGTCAAATCGCTGTGCCAAAACGTAAGTGCATTTTTATTTCTGATAGATACTGGAGAACTAACCTTCATAGAGACTGTGCTCACTTACAGTTCTAACCAATAATGTGGTTCCTCATACCTTTCCTAAGACTTTATTGCCAAATTTTTCGTCATTGCCAATTTGGTAGATGAAAAATAGTACCTTGGGATTTTAATTCCATTTTTCTTATTATAAAGGTGGATCTCATTTTTATGATAATTAAGTTGTTTATATTTCATATTCTGTGAATTTTCTGTTCTCTCTCGTATTATCAATTTTTGAAATTTCCATTAATCTTGAGCATAATTAATAAAACAAAAACACAAACTTCAAATACAACACAGCATTTCCTGTCCTAAAATCCAATTCCTACATTGCTTCTAGTTAGTTCCTAAAATTATCATGTTTTTGGAGGGTGGGAGTAGAAATAGAATTGGGGGAAAAGGAATATCAACCCAAAGGCTCAAAACATAAAACCACAGAGAATAGCGATTAAAGCCAAAGAACAGAAAGAAATCGTTAGCCAAAATATAATGAGTTTCACCATAAATTGCCTGTAGGTGTTTCTATTTACTTCTCTACCTAAGATTATACAACACAAAGTAGTCAGACCATTAGTTTCAATTCGGAAACTGTCCTTGAACTTAACTAGACCTGGATTCAAAACTGAAATCGTTCTATTTCACACCAGACCAATGGTTTCCCTATTGTTTTGAAAACAGGAAAACTGCATTTTTCATTGTATCTAACTGGCCAGTTGCTTCTTCAGAATTCTCAGAAATTTTCTGGGGCACCACTACCGTAAACATGATGGCACCTATAAAGGTCTTAGATTTGAACGTGGCTGCTGACCAGTTAATGTGGAAATCTTGGAGTCATTTTTAGCTTTTTTTCTGTTACCATTTTTCTCCTAGGTCTTGCTCTTTCGTCCCTTGCAATCCCTCTCCCCTCAGCATTCACTGCTATTCTCCTGGCTTTGATCCTCATCACTTCATACTAGTATTATAGCTTCAGGTGTTAAGGCTATCTTCATTTCTGTCCTTGTAGTATCCCTTTGCTCATCTTAAAACAGCCTGAATGGATTTCATCTCACTCAAGAACCTCAGTGTTCAATGCACACTTGTAGAATAAATAAACGTGTAATAGCCCTTCAATTTCTAGCCCCACTCAGGCTCCTCTGCCTTAGCTTTCAAGTCCCTCCATAATCTCGCTCCACTCTGCTTCTGCAAGCGTTTCCCCCACCACCTGGGCAATCAATATCATTCCCTCCCTCTCTGCCTTTGTTCATGCTTTTTTCTCAGTCTGGGCAAAACTATGGATCCTTTTAGTGCCATTCTAAGCTCTGTGCACGACCACCTTCCTCCCTTATTCTACTTCTTCTCCTGCCCTCTCAGCTCTCCTGGAGGAACCCCTCTATCATCCTGGCTCCAAGGACCACCTGAAGGCCAACGACACACCAACCTTCCCTCCAGCCAGACCTAGCCTGAATTCCACATCATGCTACATCCTACTTGGTGTGCATCTTCAATGGCTCTGCCACAAAGACCTCAAAATTGACAGAATGCAAAACTGAACTCATCCTTTTAACTTCTTAAATTAAAAAAAAAGTTTGTTTATTTTTGGGAGAGAGAGAGTCAGAGAGCAAGCGGGGGAGAGGCAGAGAGAGAGAGAGGGAGACACCGAGTCCGAAGCAGGCTCCAGGCTCTGAGCTGTCCGCACAGAGCCCGATGCGGGCTCGAACTCATGAGCCACAAGATCATAACCTGAGCAGAAGTTGGTTGCTTGACTGACTGAGCCACCCGGGCGCCCCTCATCTTTTCACTTCTTGAACCAGGCAGCCACCCAAGTGAGAATCCTTGGTGGTCATCCTTGACTCCTCCCTTTCCCTAATCTCTCACATCTAACTGTTGTCAGTTCAACTCCATTCCCCTTCCCGTGTCAATCGGTTCCTCTCCATTTCCACTACTACCGTAAGTTCCCAACTGCATCATCTCCCACTTTGGCCAATTTTCTAGTTGATTGCTTTGCTCCCTGACTTCCATTCTAGGAAACCATTCCTTACACTACTGATTCCAATTAAAATCTAATCATATTTTAAGTGAGGATCATTTGCAGAGGATATTATTTGCAATGGGACTATTGCTAAGGGTGCGTGGGTGGGCTGCAGGGGAAGCACAGTGATAACCTGGGAACGGTGTCAGAGAAGTACCACCATAGGCGTGTAGGGACAAGGGAAGGGCCTAGATACTGGAAGGAGAAAGTGATGTAAACAAGGTCACCTTGACAAGGGGAGACACAGCTGCTTCCTGGCGCTTCAAGGGAGAAAGCCAGAGAATGAAAGACCTGGACCTCACTTTCTTCCTGCCCATCTCTTGCTGGGGCTATCTAGCCACTGGCTGAACTTCTGTGGAAATCAAACAGCAGGAAAGTCTGGTGATTCAACCCTACAGGTCATCCTCTGGGGTGGCAGAGAATGGATTGGGATGTTTGCCCCTCCATCCTCTGACTTTGGTGGCTCTCTATCTACTCTAAGTTTCACTTCTTTTTTTTTTTTTTTTCAATTTTTTTTTCAACGTTTATTTATTTTTGGGACAGAGAGAGACAGAGCATGAACGGGCGAGGGGCAGAGAGAGAGGGAGACACAGAATCCGAAACAGGCTCCAGGCTGAGCCATCAGCCCAGAGCCCGACGTGGGGCTCGAACTCACGGACCGCGAGATCGTGACCTGGCTGAAGTCGGACGCTTAACTGACTGCGCCACCCAGGTGCCCCTAAGTTTCACTTCTTAATGAATACACAGGCCCGCCAAGATCTGGCCCTCGCTTTCCTCTCAACATGCTAAAACCCAACGAGATCCACCCATAGGGAACTATGCCTCTTTCTCATACTGAACTCCTTATATGGAATGCCTCTTCTCTATTCCCTGGTTTTGGCTTCTCTATTTATCCAGAATCAATTCACCCACCACCTACTCTCTAAAAAAAAAAAATCTTATCCCAGGTATATAATTGGCCACACTCTTTAGTGATCTTATTATGTGCTCAGAGATCTTTATCCAAGCATGTATCATATTTTATATTGTCCTTATTTACTTACATGTTTATGTTTGTACACTAAACTCTCTAAAGAAAGCAGGGGAGATGTCAATCACCATTTTATTCCCAGTGCCCAATACTGTGCAGGACACATAGTAGGTACTTAATAAATGATGGCTGAATGAGGGAATGAATTGAAGCATTAGTTCAAACCCAGTCATCCGTGAAGTTTTCCCTGACAACCTCAGTCCATGCTGATCTCCATCTGTCTTTATTACCAGAGTTTAACGTTTAATTATTCCCCACCTATTTCACCTTTTTTGGTATTGTTTTCTTAGTTGACCACAGGTGCCCCAAGAGCAGAAATCGTGTCTTCTGCTTCTCTGACAGCACAGTTTGAGTCCACCCTACAAACATAACAAATGCTTGCTTTGAAGAGTAGGTGTTTAGAAGCAGGAAAAAAAAATTATATTTTTTGGAGTCTGAAGATCAAGTACTTACATCACCAGGAAAGTCTTGTAAACTGATAAAATTGATAAAAAGGTGGAGACGGTAATCTGATAGCTCTAGCACCTGCTGATTTCCAGAGGCAGGAAATCTGGATTTTTATGTAAACATGTCCAATTTTTAATGGTTTTTAATGGTTGGCTCAAATAAAAATCTCCTCTAATGCAGACACTACTCTCTATTTTTGAGAGGAGGGTATGGCTATTGTGTTGAACAAGGGCTTATAACATCACTGGTCTAGATGATGCTGTATGTAAGTATGTGAATATTGGTCAGGAAATGTTCAAGAAATTTAGGTGGGAAGTCTAGGCTCTTGGAATGCTTCCTTTCTCGCTGAAATGATGACCTTTACTGAGAGGCCTCTCTACAGCTTTCCGTGTAAGAGTTATGAGCAAGCTCGTGTAGGTTGACAGCTTTCGTGTAAGTTGACAGCTTTCTGTCATGACATATCCTGAGTTCCTACTCCTGCCCTGACAAATACACTCAATCTAAAAACGTAATAAAGGATGGTAGGTCCTGTCTGCCTCTGAATGCCAGGACACGTTAAATGCCAGCACTGGTAAGGATGAGAAGAGACAGTCATGTACCAAATGACCAGCTTCTTAAGAAAGAGACTCAACAGGATATGGAAAGACAAAACGGAAAAGAAAGAGGGGTCTGAGCCTCTGGACCTGAGCCATCTCAGGACACCTCTTCCCAGCCAGTCTCTCTCTCTCTGTCTTCTCACTAGTGTGCGTGCCCACACCTACAACCATGCCCACACACAATCTCACTCAACAATCCATGGGGCGGGGGTGGGGATTACTGGAGACTTGACCTATGAGGAAACTGAAGCTGGCAGAGATTAAGAACTGTGCCTTGGTCACAGCAAGTCAATAGCAAATCAAGGATGGGAACTCATATGTTCTTACCCTAAGCTCACCTTTATTTTGCTGCTTCCCCAAACTAGCAATACCTCCCTCTTTAGGATGAGGTCAAAGGGTAAGAAGCTGGCTATGCTTTGTGTGTTACTGAAAAAATATCCTGAAGTTAGCAGGATCATTTACTAATTCTTAATTTTTTTTTTCAACGTTTATTTATTTTTGGGACAGAGAGAGACAGAGCATGAATGGGCGAGGGGCAGAGAGAGAGGGAGACACAGAATCGGAAACAGGCTCCAGGCTCTGAGCCATCCGCCCAGAGCCTGACGCGGGGCTCGAACTCACAGACCGCGAGATCGTGACCTGGCTGAAGTCGGACGCTTAACCGACTGCGCCACCCAGGCGCCCCTCATTTACTAATTCTATATGCAGCTTTGCTGCATATAGACCTTGGCAATTGGTTGAATAATGACCTTGGCAATTGGTTGAATAATAAAACAGGTCTTCTATGTGTAACTTAGGGTGACCAAAGCATGGAAACAATGTCACTGATCATTTACCCCGTTCTGTGGAATCAGAACCCAGCCACTCTTTTTAATCTCTGGCATTGTACTCATCACCAGGATGAACAGTTGCATCTATTAAGGATCAGAAGCCTATGGTAAAAAAAATAAAAATCAAAGTTCGGGCATCTGAGTGGTTCGGGCTCAGGCCACGATCTCATGATTCGGGAGTTCAAGCTCTGCATTGGGATCCATGCTTACAGTGTGGAGCCTGCCTGGGCTTCTCTCTCTCTCTCCCCCCTCTCTGTTCTCCCCTGTTAGCTCTCTCTCTCAAAATAAATAAACTTTAAAAAAAATTTAAAAGAAAAATCAAGGTTCTAGTAAGTAAAAAGTAACTTTGAGGTAGGATGCTTTTGGAGAGATATAAAATAGTCTATCCATGTAAGAAATTAAGAATAGCAAACAAAACAAAACAAAACAAAACAAAACAAAACAAAACAGTTCCAGAGAGGGAAGGAGGCAAACCGTAAAAGACTCTTAAATACTGAGATCACACTGAGCGTTGATGGGGGGAGGGGAAAGTGGGTGATAGGCATTGAGGAGGGCACTTGTTGGGATGAGCACTGGGTGTTGCATGGAAACCAATTTGACAATAAATTTCATAAATAAATAAATAAATAAATAAATAAATAAATAAATAAAAAACAGAAACATTCATATTCAAAAAAAAGAATAGCAAAATAAAGCTTTAATTTTTTTTTTTTTTAGTGTGCTGTATGCCCAGTGTGGGGGGGCTTGAATTCACGACCCCGAGATCGAGAGTTGTGTGCTCTACCAGCTGGGCCAGCCAGGCACCCAGCTTTAGTTTAAAATCATGTAGTTCAAAAAGCGAAGAATCAAAAAAGAAAGGTGAATAGAAAATGGGAGGCAGGGAAGAGAAATGAGGAGAAAGGGAGATAGGGAAACAGAAGTTAAGAAGAAATGGGACACAGAAATTGACACAAGAGAAACACGTTAGACACAGATAAGCACAATTTCAACCCAGACAAGGGAAAGGAAGTGCCCACCAACGCAGACGGGCAAAGTGTGGATGTAACAACACAGCCAGACGTTAAACCCTGCTGCTGTTTACACCCACAGGCCAAGATGAAGCATGCTGTATAGACTCAAAGCAGAGGTCTCGAAGCGTTCAAGACTACAGTTCTTATGATATGTGCTTCTTTCCCATGCCTTATGGAAGTATTTAAAAAGGAAAAAGAGAGCCAAACTGCACGTCCAAAGTGTGTGTGTGGGGGAAACACTCAAGGATTTTAACATTCCACCATTATTTCTCTATTGAAACATGACCCCATTCTTGGCTTCTTATTTGCTCCCTTTTCCACAGCCTAACAGTAAACTCCCACACACCAGTGGGACCACAGAGGAGAGACAATAATACAAGCAGCTGTTCAAGCTGTGGTTTTCATTAGGAAAAAAAGTGCCTTGATTATAAGGGATTTAGTTTTTAACCTTTTGGTCCAAACTGAAGTGATTAAAACTCCGTATACAGACACATGAATGGTTTCTTAAAAGTATGATGTAGAGCATACTCAGCATTATCAAAGCAGAGTGGGGAGGGCAGTCAGAATTGGGACATCCACCTTGGCCGAATGCATGGACTTGGATATGGGAAAGCTGGCAAAGACACGAAATCAAAACATAGCGTCTGGGTCCTAAATTTCGTTGTCATAAAGGTCAGGGATACGTCTTCACTAAATTCTTTAGCTACAAAAGGCAAGGTAATCAAGCTGTAAAACAATATGGAGGAACCTGAAACGCACATTACGTAAGTGAAAGAAGCTAATCTGAAAAGATTACATGTTGTATGAGTCCAACTCTAGGACATCTTGGAAAAGGCAAAGCTATGGAGCCAGTAAAAAGATCAGTGGTTTCCACGGATCAGTGGAGAGGGAAGGATGAAAAGGTAGAGCACAGAGGATTTTTAGGGCAGTGAAAATATCACTCTGCATGATACTATAATGGTGGATACACTTGTACAAACACATGGAAGGTAAAATACCAAGAGCGAACCCTAAAGCCCACTACAGACTTCGGGTGATTTTGATGTGTCAGTCAGTGCAGGCTCATCAACTGTAACCACTGTCCACTCTGGTGGGCGATGTTGATCACCAGGGCAGGCTACACTGTGTGGGAGCATGAGGTAGGTGGGAAATCTTTGTACTTTCTTCTCAATTTTGCTGGGGACCTACGCTTGCTCTAAAAAATTCAGTATTTAAAATAAAAAAAAAAGCAAGGTAACTCCTGAAAGACTTGGCATTTGCTGTAAGAGCAGAGTTGAGGTATAACACCCCCAAAGCCAGGCACGTTTTTTTCCTTGAGGCTCAGCACGTGGGTTGCGACTCCTGATTTGCCATGTACTCATTGGTGACTCTTGCCTCCACATCTTCCTTCGCACAGCAGTTCATGAGTGAACTTCTAGAGTTGAAATCCTGGCTTTCCTTCCTACTGTGCAACTTTGGTTAAGTCATAACCTTTTACACCTCCATCTGTCTCCTGGTACTACAATACAAGGGCAATAAAACCAATATCAGTAATTGGGATAAAACATATCTCAAGGACTTAATATAATAAGTGGCACATGATAAGGGCTCAATGAACACTGATGTGACAAAGATATACTTGTCATGAGTGAAAAGGAGTGTTTGAATCACTAGTTTCTGAATTCCTTTCTTTTTAGGAAGAAAGAATTAGCTCTTGAGAAAACTCCAGAGAGGAGCCATTAAAAAGTATTCTGGGGCACCTGGGTGGCTTGGTTGGTTAAGCGTCCAACTTCGGCTCAGATCATGATCTCACGGTTCACGAGATGGAGCCCCGCGTTGGGTTCTGTGCTGACAGTGCAGAGCCTGCTCGGGATCCTCTGCCCCGCGGGCTCTCTCAAAAATAAACATTAAAAAAAAAAAAAAAGAATAAAGTGGAAAACCAGTTTCTTCAAAAAAAAAAAAGTCTTCTATACTGAATATAGTTAAAGGAATGACACAACTGGTCATCAGGTAGACAGAAGATGAGAGGACAGAGAAATGCAGAAGATGGGGATTTGGGGTGGCATATTGCTGCCTGGTAAGAGACTCCTGCTCTGGGAAAGATAGACAGCAGGGGATGACAAATGCTACCTTTTCTATGACAAGTTGCCTACCTAACCCTCTGCTCCAGGAAGAGCAACTCTAATGAAAATGCCTCACGCTTAAAATATAATTAATATATTTGTGACCACAGCCACTGTGGATGGAGTCCTATGCTTAGTAGGAGTCAGTCAACACTACGGTAAAGGACGGAAACTCAAGCAAAATGAAAAGGCCCTACAAGACAGAGACGCCCTCATTCTCGCCAAATCTTTTCAATTAAAAAATGAGCAAGCAATGGTCATGCTGTCGCTCTGCGACTGGGGGCTCCATTTTTTGTTGGCGTGTTCAACGAAAGAGCACGCTTTCCAACAGTAATACGTACCTTCGTCCTACCCTTCCAGCGAATGGTTTCCTCTCCACCCCTTGGTGTAGGGGCCATTCTCTCTTCTTTTGTGTCCTCTAGTCTTTGCTGACAGAAAGCTCCTGCTCTTGCTCAGCAACCTTCTTCCAATACTTTCTTTTCATCCAAAGGCCTCCACTTTTATTCCCCACAGATCTAGCTTATTGAGCATTCTCTAGTGCCTTTCAGGTTTTGTCCCTATTCCACGTTAAACAGGCTGTGGTGCAAGTGTAGGACTGTGCTCAGTAAAATATTCCATCCAACAAGGGCAGTTATGTAAACAGGCTGCTTCTGGCAGGAACGTCCGATGGGATAAACAAGGCTGGAGAGAAAAAGCACTCTGGGAGCAGCGACTTTGTCAGGACACAGAGACATATTTCAAACAAAAATATTCTTGTTTCTAATGTAAGACCAGCCTGTGAATAAACCTAAATCACCAGGGAAAATTAAAAAAAAGAAAACAACAACAACCAATAAGGACTGAGTCAGCAACTATGGTTTCTGAAGCTGTACTACGGAGATCGACTTTCATTTTCCGGTGATAGAATTTTATTTCTTTAAAAATAAAAACCCAAATTATTTAAAGTGCCAGGCACATTAGGAGGCAAGTTTAAGAACTTATAACACTTTTTTTTTTTTTACAATTTTTAAAAGTAGGCTCCATGTCCAACGCAGAGGCCAACATGGGGCTTGAACTCATGACCCTGAGATCAAGACCTGAGCTGAGATCAAGACTCGGAGGCTCAACCGACTGAGCCACCCAGGTACTCCAAGAATTGACAACATTTAAGAACCTACATAGGTGCTGCATGGAAATTATGGCTAATAGCTTATCAGTTAATAAGATATGTAATCATCAGAAAATCAGTAAATTGTATCCATGTTGATACAGAGTCTTATCCCTGTCTTCATTAATACTTGGTCCATAGGAACAGTGATGAAAAGGCAGTACATATTTAGCTTTGCAAACAGGAGTATATGCAGACAATTCACTATACTGAGGTGATGACAGCTCATAATGAAGAAAACGGGTATCAGTAAAACAAACAGGTCCTATAATGCCTGAAACTGGACACCAGTTAAGGTGTGGCAAGGAAAGAATGACTAGAAAGTTAATGGGTTTTATTTACACATTGACTGTACAACATATAGTGATGGACGTTCCATGTCAGAACTGGTGTGCTTGGTATGAAATGTACAGTGTGCTAGTGAAATATTTTCGTGTAAATAAAACCACATGTTCATTTAGCCAGATATTACCTAGGCTTAATTTGCATTAATGGTAAGCAGTGTGAGTCTTGGACAAGAGCCCAGCCCAGGAGTGAAAAAACCTGGGTTGAATCTCAGCCCTGTCCCAAAGGAAATCTGTGACTTTGGGAAAAGGACATCTCTCTGGGCTTCAGTATCTTCACTTATCAAACTGGGATGATAATACCTATTTCATGGGATTTTTGCAAAGACTGCATGAGACCATGGATTTACAATACTCTCAAAAAGCAGTATACGCTTGGTTAATAGTGAGATGACTGATATTGTTTTATTATTATCAAGATTCAATAAGAGAACTGTAGGTAAGGGCCGAATTATTTTTCTTCCTTATTTTACTATTAGTCAAAATAACCCAACAATTCAAAGCATATATATTTACTTTTTACTCTGTTCATGACAGTGTGCCAAGTGCTAAAGACATTTCAGGTACTCAGAGATTACTGGGCAGAACAATACTTACAAATCTGTGGTTTTTTTTCCTCTTTCATTTATATGTAAGTTTGAATTTTCCAATGTCTATCCAATTTCTAGGATGTGAATGATTTAGGGTAGCATGTTTTTTTGCATGCCCTGCAACTAATTCATAAATCCAAAATAATGGGATAATTGATAAACTGAATCACTGAAAGATACAGTGAAATGGGATCCTAATTTATGCTGGCTGAAATGGTTGACATCCTGTAGGTAAAATAGACAATGTCAACAAATTAAAGGCTTCATCCAGCAGTTACACTCTATTTCCACTTAGGGTCCGGCTGAAACTTTCCAAGGCTGGGACAGAGTGGGTCGATATTGTTTTCATGAATGTCATTCTTACTAGTCGTAGACTGGCAGCTTTTTCCTCTAGCTTTCTGAGTTATTTCAACTTATACAAACATATGTGTGGAATCAATGAAGTTAGAGAGGGTTAGAGAAATGGAAAAAAATCTTTACATTATAGGACAAATACAGGAAAAGACTATTTAGTCTTTGGCGTTGGTAAAACTGGATGACTATATAGAGAAAAACTAAAAAGGAATCCTTCCCTGGCACTATCTCTGGGTAAGGAAGGACAGCAACAATTACACTAAAATTAAGGATTTCGATTCAGTAAAGGATATTATGGGAAAAGCTGACAGACAGGTGATGGAACACATGATGCTTACAAAGCCTAAAACTGAAAAAAGATGATATCTGAACTATTCAACGAAATCTTGCAACTTACAAAAAAAAAAAAAAAAAAAAAAAAGCACCATTGTCAGTACAAGCATGGACCACTAACATGAACAGGCAATTCACAAAGGAGGTAGCCTAAAGACTAGCAAGCATGTGAAAAGAAGCTATATAGTCAAGTAAATACAAATCAAGCTATTACTTAGCAGCTATTAGACTGCAAAACTAAGTTCCTAATGGGGGTCTCCTCCCAGAGGGTGGTGGGAGTGAGGCTGGGGCAGCCTCTCTGGAGAGTGATCTGGCATCATTTAGTCAAATTAACTCTACCTATTTCTGAGTCTCAGCGGCAGTTCCATTCCTGTGTCTGTATCCCAAAGAAATTTTCACCCAAGGCTTAGGGGGAATGCATGAAGATGCTCACTGCGCACGATTCTGGCTGTCCACCCTTGGGAAATCACACAAATATCCAGCAATAAGAATGGATTTTAAAGACACAGTGTATCTTGGGGAGCCTGGGTGACTCAGTCAGTTAAACATCCAACTCTTGATTTTGGCTCAGGTTATGATCTCATGGTTCATGGGATAGGGCCCGGCGTCAGGCTCTTTGCTAAGCGTGGGGTTTACCTGGGGTTCTCTCTCTCCCTCTCTCCCTCTGCCCCTCACCCCTGCTTGTGCTCTCTCTTTCTAAAATTAAAAAACAAACAAACCCAAAAAACCCACAGTGTATCTCTAAAACACAGTGCAATATGAAAAAAAAGAAATAGGAGATTTAAGACAGTACAATTTATGCAAGTTTAAAATATTTGCACACAAAACATTGCAGTGTTGGAAGAACACATCCAAAGTTAAAAGGCACAATAAGGACATTTAAATAACTGCATATGGGAAGGTGGGAGGGTAATGCACTACCAGGATGAAACAGAATAAAATAAAATCCTCCCCCACACATTTATTTCTAAAGAAAACTTTAGCTCCTGCCCCCCCCCCCCCAATTGTATTCCATTCATTTTGGGGGTAGAACATTTCTTCCTCACGTTTAAAAAGATGAAGAATGGTTTTGGAGTTAACCCTTCTTGTATTCTAGTGCTCTCTATACCAACAGGAGCTTCTCAACTGGTTTCAGAAGCTGTGAAGAGTTTAACACCACTCTGCATTTACCATGGATTCCTCATTAAAATGAGAGATGACTAGTCCTGTGGAAGTAAGTGAAAATCGATTGGAACAGCTTTCAGGGATGCATCCAAATGTATATTACACAACACTGTGTAAAAATACAAATGTGGGCAAAATCGTGGATTTATAATCTCACTGTGGAAGCAAAATATTAATGTATGAAATAAGAAAATAGAGCAACACATCATTACATTCTAAAGGAGTCACATAAACGACTGGTTCTCCAATGGGTATGCATCCAAATCACCTGCAGGGCTTGATAAAACACGGAGTGCAGGGCCCCACCCCAGTCTTGGATTCAGTGGGTGTGCAGTGGGGATTAAGACTCAAGTTTCTAAGGACTTTCCAGCTGATACTGCTACTGCTGTGCCCACCCCGAGAATTCCGTAACGGCTTATAAGAGAACTGGCACAAACTAGGAGAAGAGACAGATCACAATGGCACTGTTGGGACAGAGGAGAAACTGGGACACGAGGGACACCCTGAAGGTGGGCTGGGCTGTGGACTATTAGAAAATGTGGAGGTGGGAGAGTGAGGAGGCAACAAGGGAGGTGATGAGAGTACCTGAGTGCAGGTAGAGCCGTGGGAGGAAATGACAAGCAGCAGGGACAGCCTGATGGGCTTGGTGACAGGCAGGAAGGCAGGTGGGTGAACTCAGTCTACTGAAACATTGTGAGCAGAGGACTGACACGAACAAACCGTCGCCCTGGACAGCCCTCCTGCCCACTGGGTACCCACCGTGTCCAGCTGCTACCCTGAGATGTGAAGCTGGGGGACAGGACAGCTAAGAGCCCCCACCAGTGAGGGCTGCAGCCCGTCTGCAATGCTTTTGTAGCACTTACCACAATTCTGATTAAATAATTATAAACTTTTTTCATGTTTATTTATTATTTTTGTGAAAGACAGAACATTAGCAGGGAAGGGGCAGAAAAAAGAGAGACACAGAATCTGAAGCACGCTCCAGGATCCAAGCTGTCAGCACAGAGCCTGATGCGGGGCCTGAACCCATGAACTGTGAGGTCAAGACCTGAGCTGAAGTTCGATGCCCAACCGACCGAGCCATCCAGGTGCCCCTCTAATTATTAATTCATAAAAGGAGTTGTATAAAGCATATTTCTCTCAATCATATGTGGGAGCTGGAGTATTTCTGGCATGTTACCCTGCATAGCTTTGCACAGTAAATACATATTGAATGAATGAGCATGCATGCTAGACCTCTAGACCTCAGACCCAAGCTAGTCAGGGCACAACAAACTCTTCCTGGCTCCCTCTATGGCTCTCCTTTAGAACTCAGTGCCAAAGCCTATGCTAAACCTTGTAATTCTCACCCCACCTTGGGCAGAGCCAAAGGTGCAGGGTGCAGGGAAGGCACACCAGAAACAAGACTTACCACTCCAAAAAGGGGGAAGAAAAAAGGGAGGGAAGGAAGGTACTTGAGTCCCCAGTCATAAAATCCCCAAGGCGCCTGGGTGGCTCAGTCAGTCAAGTGTCCAACTCTTGATCTTGGCTCAGGTCACGATCTCAAGATTCATGAGATCAAGTCCCACATCGGGCTCTGTGCTGACAGTACGGAGCCTGCTTGGGATTCTCTCTCTGCCCCTCCCCCGCTCGCACACGCACACTCTTTTTCTCTCTCAAAATAAGTAATATTAAACTTAAAAAAAAAATCCCCAAGGGAGTTGCCCCCCATTACGCAACCTAGATGGTTAATCCATTCATTCCTCCATTCTGAAGTCTGCATCAGTCCTGTGATGTCTGGGAAGGAGGAGGGGAAAGAGTGATGGCTGTTCCCATCTCTGAATAGAGCACAGTTCTCTCTATGGGCCACCTGACAGGAAGCTGTGAGGAAAAAGTGGCTGAGCGCAATACTTGGCACTCAGTGCTTCACGCACGGCCACTACTAAGTCTAAGCTCTTAATGCTGTCCACTTGTACCTGAGCCCTGGAAGGCTGTTTGAGCCTTTGTCTGAGAATACTGGAATGAAAGAGGATGAGTCATCAATATGGTGTAGGACATGGACTGAAATGACAGTGACAAAAACAGACACAGCAGGAGAAGGATCTGGATTAGAGGGTAAAAAAATTGTTTTCTCTTTGAAGAATCTGTGGCTGAGATGATAATACGACAGCAGAAGTGCATTCAGGAGGCAGCTGAACTTGGCCATGGGAGAAGTCAAGAAGGGAAACCTACAGGAGGTACCAGCGCAAGTTGCTAGAGTTAGGTTTTCTGCAGAGATGAGGAGACAGGACAGGCACTGACTCTTACGGTCAACTAAGTAGGGGTGAGCCAAAAGGACAAAGGACTGAGAAGATGGAGGGAAGTGGGCCATCAGGAAGCGTGGTTAGAAGAGTTTCAAGGACAGTTCCCACTACTGCCTGCTTGTTGCAGAGTCAAAGAGCAGAAATGGGAAAGACCGTGGTTCTGACAACTGGAAGTCACTGCGACTTCAGGAGCCAGGGTTCAAGGGGGAAGTGCCGACTGAGAAGACCAATGCGCCTACAGAAGGCTGTGATCCACTCTCTACGTTAGAACTTCTAGAGTTCTTGAGTAACTTACCTTATTTCTCAGTCTAGGTATACAAACTCCAATAAAGTGGAAACCTAGCCTACTCTTTTTCATTCGAAAGAGCCCCCAATACTGCAAGCCTATGTGATTTCCTGTGAAGAGGCAGCTGGCTCACGGCATTAGATCTCATCCTCTGCATCATTAGCTGCTCCGAATACTCTTCCTGGCTGGCAATAACACTTGACCTGGTGTTGATTTTTTTTTTTTTTAACTTTAGAAATTACTTCTAGGTGATCATCATTGGTGTAAATAATGTGGGGGGAGGGGGTGCACGGGGAACAGTGGTGCACTGGAAAAAGACTCCGATCTCTACGCAGGCTGTTGTGTGATTTGCAGACAGAAGAGCGAAGTCTATTTCTGTGCCACATGAGCATGAAGCCATAACCACACAGGCCAGCCCCTGCGGTGCTCAGGAGGATGATTCAGGGCAGGATTCATCAGGGATGCTAAGGACCATATTGTGCACTGAGCAGTTAAGAACATAGTGAAATTACAGTTAGAAAGAAGCAGGTGTCTGGAGACAGGGAGAAAGAGCAAAAACCCACACAGACTGCAACCAAGCCAAATACTTCAATTCCAAATCTAATTTACCCACCTTCCCATCAGAAAAATCTATAAGAGAAGAGAGAGCTTTATAGAGGGTTTAGTCAGTCAGACCCCAGGGGGTGCAAATTTCCGAGGCAGCTCTGATGAGTGATGAGAAAGCCCAGTGGTATATTTAGACTCCACTGGGAACAGCTTTGAGACAGATGACACCCTGAGATGTCACAATTGTTATTTCTGTGAGAAAAAAAACCTGCTGCCAAGTTTTTATTTACCAAACTTCTCACCTTAAAGGAAAAATAAATGGAAAGTTGTAATTACACCAGAACAGTCCCATTTTGGCGGGAGAATGGAAAAGTGAAAGCAAGAATGGTCTTGATATTTTCCCAGCCTGATTAACATATGCAGAAGGAAGCGCCAACCTCATGAGGCAGGAGGCAGTTCCCCCTGAGTGAGGTTCCACTTGGGAAGAGGGTGACAAAGGAGGTAGGAAAAGGGTCAACATGGAGTCGTTTCAAAGGGCACAGGCCGTCCTGACAGGGGATAATCTATTACTGGTATTTTTGGCTGGTACTCTGGTCTATCATCAATGTTAACTTTGACAAAAACTAACGATATCCCAATCTTGTCTTCGTCCCTCAGAATATCTCCCTTGAGCTAACCGGGGGAATATGATGTCTACTAGACTCACGTCTCTGCTCCTTCTCAGTGACAATCCTGTAATTCTATTTCCTTCCTCTCGGTGGAGGTGGGAACAGGATTGGGTAGGAGATATGTGGGAACTAGCCGGAGAACGACAGGGACACTGGAGACCATTGCAACAGGAGAGGGTGGCTGACAGCACCCTTTGGCCACTAATGCCCCCTCACACTGGGAAGCTTTTAGGAACGCCCTTTTCGCCCACTCCTTCCTCCTTCCTCAAATATAGCCACCTCCCCCCTACTGGCAATTTTCAAGTTGGCACAATGATTAATGACCCAGGCAAGAACTTAATTTCCTGTCCAGTAGTACAAGGCTGATTTCCAATAAAAGAACTCACTCAAGACAACGATTTCCTCTCCACAGTTTCTAATCTTTTATTCAACTGTGGGCATTCTTCCCTCTCAGTGTGAAAGCAGAATCAATTTTTGAACTTCCATTTGGTGAATATTCCAAAGAATCACAGAATGCTAAAGCTGGAAGGGACCTTAGAGGCAATGTAATTCGACCTCCTCTTTTCTTGCTATTCAAGCAGGACTTAAGATGAAGGCTTTGACTCACATCTTCTGTGTGCACATGGTCAAGCTGCAAGCAGAGAGGGAATTACTATCATTAAAGCACACAGCTTGGGTCCTCATTGGTCTCATTATGGAGTTACCTTTAATGAAACAGTCTATTTTAAATTGGGAACTAATCACCATGGGAGAATATTTCTGCAATTATGGGCTCAGGCAAAACACAAACAAAAACAAGTGTCAGTGAAACCCTTCAGACACAGCAACACAATTACCATGTTCAATTATCTCAGGACTCCTTAAATACCCATTGCAGATGTAATGACTTGTCCTGATTTGAACTACATGTATCCATCTCTCGTCTTTATTTCTCAGAAATGCTTGATAGATAACTCCATTGCTTTCTGTGAAATTAATTCTGAAAAACAGAGGTTCCTAAACAAGATGCTGATGACGGCATAATATAGTACCTTCTTTAGATGCATGATTTCCCATAGACAAATCTAGTTACAATTCAGGAAATGCTCTCTGGGTTTCTGCCTAAGTTATCTGAAATTCACAAGTGAGGGTATGCAAATGTCAAGGACTGGGTTGGGCTGGTGGTGGGTTGAGGGATAGCAGAGTGACCACAGTAGCAACAGAGCGTGTTGTAAGCAGGGAGCATTAACACTGGACAAACAGTAATGGACAGGAAGGTAAAAGATCTCAGTGCATATCCTGCTCTGCTTATAGCTGTGTACTCTTCCCTGAGGACTGTATTCTTTTTGAGGCTCAGTTTCCTTATCTGTAAATAAGCAATAATTGAGGCCTGCTGGAATGTTATAAAAATCATATTAAATAAGTATGTATGAAAGCACCAATCACATCACCTAGCAAATACTGGTGCTCTAAAAATAGTTGTTGAATTCAAATATTTTAATCTTCTCATGTTATACTTTCTTCTTAGCTGAAACATCTTCATCGCCATAAAAAATACACACACAGGGATTTATTGCACTTCATTGTTAAAGTTAGCATATAGCAACCACAGGATCCGACAAATCAAATTCGCATTGGCTCTGATCGATTTTCCACTCAGATACTCTGATGAACTAAAAATCAAGTATGGGTCATACATGATCACAGAACTTAACGACATCACTGTGAACACTGTAATGAAGTGAAGCCTGAAGACTAGAAAAAGCGTGGGCTTTTTCTATAGGAGTTTCACTAGCCGGCAGCAAGACCCTGGATAGATGACTTAACTTCTCAGAAACTTACCTTCTTCATCTATAAAGTGAGAACCCTGCCAGCAACTTCACAGGTAGTTATGAGGATTAAATAGCATTAGCAGATGTATGCAATGCGGCCAGCTGGAATCAGTGCCCTGACTCAACGCAGGTGACTAAAAATGGAACTGCTAAAAATATACCGTCCAGGGGGTCTTTATGGGAATGCTGTTCCCCTGATTCTACTTCTTTTATAAAGCGGTAATGACACCAGCTGTTGCACCTACTATACAGACTTGTTATCAAAATCCAATGAGACAATCTAGGGGGAAGTTCAAACCTATGACACATTAAAAACCGACTCTATAGTCAAGGCAGACATTTTTACATTTTGGTATTGTCTTTGGGACATTAATCCCTGGAAAACATTTTTAATGGCCTGGTTTTTAGCTCCAAAAAGTTCAAAAAGGTGCCAAAATGAAACTAACGCAGCCACGTGTAATTTGTCTTGTAAGACCAAACGGAGCTCTGGCTATAAACTTAAACTTCATTCATACAAACCAAGGTAGATGATGTACACAAGGAAAGTTTTTGAAAACTTACAACAGGAATGTAGGTATGGCCAATGAATACACATTTTGTACTACAACTCGGTATCTGGTTTACAAGCTTGAGAGGGGTAACTCAGGACAATTCTGTAGGCCTGTGTGCTAGGACTCAGCTTATCCACTTACGGGTGAGACTGTGGCCCGAGGCTCACTGCTTCCCATCGACATTAGTCATAGGAAAGAAAGACAACTTCGCTTTTATAACCTTTGAGATCCAGATGATCTAAGGTAGAAAGTTACATTTTCAAAACTAAAGTCTTTACCACACTTATTATGAGAATGAGCAGGGACAGGAACCTTCAAAATGGCCAAGAGCTAGACAGCCAGAAGATATTTCCAAGGGTTATAGAATTTCTTAGCAGGATGTTATTTTCTATTGAAAACTCAATCTGTGTTCCAAGCGTTCCGGGCCTAAAATTAGTGGGTGGCTCAATCATCACCCAGAGAACTCAGCCAGTCTGCCACTCTTAAGCTGGATGGCACTTCTACCCTAGCTGGCTCTCTTAGAGGCAGTATTTTCAACTTCCTTGGTTGAATGCAAAACACATTAGCTAACTAAGCAAACAAACTGGAAGGAGGCATAACACGAGACTCAAACCTGGCGGACTCGATGACTGTGAAAACACGCTCCGATGCTACGGGGCAGTGGGCAGGATGACCCAGAGAGTGAAGGAGGTGGTTTCTTTACAGTTTCAACCTTATTCATCCGCAAAGATAGTCACCAAAAATGCAGAATTAGAAAGAAATGAACTGCAAACCTAAACTCTTCTAAAGTGAAATACCCACAACCCCAGAGGGACCAAGTAAGGCATATAATCTGGTAAAATTGTTTTCCCTCCTACTGTGAATTCAGGTAAGAGTTCTGTCAATATTAATTCTCATACTCATTCATGTTCTCTGTGCTCACTTTTCTTTCCCCTTAGAAAATAAGTTTTGGGGGTGGGAGGTGTGTGGGGGGGGGAAACATTCAATTTTAAGTGAAATGGCCTGGGTTCAACCCAGCCACTTAATAGCCACCCATGTGGCAGGGAACCTGATGTTGCCAGTCTCAGTTTTCTTATCTGTAAAATGGAAAACCACATGAACTACTGATTTCTATGCATGAGTGTATGTGCTTTCCTTTCGAGAGGCAATGCAAACTGCAAAACAGAACAAGGAAACTTTGATGCTTAAATACCTCTAAAGCAACAGCAAAGCTCCTGAACTGGGATAAGTAACAAAAGGCCTCTGGTTCTTTAAGGATCTCAAAATGTTGAATTTTGGGCACTTCACATTTAAGCTCTGGATGATCATGCTAAAGTCTGAACCTCCCACAAAGGGATCTGCAGTATTCCACAGCTTTTCTGCAGCAAGTTAATGGCACAGGCAAGGACAGCTTAATAGGTGTGATGGCCAATTTTGTGCCAACTTGGCTCAACCATGATTCCCAGTTATTTGGTCAAAGACCATTCTAAGTATTTCTGTGAAGGTATTTTCTGGGATACTATTAACATTTAAATCAGCAGACTAGGAGTAAAGCAGACTGCACCCCATCCCCAACACTGTGGTCAGGCCTCATCCAATCAGTTGAAGGCCTTAAGAAAAGATTGAGGTTCCTTGAGGAGATTCTCCCAACAGACTGTCTCTGGTCTTTTTTTTAAAGTTTTGTGTTTTTTTTTTTTTATTTATGTTTATTTATTTTTGAGAGCTAGAGACCGAGCACGAGTGGAGAAGGCACAGAGAGGGAGACACAGAATCCGAAGCAGGCTCCAGGCTCTGAGCTGTCAGCACAGAGCCCGACATGGGGTTCGAACCCACAAACTATGAGATCATGACCTGAGCCGAAGTCAGATGCTTAACTGACCGAGCCACCCAGGGGCCCTGACTGCCTCTGGTCTTAAACTGCATCTCTTCTCTGTATCTTCAGTCTGCTGGCCTACCCTGAAGGACTTGCCAGCCTCTGCAAATGTATGAGCCAATTCCTTGAAATCAATCTATCTGCCTCCCTCTCTCTCTCTACACACACATACACACCCCACTGCTGTTTCTCTGGAGAAGCCTAATATATTGAGTTTCACCCTTCATAGTTTTTTTTTTTTTTTCCAACGTTTATTTATTTTTGGGACAGAGAGAGACAGAGCATGAACGGGCGAGGGGCAGAGAGAGAGGGAGACACAGAATCGGAAACAGGCTCCAGGCTCTGAGCCATCAGCCCAGAGCCCAACGCGGGGCTCGAACTCCTGGACCGCGAGATCGTGACCTGGCTGAAGTCGGACACTTAACCGACTGTGCCACCCAGGCGCCCCTCACCCTTCTTAGTTTTAACACTAAACCATAAAAATTTATTTCAGACTGTCCTTTGCTTCCACTCCAATTGTTGAAGTAAATGCCCATGATGAACGGCTGAAGAAGCATGGCTACTATGTAGGATTCATGTACATCTATTCTGTGAAGCCACGGGCCCAGTGTTGCAGGGAGATCGCTGAGGGCAGAAACGGCATCGTTGTATACGACACATTCTCCACAGGCCTCTAAGAAAAGCTTCTGAAATGAAAAAGTCTTGAGGAGCTAGATTTGGGGCACATAACACTTATGAAATATCTACAGCCCAAGTTGGTATTTCCTACAGTACACAATTTAGGCAAAACAGGCAGAAGGACTGGAATCCCTGGAGACGGAAGTTTTCTTCACAGAAGACGACGGGCTTGGGCTTGGGCTTGGGCTGGGCCCATGGGGAGGGCTGCTGCTTGAACTACCCCATCTACACCTTCAGCATCTACCTGGCACAGACCTGTATCTTCTCAATCTCTCTCTCGAGCCCAGTCTGCCCTCAGCCTCCCCTGGACAATCCCTTGAGGATGCCTCACATACAATTAACATATACAAATCTCATTGTACAGAATTTCTCTCTAAATCTGATTTTTACCCCGTTTCTTCTCAAATGAAAGTCAAAATCCATAAAGGAATAAACCAGGAACAAACCAGGAATCGAGAGGTCACCTTCGTCCATCACCACATGGCTCCACATCTACGCCATCACACAGTAGTATTACTTGTTCTTATGAATATTTCTTGAAGCCTCTCTCTGCTGCCTAAGTTCTGCCTCTCGATGATTTTCATCTCTAGTGACTCCAGACTCCACCCACGCAACCATCTACCACACTGATGCTGGAGTAAGAGCTCTAAAATGCAATCTAATGCTATAGTCATGGCTCTGGCTAAAATCCTTGACAAGCTCCTCAAAGATATCTGCATACAATTCAAAATCCTTGCCAGAAATGACACTATCCTCCAAAATGTAACAGCTCCCTCCTCTCCAGCATCACTTCTGCCAAGTTTTCATAGAGCCCAGAGTCTCTCCGCACCTGCCTGCAGTCTTGGTTCTGTGGACACCCTTTTCCTTCTCAGTTTGGCAAAATGCTGTTCTAAGTACTGGGGACAGAACGGTGAGTCATATAGACAGTGTTGGCCCTTTAGACGTTTTAGCCAAGTGATGCGGGTGGACAGGGTGTCGGTTTTTAAACAATGACCCAAAGAAATACAGAATTACAACTGGGATAAATGCTGTAAAGAAAAAGTGCTAGGAGGTCAGCGGCATCTGACCTTGTTTCGGGGGCTCAGGAAAAGGGTGCAGAGGAAGTGGAAGAAAAGTAGAACAAGATGGAAGTTACTAATACGCAGGTGCCGGTCACTCATAGCCTTGCAGGCAGAAATGTGAATTTCACCCAGATGTTTTTGAGCCTCTTCATTCCCCTTTTCTTTAAAACTTTTAAGTTTTTAAATTCATTGTAAAAGCAAAGTACGTTTATTTGAACATCTCAACAATGGAGAGAAAAATAAGTAACAGCAGCAAACACATAGTACTTACTAGTTGCTGGGCACTTTCCAAGCGCTTTCCTGCTCTTATTATCCATTACATAACATCCATAACAAGGTACAAAAAGGTTAAGTTTAAGTAACCAAGGTCATACACTTAGCATGTGAGTGCTGGATAGGGATTCAAGTCGTCTAGACCCAGAGTCCAGCTCTTAGCCACTGTGCTAAGGGCACCACTTGGCCCATCTCCAATCCTACTCCCTTAAAGGATTGATGTAAAGTGTTTTACATACCCTTGCATAAGTTCTTTTGTGCACAAATACATAAAATCAAGTAGATTAAAGAGAATCAACATATATTTGAATTTTTTTTTTTTTCCTCCAAAAAGGGAAATTTTGATCAGTTGCTTTAAGGGCAATAGGAAACCACTTGAGTTTGTTTCTTTCATCACAGAAGGAACGCCATTAGATTTGTGTTTTAAATTCTCTGGGCATACTGTTGCATATAGCAGGATTTCCCTTATCCACTTATCAATGGACATTTAGGCTGTTTCTATATCTTGTCTATTGTGAACAGTACTCCAATGAACACTGGAGTGCTAGTATCTCTTCAAGATCCTCACTTCAATTTTTTTGGATAAATACCCAGAAGTGGTACTGCTGGAGCATATGGTAATGCTATTTTTCACTTTTTGAGGAATCTCCACACTATTTTCCATAATGGCTGCACCATCTGCGTTTCCACCAACAGTGTACAAGGGTTCTAAAAATTTCTCCACATCCTTACCAAGACTTGTTGTTTATTTATTTATTTGATAATGACCATCTGAACAGGTGTGAGGTGATTTCTCATCATGGATTTGATTTGTAGCTCTCTGATCTGTAACACCGTGTATGTTTTCATATACCTGTTGGACTTCTGTATGTCTCCTTTGGAGAAATGTCTATTCAAGTCTTTAGCTCATTTTTAATTGGGTGTTTTTGCTATTGAGTTGTAAGACTTCTTTGTATACTTTGGAAATGAATCCTTTATCTGATACATGGTTTGCAAATGTTTTCTCCCATTCTGTGGGCTGCCATTTCACTCTGTTGGCTTCCTTTGCCATGTAGAAGTTTTTAATTTGATATAGTCCCACTTGTCTATTTTTGCCTCTGTTATCTATGCTTTTGGTGTCGTATCCATGAAATCACTGTCCAGGAGCTTTGCCTCTATATTCCTTCTAGGAGTTTTAGTTTCAGGTCTTGTGTTTAAATTAAGTCTTCAGTCCATTTTGAGTTGTGCTTTGGGTATGGTATAAGGGTACACTTTCATTATTTTGCTGGTATGCCTAGTTTTCCCAGCACTATTTGTTGAAGAGAGTGTCCTTCCTCCATTGTACTCTTGGTACCCTTGTCAAAGATCAACTGATTGTCTATGTGTGACTTTATTTCTGGGCTCTCTATTCTGTTCTACTGGTCTATATGTCTACCCTTGTGCCAGTACCAAACTATTTTAATTATTGTGGCTTTTTAGTGAAATCAGGAAGTGTGATACACCTCCCGTTTTGTTGTTCCTTCTTAAGGCTTATTTGGCTATTGACTGTCCTCTGTGGTTCCATACGAAGTTCAGAATTTTTCACAAGAGCACTTTTAAACCAAGCTAGTTAAAAGAAAACCAAAGCAAACCTGTGCTTCATTATAATCAATGTCATAGGTTCCAGATGATTACATATTCTAGTGTAACGTATTACCATTTCCCGAACACGCATTTACATCATCTCCATAGGAAACAGTAGTTGCCAACTTCAGCACTATCTAGATCCGTTTCCGCTTAGAATGACATCCAGTGTCAGCAAGCCACCCACCCCTCAGCAGCCTGCTGGGGGCAGCAGTCCAGGATATTCACGGGTACCTCCCACTCGTAGTTCTTCTGCCCAACGCCTGCATCCAGAGCTGTTGCCTGGTTCCCTTCCATTCCAAGCACTGGGCCAGGGGGTTTCTCCAATTCCTTCCTGGGCCCAAAGGCAGTCTTTGGATCATCTCTCACTGTTTCTGGCAGGGTTCAGGTCACCAGGGGCCTGTGTGCATCCTGTTCTGGTCTTCTCACATCCTACCTTGGAGGAAGTCTTGGAAATGCCTTTTGGTAACTGGTATTAATATCACCTCTGTATTATAGTCACACGACTAGGCTGCCTCCCCCATCCCACCTCCAGACCCCATCTGTCAGGCTTTGTTTCTCTTGGATTTGATCTCTTTTTGGACCCAGATATCCAACTAGACTTAGGCTGGAAAGGCTACATTCTTGTTAAAACCTGGGCCTGTACTGCTGACGTCTTCACAGACATTATCAATAATTATGTCTAATCATGCTAAATGGAAAAAAAAGCAACCACTTTTCATTCTGAATAAACAGCAATTTACTATATCTAGAAATGTCTAATTACTTGAATAATTTTTTGGAAATTAAATTAAATGGGTAAAAATTAAGCTTAAAGATTTCTTTAAAAATTATTTTTTATTTGAGACAGAAAGCGATCAGGGGAGAGGGGCAAAGGAAGGGAAGGAGGGAGGGGAAGACAGAGAGAGAGAGGGAGACAGAGAGAGAATTTCAAGCAAGCTCTACATTTAGTGCTAAGCCCCATGCAAGGTTCCCTCCCATAACCCTGGGATCATGACCTGAGCCAAAATCAAGAATTGGATGCTCAACCAACTGAGCCACCCAGGTGCCTCTAAGCTCAAAGATTAAAAATAAATTTTTCTTTGAAGTTTATTTTTGAGAGAGAGAGAGAGAGAGAGAGAGAGAGAGAGAGAGCAGGGGAGGGGCAGACAGAGGGAGACACAGAATCTAAAGCAGGCTCCAAGCTCTGAGCAGTCAGCACAGAGCCTGATGTGGGGCTAGAGCCCATGAACTGTGAAATCATGATCAAATGATAAAACACATGCACATATTTATGCATAAATTGTAGTAATGAAATGGCAGGTCAGAGAGCTAGTAAATGGTCTACAGTAAAATGATAATCTGTAGTCTTATAAGCAAACCAGACCAGAAAAATGTATAAGCAAATCAAATATATGCACGGAGGACAGTTAACTTTTGATTATCTAGGGACAAACCAAATGCAAAGTCATGGCATTTGTGAAAAGGTTAAAATGAAAACAAATTAGTGAAATGTCTATGTACTAGAAGACCACTGCTGGGAATCCAGTATTACTACCATAGCACAGGGAGTCTTATCCATCAGTAATATTTCATCTAATTAAATTGTTAAAATCTGAACCAACACTAAAATCTCACACGTTTTTAAACTGACAATTAGAAATAGCATCCAATGGTAAACCAGTAAAACAAAAAAAAAATCATGATATGGAAAAGATAAAGGACAAATAATTTCATTTTAATCTATATGGAGTTCTTCAAGAGAATGGAAAATAAGGAAACCTTTAAGAAGTCTTTCACTACAACCTTAATAAGGCAATGCTAATTTGGTTAAATTGGCAATGAGCACAGGAAATAGCAGTTTCTGGTTAAATTTGCTCAAATAAGCAAAGGCTTATTTAACTCTCAAGATGAAAGGTAATTGATGAATTTCTGGCTGGGATTTACTTGCCAAGTTGATGAAAATGACATTGGGGGCAACTTGACCTGGGTCTCAGATTCAGGTGATGATGGCACTGTTGACTTAGGTAGTCAGAGGAAGGGTCCAGCCAGCCAAAAGCAGACCACGTGTGGTCCAGTGGTTAATCTTCTCAAGGGTCTAAACATTGGATGTGCTTCCCACTAAGATTATATAAAGTTTACTACCCTCTAGGCTGGTTTTATTTGAACTCTGACTTAGGTTAAAGTCTAGGAGTCCCCACATAAATTGCCATGTTTATCGAACGTTGACAATATCAGCATCAACATATTGCTTAATCATAAACATAACTGAAAAAGCAAAGTCAGGCAAGTACAGAACTTTGTTTTATTTTATTTTTAATGTTTATTTCTTTGAAAGAGACAGCGAGCAGGGAAGAGCTGAGAGAGAGAGAAAGAGAGAGAGAGAGAGAGAGAGAGAGAGAGAGCATGCATGAGTGGGGGAGGGGCAGAGAGAGAGAGAGGGAGAGAAAGAGAATCCCAAGCAGCTCCCACACAATGTTAGCACAAAGCCTGACATGGGGCTTGACCCACAAACTGAGATCATGACCTGCGCCAAAAATCAAGAGCCAGATGCTTAACCAACTGAGTCACCCAGGTGCCTCAAGTATAGAATTTTATTTTTTATTTTTTAATTTTTTTAATGTTTATTTTTGAGAGACAGAGAGACAGAACATGAGCAGGGGAGGGGCAGAGAGACAGGGAGACACAGAATCTGAAGCAGGCTCCAGGCTCTGAGCTGTCAGCACAGAGCCCAACATGGGGCTTGAGCCATGAGATCATGACCTGAGCCAAAGTCAGACGCTTAACCAACTGACCCACCCAGGTCCCCCTAGAATTTTAAATATAACAATAAGATACAAACATTTCCACAAAACAAAATGACCGACTTAACTGGCTTAGATCTATCCATACAAACTCCCAATACAATTGGACCATTTTTTAATGAGAAATCATTTATGTATCCTGCAATGCTTCATCACTATAAAGCATCAATATAAAGCAAATCCTCTCATAAAAATGGATATCATTAGAGCTAACTCGCTGTACGAAGAATGCGTCCAAGCCCTGGTTGATGGTTCTTTGTTTCAGACCATACACAGAAATAAAAGTCCAATAAAATCAAAGGAGCTGGATTCTCCTTTGGTGGCAGGAGAACAAATGGTTTATTGTTCGGGTTATTTTGTTGTTGTTGTGTTAGTGTTATGGGAATCAGCAAAATGATCAACTTATTATTCCTGGTTGTTTTGGACAACCAGGTGAAAAGTGAAAGGACATGGCATCATTTGATCTTGGAGAACTTAACAGCATCTGATTCAAGAATAAGGTTCCCCAAACACAAACTTAACATCAGAAGAATGTTTATAAAGCAGAGTGGAACTGCAGGGGAGAAAAGGCCTCACAGAAGGCAGCAGATCTGAAAAGAACTTCCCACAACAGGGAAGGAGGTCATCACCAGGGTTAAAAAGAAGGGAGGAGACAGGGGGTCGGTGTCGGCAGCGTCTCAGTTCAATTTGATCTCAGTCTCCGCTTTGTTTACACTATATTTCTATTTGGAAATAGAATGTGGTGAAGTTTGAACATAAACCCGCCCTGACAGAGCCGGGTCTGAAGCCTTCAATTTATAGCAATATGCATACCCTGTGTCTCCAGCTGCTGGCAATGTCCATACAATAATAAAAGATGAAGTGATTTTCAGACAGAGATAAAAAGAATAGGACAGTTGAGACAACATAGGATTAAAGGTTAGTAACAAGAACATTGCAACAAACACGTGGTTGCAGCTTTGGTCTACGGAATGCATTGCTCTACAAAGAAGGAAGCCTCCTGTCCTTCTTGAGCAAGGATCTCCCAGGACTCCACTGGCTGCTTGTAAACAGCAGGAAGGAAAAAGGAGCTCATATTGGAAATAAGGCAGCGAGAAATAGTAAATGGAACCAAGTTTAGCAGAACAATCTCTTCAAATGTGAACTGAGGGAACTGTACTAACTGGACAATAGAGAATGAGTTTGTATCAATTTGGGAAGACTTCTTGAGGAAGAAAGGGAACCTTTCTTCTTTAGGAAGTGCCTTGAGTGGTACAGAATAAACAACAGCTTTAACTCAAAATCACAGATAAACCAAATCAAGGTCAATGAAAAAAATTTATGTACTTTGTACAATATGTAAAAGTGGGAAAAGGGAGTATAATAGGGTTTACAAGACAGTTCTTGCCCGCAAACAATAGTAATCTCTAACAAACAACAACCTGTGCGGCTTAGTGGAGACAAACCCAGCCTTTTACGCCATGTAACTATCTCATTTGTTTAAAGACCTCTATGGTATTCCACTATTTAAATATACCTTAAGCACGCACTAATTTTGAGCTGTCACTGTCATGAGTTAATTTCAGGGAAGGTAAGATCTGGAAGTCTGACATTGCTGGGCTTCAGGTCCCTTTCTCACTCTGCAAATTCACTCTTGAAACTCCAAGATTCTAAGACAGGAGTAAAACATTGGTAGAGGCCTCCTTCCTAATTTGAAAACTACTTTTGGAATCTGCAACTATTTCTTAGAATAGAGATTTAAAAAATCTCTGAATTCATGCTAGATTTTAATTTATCTAGTTTAAGCCTCTTTTGAAACTTTTGTAAAAAGCCACAAGGGAATGCTGTACAAATAAACTATCAAAAGGATATATTCTATTGCTCAATGAGAACAGAGAGCAGAGAGCCAGGGTGGTGACTATGATTAACAATACCTGTCTTAGTTTTGGCTAGTAAATCTATCTCAAGAAGTTCTATTATTTTGAATGAATCAAAATTTGGCGACTGAAAGAAAACTATACCTCACACTGCCATAAGAGAGATGAGTGGTGGTTAATATCCAACATCAGCCTAGAACGTCAACCAAAACTCAATTTAAACATTAATATTCAAGGCCTTCTTCCTTCCCCAAATGTAAATATGTAATTTACCAACTCACACGAGAGGCTATAAAAGAAATCAAATATGTGTATATCCATAACTATTAACTGGCATTTTATTTTTTAGGATAATTAGGTCATTAACTCTAAGAAAGTCATATAAACATCATCTCTTTGGTATTTACAAAGAATTGTGTCTGAGGACAAACGTTATTTCACAGAATTGATCATATTTATTCCAGCTGTCCTAATGTAGAAACCAAGTAAGCTAACCAATAACAAAGACGTATCAGAAGATACCTGAAAATTCTGTACCATGAGCAACTTCTAAGTATTTGTTTCCAAAAATAGCTAGATGCCATTGTTATTGATAAAAACGTAAAATTCAATAAGTAACAATACAAAAATATATTATAAACATAGATATAAAATATTTGCTGAATGAGGGAATTCTATAAATTAATAAAATTTCCATTTATTAGATTAACAAGTCTTGCTGGTTCTACCACCCAATAAACTTTTGGCCATTCTGTGTTTCCTTAATCAACAGATACAAAATGTATCGTATGGGCCTGTTAACTGTCATGTGGTTCAAAACGGATCCTTGATCTGAAAAAGGTAGAATCAAGTATTGCAAACAATGCATGCTTTTCAAATCTAACCCTAAAACTTCAATGAGCTCAAAAAGGACATTTGCTCCAGTCCAGGGAATGTGAGCACAGCATGAGAAATGTGAACATTCTTGGTAAGCTGACATCATCACGACAACTTTGGCAGGGCTCCAAGTGTCTGAAGCAGAACCCAAAGAGTCTTGTTTATGAAGCGGGAGAAAGAAACTTGGACTTTCAGATTTACACCTTGGCAACAAGGAGAGATAGTTAAAAGAAAGGGAACACTTTTTATGTATGGTATCTGGCAACATTCAGTGAAGAAATGAAAAGAAAGAAAGCTATTTGAAAAGTTAAAGACCAGCCCCCCCCCCCAACCCCCGGCTGCCCCGTTCAGAATGAGTCATTCAGAGTCTCTCTCCTCCCTAAATATATATACACATGGAGACATAAAAAAAGTCTATTTATGAAAGTAATATAACCACTTTACAGTTTGGAAAGTAAGAAATAAAATAAACCCATAACAGCTCAAACTCAATAGAACTACTATTACATTATACTGATTAGGATTTTGGCTAATATTAGAACATTCTTGCCCCAAGTCCTTTAAAAATAGAGCCATGGTCTTTAAAGATATTAAAAAATGGACCCAAAGATATTTAAATTAGGTTTAAGGAAGGACAAACATTTCTACTCAAACTTGTGGATGTCAATATTTCTGACTATAGATGTGGTCCAGCTAAACACAAGACCCCTTCACTCTAGGAAATTTGAAAACAGCATTGAAATGCAGTTTTAAAAACAGCTTTATGTGTCAGATCAACTCTTGTAGGTTGTGGGATCACTTTTTAAAGTTCTTACTTGGACGTCTGTCCTTCATTATTTAGCAAACTATAACTTGAAGAGTTTTCATTTCTAATTTATGCAATAAAAGGATAACATGAGTTATAAAAACATCAAAATTCATACTGTAGAAACAAATCTAGCAAGGGCCTACTGGTTTCACAATCCACATGAAATCCAACTAGTCAAGGTTTTACATTTCTGTTCCACATTAAGTTTTATGGCACATCAGGAATGTAAAGCATGATGTTTTAATAAAATTACAATTTATTAGATAAGTTCCTACTTTCTGATAAACATACTATGTTTTTGAATGGTATGCCTAGTTTCAACTGGAAAGAGAGCAAACATCAGCAAAACAGTCAGTGAGGAAGTGAACACCAACATTTACATAGGTGTCTGTATCTTAAATTAATTTCTTTGTCTTTTGGCTAAACTTGTGGTACTCTGTCTTCTCAACTTTTAACTTTTATGGTGCACTGTTGTATTTCCATACATCATTAAAAAAAAAAAACACTGAAAGTAATCAATGATGCTATTTTAAACATAACTAAGAAGTAATTTTCATTCAGTTGCATTCAACTGGAAAGAAGCTCCCAAGCACCATGGGCGCCTTCGTCACATATCCTTTTAAATCACAATTATATATTCACTTTCTTGGCTCTCCAACGGTTTTAGAAAGGTTATCTTTAGATTTATTACTCATTAATCTGACTCAAATTTTTCAGTGGAGAAGACTTATGTAAAACTCTTGATGCAAGTAAGAGAACAACAATGACAGTTTTGGGGCCTAATTTACCCCAGATATAAATAATATGATAATAAAGGTTCAGATATTTTCCACAAAAAGCTTTACAGTGTGGATTAAAGGGCCTGTATGACACAAGTTTCATACAATTCAACCAAGTTGATGAAGACACCCTTCATTTAGCAAGTTTAAGCAAGAAAAGTGTGGAGATTACTTCAAGGATGACCGTGAACATTCAGTGGCCTAGAAACCTGGGTAATAAATATTTTAGTATCTTGAAAACTGAAAATGTAAGTGTTTCTGAAGCAATACTTTCCCTTTTTATCAGGCCTCTTACTTAAACAGAAAACATCAGTGACACAAACCCCCCAAATTCTGCTCAGCATGACTCAATAGATACCACAGTTGACGTCGCCCCAGCTACTCCATGTTAAAAGTCTCAGTACTTTCTTTGAAAAGATGGATTAAAATATTAGTTTCCATTCCATGAAGAAATGCCTGTGGAAAAGAATCTTTTCCTCAGTGTAGGTACACAGCTGTTGATATGTAGAGTTAGAGTTATGGAATTATATGTATCTGAAATAACATTTTTCTCTGCAAATTGCATTATGTCTAAAATACCCAAGCTTCAATGGAGAAATAATATAAATTAAGATGATTCAAAAGTGCCTTTAGAGCTAAATATTCTCAATGTTAAAACCAACGACCCCCTTCTCCCTTTCGACCCCCACCCCGAACAAAGCCCTTTTGAGCAGCTGCAGGGTACACGCTTATCAGAAAACAGGCAGGCACCAATTTACAAACTTATGGTATGCCAAAAGTTCATTTATTAGTCAGTTCTTCAAAACTCTATCATTTTCCCAGGGAAACAAGATTACAATTGGGGATGAAATTGCCAGATCAGCACACAACACCCGATTAAGCTATGATAATACTAAGGCAGGGTCAAGAGCTCTAGGACGCTGGGAAAATGCATTCCAGGACAATCCCACACGGGGTGGAAGGAGCCCATCTCCCCGTGTTGCCACACTGACCTGTCAGTGGGAATCCTGACCTCCTCACTGCCGGTCACTGTTGGAGGATTTGTGGGTGGAGGCTCCATAAGGCAGGGCTGGGGAGTGGCCTTAAGAGGGCCATAGTTTCAGGAGATGAGGGGCAGAGCTGGGGGTTTGGGATGACAAACTGAATGGGAACATGGAGGGATGTAGAGAGGGGGAAAGCGGTGAGAAGTGGAAAGTGGAACAGGAAGAGTAGGGTGGGGTCTCAGGACAGGCCAGCGAGGACTGACGTGAGCCAAAGTTCACCTCCCTCCTTCTTTCTGTGGATCTACATCCTCTTTCTCCAGGATCAGATTAAACAGACCAGACCTGTGAACATCTGTGATTATGGGAGAAGGCAAGAATCTCCATGGAAAAAGGGTTTGGAAGGAGGGGTGTGAGAGAGACATCCAGGCTGAGCTGGGGTCTGTAGAAGCCAAAAACTCCCAGGTGTGGCTGTAGGATACAAGACTTCCCAACTACCTCCTATCTGGAGCTGCTATTAATATAAAATGGTATAAACTGAGAACACAAAGGTAATTAAAATATTTTAAGTACCAAAGCGGTTCAATGAATTTTGTTGTTGTTGTTAGTAACAGACCAACTCACACTAATCTTTCAACAATACATTTCCAGAAGCCAACTAGATCATCTGTTGTTTTTGACAGAATACTGAGTATTTAGAAGAGTCAGATGTTAATACGGAAATAGAAGTTACTTCAGTTTCTATTTGGAATGAGAACCTATATGTCCATCTTTCTTCACTGACTTTTATTCCACTTATGTTGAATTAATATTTTTAAATGTCCCCACATAAAGAAATGGACAGGGGCACCTGGGTGGCTCAGTTGGTTAAGTGTCCAATTTTAGCTCAGGTCATAATCTCTCGGTTCATGGGTTCGAGCGCCGTGTTGGGCTCTGTGCTAACAGCTCAGAGCCTGAAGCCTGCTTCAGATTCTGTGTCTCCCTCTCCCTGCCCATCCCCTGCTTACACTCTGTCTCTCTCTTTCTCTCTCAAAAAACAAAAAACAAAAAAAAGAAATGGACAAAAAAAGTTCTAATCAGATACTGATAAAAGTCAGAAGATTCGTGTTTTTCAACAAATATCTTTTGAGGACCTACTGTATACCAGGTATTTTCTCAGTGTAGGGATAGAGCAGTGTTGGGTCAGAAAAGTTCTTTTTTTTTTTTTCCTATTTAAATCCAAGTTAGTTAACATATAGTGCAATAATGGTTTCAGGAGTAGAATTTAGTGATTCCTCCCTTAACACCCAGTGCTCATCCCAACAAGCGCCCTCCTTAATGCCCATCAGCCATTTAGCCCATCCCCCCGCCCCCACCTCCTCTCCTCCAGCAGCCCTCAGTTTGTTTGGGTCAGGGAAGTCCTAAGTGCTACTTTTATTTCTTAGTGACAATGCTGCCACAAAGGAGGTATCTCAACTTGCAGCTGGTCTTTGAGAACCACTATTTCTTTACATAATCGCCGTTTCATTCATGTATGGCCAACTTTTTTGACCTTGGCCCAACTATAAAGGTTGAAAGAATTTGTTATACTTTGGTAAGTTCTCAAGTCACTGGTACAGTTTACTGAATTTCTTTCTTTGATTACATCAGGATCTTCAACTCTCCTCTTTAACTTCGGAGTTACATTAGGTAAAAGTACATCAGAAGGAACAGAAAGTTTACCAACAGATTAGGAATAGGCAGACAAAGAGGAGTCACGGAAGGAGAAAATGACTCATCAACTTGACCACTTTACACTGAAATCGTATCACCTTTGGGAAGTGGATTCTGAAGTGTTTTCGTTTTTTATTTTAATGTTTATCTCAAAAAAAACATTTTGAGAGGGAGTACGAGTGCGTGCGTGTGCTAGCCTGAGTGGGGGGAGGGAGAGAGAGAATCCCAAGCAGGCTCCACGCGGTCAGTTGCAAAGCCCCAAACAGGGCTCGTTCTCACAAACCATGAGATCATGACCCGGGCCGAAATCAAGAGTCAGATGCTTAACTGACTCTCTGATAGTGAATGGGTTCTATGCTGTTCTTTGAGTGTGTGATAATACTGGCCAGTGAAAACTGGACCTTTAGGATTTAGAACTGTTAGTAGGCTAGGGAGAGCTTAATAGAGGGCGAAGGGGGAGTAATGGAATTTGGGGAGGGGTGGGGAAGAAGGGACAACTAAAACTCTCCAAAGCCAAGGAAACAAAGTTCTAACCTTAGAAAGATTATACAAATTTTATTAATACACCGACTAGTTAGAAATAAATGATTACAAAGAGAAGATGTCCTATATGAGTCTATGTTAAGAAATTGATAATTATCAGCGAAGCCAAAGGAACCACAGATAACAGGGTGTAAACCATCTTATAATCAAAACCGACAAATTCATCAGCATTATAAGGCTGCAGTAAAAAAGAATCATTTCATACCAGAGGTTATGCCTTTTCTGCTCCACATTTATATTGTATGCTCCCTATACTGAAATTCCTATTAGTGATGAAAATATTATTTGACAATATAAGCAAAACAAAATTAGCAAAGGATTATGTGAGTTTCATAGACTTTGTGCACCCCTCTAAATATGAATAGCATAGTCTGAAAGTATGAAAAAATCATTAAAATACATATATTTGCCAAGTCTAAAACACCTGTATTATATAATACATTCTATTTTGGTGCATAAAAGAATGGCTGGCTGGCACATTAGGTCAATAAATATTTGTTACATGGCAATGAGTGTGAGACAAAGGCGAGATCGCTATAGCTAGAAAAATTGCAGTTTTCATCTGGGAGAGTCCAGAATTAACTAGAATTGCCATCAGCACTACCTCCACGTGAAAACTTGTTTCTTTTCTACCTACAGTGCAAATTTAAGACTTTAATAGCACATTGTAGCTAAGAGAGAAACAAGCTACAGTTCTCTCTAAACCTCCACAAAATCAGGATTGATATTCTAATCAATCCCAGAATGGGCTCTGAAGATACCTCAGGTAGCAAAGTCCAAGTCTTTCAATTCATTGCTCAGACTTGGCCCAGAGAGGTTAAATGATTTACTTGAGGTCACACAGCAGAGCAGTAATTACAATTCTACTCCTGATGACTTCCATCCAGTATTTTGTCTCATGAATGTTTTATGAGACACCAGAAGTCACAGGCAAGATATGAGGGAATGCGAGAAGAAACTACTCTATTCGCCTGACGATAAATTTACCACAGCGATCAATGTTTCAAAAAAACTCGGTTCCAGAAAACTCCACAAACAAAATTGTCTTTATAGGCCATTAAAAGAATGAAAATTTGGCCTTAGAGATGGAAGAAAAAAATTTTAAGAGAAGACAGCCTCAGGATCTTTATATTGAAGGGCTCACGTCTAACCATGGTATTCTATGTTTTTTCCAAAACTACTGATCAGTTATCCAATTTTACAGATCTACATCGAATTCCTTTAAAAAAAAAAAAAACAAACTCTCAAAACAAGAAGCCTATGATGAAGGAAAAAATAGTGCAACTTAGAACTGTATCTCTGGATAAATAAAAATGCCTTATTTTGCATCTTTGGAATAGATAAACTTTAGGCATGGCTGTTTTATCTGGATTTCTGTGTATAATAATTATTCATAAATTCGACTTTAAGAAATCAAGAATAGAGAGAAAAGTGGCCAAAATTAGTAGCTTTACTCTCTTGTTTTGAAGCATTACACTCAACATTTCAAGTCACTAACAGTCAGAGGAAATAAATTTAAAAACCATACAAACGTATTAGAAATTTTTTATTTCATGTTTACCTTTTTAAATACTAACAACTAAAAATCACTGATTTCATCCTGATACTTATAAATATGGGGGAACAAAGGACTTTTTTCCTAGTATCTTGTCACTCTTAAATTTGATCTAAATGCACAGAAAGAAAAAGAGGGTGTTAACAGGTAAAAAATATTCCATAAAATGAATGGAGGATTTTTAAGCAAACAGAAGCACTTAAAAGGTTATAAGCCTACCAAACCGAATATGACTTAAGTCCACACAATTGTTGAAAAAAAAAAAAAAAGAAAAGAACACTCAGAACAGTGAACAGGAAAATTCCACACCGACTTACTATTAGAGAAGGCTTATTTTTGAAAATGAATGTATCTGTAAGTGCTCTTTGTTGCTATGAGCAACATTCTTACAACCGCATTCTATTGAATCAGGTCATGATTACCTTTAAAGAGACCCTGCCATTCTAGAGAAGCCCTTTTTCTTTCATTCAGGATTTCTAAGGAAATGGTTTTCATCTTCAGCAACTAAACATCTGGCTTCTTGGTTTGTTTTAAGGAGCAGAATGGGAAAAGAATGAATCACCATGAAGCAGATCAGGTTAGCAATTCTTTCCTATTTCAAAAAAAAAGTTATAGTCTCCAAAAATTTTTCCTTGAGAAAATGAGTAATTCAAAATGCACTGGTCATTACAGATCAGGGATTTTCAAATATGTCTAATGACCATTCACACGAAATCTCTCATGTTTGCTTTCTAACCTCTTACATACAAGCTGTTTAATTAACTATGATTCCACAAAGTAAAAATGCAGGACGAGAACTAGTAGAAATTATTCAGGTTCCACCACCAGGCTTTCTAAGTTTTCCTATCACAAAGGCAATTAAATAAATGTTAATGTGGGGGGGTTCCTCTCTTTGATTCTTGGAACAGACTCTTCTATTTATCCCTATCCTACTTACTGGCCAAAGAGTTTAATTATTTATTCCTTTGCCCCTCTGCTCACTTACACTGGTTTCCTTAAATACATCCTAACAACAAGAAAGAAGACTACTATTAATTCCATCACCACTAGATATTGAGAGCTTATTAGAGGTCAGATACTGTACACATGCCTTGCATGTCTTTCAAAGTCTACTATGGTATTTGGTATTATCATGTCAATTTTACAAGTGAGAAACTGAGGCCACAGAGCTAGCAAAGAGCAAACCCAGGATTTGAACCCAGGTTTATCTGACGAAGCCTAAAATCTCCACGAAGGTGTGAAAACTACCCTTATTTACCCTTTGGATGTATGATGATCCAAAACGTCTAGTTTCACCGTTCCCCATGTATTAATGGCTTCCATTGTATCTATAATTTTAAAACGAACACCTTGCTGGAGCCTTGGCTGTGTGTGGCCCCTCCCTGCCTTCGCAGTTTGACCCTATGCTACTCTACGCCTTCCTTTCTGAGCTCTGGAGATACTGACCTTCTTTGGATTCATTTCACACAAAGGGCTTACTCCTGCTTCAAGCGCTTTGCACATTCTGTTCCCTGTGCTGGCAATACTCTTTCTCCTAACTCATTCTTTAGCTTACAAGTCATTGCCTGAACTCAACCTAAATTAGCTCTCCCTTTTCAGCTCTCAAGACATCCTGAACTTTTTATTTATAGGCTTTATCTCCATGTGTAATGATTAGCATCTCTCCCTCCCTGGACTGTGAACTCTCCCAAGACAGAGACTGACTTTATTCCATCCAAGCTGCATCTCCTGCGTCTAGCACAGTGTCGGGCATGTGACCTAAACAGATATCCAGAAAAGCCCCTACAGACTGGGAAGAAGAAAGGCCTCTGATGATTTTGTCATCTTCACCTAATATTATTCCTAGGTGTGCCCAAGTGAACGTTACCTGCGTGGGAGCTGTCACCCTTTAAAAAAACTGTTTTCCACAAAATGTAAAGAGAGATGATTTCAGCTAAGCCACAAGTCGCAAACATCTCTTTATACTAAACACAGCTACCTCTAGAACACTGCAATTTTAAATAATTTTAACAATAAATAGGATACAACCGCAAATAAATCCTTTGAAGAAACACAGCAGAACACATATATCCAAATTAGCTGCCTTTCGAATGCATCGTTCCAGGGGCTGTGCCATGGCTGCCTTAGCACTACGACTGCTCTAGACATTGCCAAAGCTCCTCTCTGCTAACTGCCTTTAAAATCAATTTACTAACCAAACAAGAAATTCTGCCTCCTCACTTCATGGTGACAAGTCATTATCCCTTAGTTGGCACTGTCTGCCCCCTGCTCCCATGCAGGCGTGACACCCTCAGCTTAGCCCCCACCACTGAGCTTGAATGATTCCCATCCCCCAACGCATGGGCGTTTGGCCAGGAGCATAAAGACTCTCGGCAGATCTGACAGGTTCGGTCGGCCTATGGAGGAAGGGGACAGAAGAGACCCTTTCAGAGACCGCACCAGACTGAGTGCTTCCCCAAACTGGCATTGTCAAGGACACAGGTGGGGCACACACGCTGCCATTAGTGACCAGCCAGGAAATGGGAACTGACTGCAGAGGGTGTTGCTCCTTACAGGAAGCCAAGTGAGGTCTCCGCATCGGCCAAAAGGGGCCAGATTTCAGTCCTCTCTGTGTCCTCCTTGCTTGGTGGGAGTCCTTTCACACCTCGGAGTTTCCATACATGTCTTTTCCCCCAAATGGAGCAAGCATAGCTTCTCACTGCTCCGCTGGGGGACACTGATTTTCTTTCCTATGAAACCCACTGTACTCAGTGCGTACTTCAGAATTTAAAATGATCGGGGTTGGGGGGAGGGAGGGAGGCACACAGAGAGCAAAAAGGATTCTTAGGACAGTGAGACTACTCTGTATGATTTATAATGATGGGTAGATGTCATTATAAAGTTGTCCAAACCCACAGCATGTACAATCTGCTATAGACTGAATGTCTGTGTTCCCCCAACATTCCTGTGTTGAGACAGAATCCCCAACATGATGGTATTTGGAGGTGGGGGCTTTATGAAGTGCTTACATCATAATCCCTCACAAATGGGATTAGTGCCCATATAAAAAAGACCCTAGAGAGTTCCCTTACCCTCTCAGACATGTGGGGACACAGACCAATGCCTTGATCTTGGATTTCCCATCCTGAACCGTGAGAAATAAATTTCTGTTGTTGATAAGCCATTCAATCTATGGTATTGTTTTAACAGCCAGAACTGACTAATACAATGACCAAAAGTGTGTCCCATTGTAAACTATGGACTCCAGAGGTAATAATGATATATCACTATAGGTTCATCAATTGTTATCACTCTGGTGGGGGATGTTGATAATTGGGGAGGCTATGCATGTGCTGGGACAGGGGGTCCCAGGGGGTCCCTGGGAAGGGAAATCTTTATCCCTTCCTCTCAGCTTTGCCATAAACCTAGAAACATTCTAAAAAATAAGTTCTATTAGCAAAATCCCCTGTGTCAAAGGTCTTATTTAAAAGAACAAAGATGAGGACACCTGAGTGGCTCAGTTAGTTAAGTGTTCAACTCTTGGTTTTGGCTCAGGTCATGATCTCACGGTTCGTGCGTGTGAGCCCCACATAGGAGCCTCCTTGAGATTCTGTCTCCCTCTCTCTGCCCCTCCCCAGCTTGTTCTCTCAAAATAAATAATAAAAGAACAAAAAATGAACTTAAAGATGACAGAAGAATTTTCTGGGGTGTCACGTAATATATGACTTCCAAATAACCTTGTGAGAAATGTCTATTTACTCCATTCCCTGTGGCCTGTCATGACTGGGTTCTGAAAACAACAGGCCCTAGAAGGTCAGGGTCAAAGGAAGTAGTTGCAACCTCAGTCAGTCGAGAATTCAAACAATGTATCTATTTGAAGCAGGTCTGGCTACACAATTTGTGCAAAAGGAAAATGTGGGGCCCCCTGTCCCTAAATTACTAAGAATTTGAAACAGTGAGGGCAGAACCTTAAACCAAACGTGGGGCCTCTGACGGCACAGGATGCAAGTCCCCGAAGCCAGACCTGAGATGAACCAGATAAACATCCCCAAACTTCCCGCGTGCATTCGGTTCGCATTCTTCCTACTGAAACATTTGTGTATTGTGTCAAAACTGTATGTGGTAGGCTGTTGCAAAAACAAACCAACCATCCCCTTTGCCTCTTTCTTTAATTTTTTAACCAAAGTAAAAACATGCTCATCGGTTTAACAGTCAGATGGTACTGAGTGTCGTTTAATGGAAAAAGAAACACAGCAGTCCCTCCTGCCACACGTCTCCCAACTGGATTCCTACTTCCCACCAGAGGTGTACGTTTTTAACTGAGCAGTTTCTTCTGACATTTGTCTCCGGGATTCTAAATACGTATGACTTGTGTGTATCATTTATTGATTTCCTGTTATGTGGGAGGCATATTACGCCACCTTTACTCATATCACATCCTCCCCTCGCCAATTTGGTTCCATGTCTGTTTGGGGATTGTAATCAATATTCAATGCATATATGATTCAGTCCACAGTGGAGCCAAATGGATCACGTATCTTTTCCTGTGCAACGTTTCATATCCCCCCACCTCCCCCTGGGGGATGACTGCCTCATTTCTACAGACGCTTTGGTTTTTAAGTAACTATCACTAGCTCTTGTTAATCCAAAGTATGAAAACTCTTCCCATATATGGTTAAACACATCAGGTAATCAATCAGTTCTCTCTTGAAAAACAAAAATGCTTAAGATCATGTCCACCCATTCCTTTTCTGTAACACCTGTTATTCAACCACTGAGTCTTGTGGAGGGAGACATTCTCTAATTTCTTTTCTGCACTATCTTACACTCCTCTTCTTTAGATAATTTTACTTTTTCGGAAAATTCCTCATATTTAGTTATCCAATCATTCCACTACATTTCTTTATTTGAAGGATATTTTTATTTTATTATTTTCATTATTATTATTATTTTTGGTGTTTATTTATTTTTGAGAGACAGAGCATGATCGAGGGAGGGGCAGAGAGAGAGAGAGAGAGAGAGAGGGAGACACAGAATCTGAAGTAGACTCCAGGCTCTGAGCTGTCAGCACACAGGACTCAAACTCATGAGCTGTGAGATCATGACCCGAGCTGAAGTCAGACACTTAACCAACTGAGCCATCAGGCGCCCCTATTTTATTTTTCTAAAGTAAGCTCTATGCCCAGTGTGGGGCCTGAACTCACGACCCTAAGATCAAGACTCACATGTTCTACTGACTGAGCCAGCCAGGTGCCCCTATTTTGGTATGTTTTTAATTTCCCAAAGAACTTGCTTATTCTGACTGCTTCTTAAAAAAAAAAGTATCCTGTTTTTTTTCTTAATAAATCCCCTCTACATGCTCATCTCTTTGAGGCACTTAAGGAACTTTTCTTCTGATTCCTGGAAGGTATTTCTTCCAAGATTCTTTTTTCTCAAGATGGTCACGTTGCAGACATTCCTCACAGGCCTAATGCTACTGTTTGCCATTTGTACTTATGAGGGAGGCACTAAAACTCAAATGGGAAGTTTTGTGTGCAGCAAAGGACTTGCTGACTGGTTAATTCCACTGACTGGTGATCAGCTCAAGACCTGTATTTCATTAGGGGACCAAATGTTAATATCCATAGACCCTTCTGGGGGAAATCACTTTTCAACAAAACAAAACAAAACAAAACAAAACAAAACAAAACAACAAACAAAGCAAAACTCTCCTGCCTGGAAGAATTATACCTGACCAGTAAACTGCAAAGCCAAGTGGCAGAGGGGTCTGCCTGGGAGTTATAGCGAGTGGTTTCACTTCAACAGAACTGTTTTTAGTACACTTCACTATGGGCCCATTCCACTGAAAATTCGGTAGGTCATGGGTGGAATTTCCTTAACTTATTCTAGAGATTTGTTAATGTCTCTCTTTCTGTTACATCCTTTCCTTTTGTGTTTGTTCCTGAGGGTCTATATGTGTTCCTTTACTTCATTTTCCTGTGTTTGGGGAGAGAGCAAATACTAAATACCCATGCTGACTCTGCACCTTTCAACAGAGTTCTCCCTTTATTTCAGACTTTACTGTTTGCTTCTATATATATTTCCTTTGAGAGAGAGAGAGGGCGCAAGTGAGCAAGGGGGAGAGAGAGAGAGAGAGAGAGAGAGAGAGAGAGAGAGAGAGAGAGAATCCCAGGAAGGGAAGAGGAAAAGAGGGGTGGGAGGAGAGAGAGAGAAGCAGGGCTCACCCGATGTGGGACTTGAACTCATGAACTGTGAGATCATGACCTGAGCTGAAGTCAGATGCTTAACAATTGAGTCACCCAGGCGCCCTGAATATTACTTTTAAAATACTAAAATGCTCACAGATGACAGGCTTCTGATTTTTTAAATCTAATTGTTTGATCCTGCTGCGAAACCATAAGAAAAAAAGGCACAGTCCTGTGAGGTCTTCTTGGGCAGGGGAGCTTTTCTTTCCTCTCTGTCACTGCCACCTTCATTAACTCATACAGTAATGTGTTCATACACAGATGACCTACTTTGAAGGTCACCTACAGATAATCTCAAAATCTCAAGATCCTAGATACCCCCATGACTGCATATAACTGGCCTACTTCCTCATTTACTTTTTGTTGGCACAAGTCTAAGGACTCTGGCTACTTTTCATGTTAGAACCATCCAACCGTGGTGAGAAAGGCAAATCTGTTGTAAAAATCAATCAAAAATATAAAAATATCCTCAAATTCAGTTAAAATATTTTCGGATATTTGTTTCCCTGCAATGAAATTAAGAAAGGAGAATCAACAAAAATACTACCTTCTGGGTGCACCTGGCAGGCTCAGTCAATAGGGAACACAACTCTTGATCTTGGGTTTATGAGCTCGAGCCCCACTCTGGGCATAGAGATGACTTATAAATAAAATGTTAAAAAATAAAATAAAAAGTAAATAAAACAAAACAAAACACTACCTTTGAACATTTGGATCTTACAAACTTTAATAGTAATGATTACCTGAAAATTTATTTGGGTACACAAGCAACCTCTTTAGGTTCTGAGTTTAGATAGAAAATGATTTTCAAGTAAGAGTATTTGAAAATTTGACTCTCCTCTGCCCTCAACAAACGGGGAATGGAATTAAGACATTCTATGAAAGACTTTACATCCATATTTTATAACTTCCCAGTATCCTGTTTAAGTCAATTAATTTAGAAAAATTTATAAATTGTTTTTATTCTTCAGTAGAATTTATAAAATATACTATGTTTACCTCACATAAAATCAAGAAGTGGAATCAAAAGGCAGAAAATGGAATGGAATCTCTCTTTTGAGTCTATTCATCTGTCTTTTGAAGGCATGTGTCAGGTTAGTAATTAAGATGTTGAGTACAGTGCATATCTTTCCATTAGTGTATATCTCTCCATTTTAGGTGTAATCACCTATTACATTAAAAAATGACTACTATCAAGCAACGGTACAAAAATGAAAGTTTATTAACCATTTCTACCACCTTCAACAGCTATTAGAAATGACTACAACTGGAATGGCAAGCGTGGGGGGAAAAGGCAGAAGACAGAGGTACGATAATTATGCAAATCCTCAATATTTGACTACGTAGCTATGATCTTCAGTATCTCCCAAACCTCCCAAATTCTTGGTTCCAAGAATTCCTATTGCAGGACACAGTCTCTCATTCATTCATCTTGGCATCAGTATTCACTATTCACACTTCCTTTCCATTCTGGTACATTTACCCTTTGGGTACTCAAAAAGATCTCTCTGGAACCTGTCACTTTCTAAGTTAAGACATGTCCTTTGTAAAAAACCTTTTAAAGAATTTTAGTGGGTTAATGATCTAACATCCACTGGAATGTACTGTAAACTATTAATAATATTTGAAACTGTATTCTTTCACTTAGAATATAAATATGTAATATAAATATATGTAGGGGAAATATATGTAGGTAATCACTAACTGAAAAACTGAATGTGTGATTTTCTCGGTTTTTCATAATCAGCTGATAAAGGCCAATTACAGAACAGAAAAATTACTTGGGAACATGAAACAGTCAAATATAAATCAACCGAAAGAGACCAATTTACAGGGTTTGACCAAATGATGGCTAAGCTAGTGCTTACTGGCATAAAGCACACTGCCCAAGACATCACAAGGATAGCCTAACCATCTATTTATACTCTAATCCGCTCTTCCAGTGTCAATTTCAAAAGGCCAAATTCAAAATACTTTCAACTATCAAAACAAAAGTGTATTCTAATGAGAGAAGAGGTATTTATCAGCAGAGATTGCATTTTAAAAATAGTAATATCCCACTAATTGTACAGTTGCTCATTTGTGTACCTCTCTGTAACACTGTAAGTTTGTATCTATACTGAATCACTTTTATACTGACTAGCCAAGATTGCTCTTCCAAAGAATCCTTTGGCAAACATGTCACGTGTATAACCATTTAGTTTAAACACCTCTATATCTGGATTCACGTATTAAATTTGCTTAAACTGTGGAGGTAAACTGGAATTGTGGAATACAATTACTTTGTCAATAAAGTATATGAGGGGTTTGGTTTTGAATCAAAATTGATGGGCCTGTCTTAACAAAATATAAATACTCCTGAAAAGTTGGATACACCACAATTTTCCTCATGATTATCACAACAATATACCTAAGCTGCTTCTATTTTATTTATTTATTTATTTATTTATTTATTTATTTATTTATTTACAGTGTGTGTGTGTGTCTGCAAGCAGGGGAGGGACAGAGAGAGAGGGGGCGGGGAGAGAAAGCGTGAGAGAGAACCTCAAGTAGGCTCCATACTGCTAATGCAGAGCCCAATGCAGGGCTCTAACTCACAAACTAGGAGATCATGACCTGAGCCAAAATTAAGCGTTGGATGCTTAACCAGCTCAGCCACCCATGTGCCCCACAAAAGTATACCTATGCTTCTTAAGGAAAAAAAAGAAATTCCTGTCTCTAGGCAAAACAATCTTACTTGAGGACATAGCAAACCTTTAAAACACCAATTACTTTAAGGTTATTAAAAACAATTGCCTAACCACTTGCCATTAACTTTTCATCCATGGCTCCATTCCTTTGCAAAGATAAATGTTACTTTTTGAACATTACTTTGCCAATTTTTTTAATGTTTATTTATTTTTTAAAGACAATGGGAGACAGAGAGAGCATGAGCAGGTGAGAAGAGAGACAGGGAGACAGAATCCAAAGCAGGCTCCAGGCTCTGAGTTGTTAGCACAGAGTCCGATGTGGGGCTTGAACCCATGAACCGTGAGATCATGACTCAAGCAAAAGTGTGATGCCCAACCGACTGAGCCACCCAGGTACCCTGCCATTGTTTCTTTATAAAATGAACATGCTGCTAAAACTGCATAGTTAATCATCTTGGTTAGAATTATCAGTGATCATCTATATATTATTTGTAGCAGGTAAAAGTGACATAAATAAAATTGTTTTAGAATTTCCTTGATTTAATAAGATTTTCAATTCTTGGTGGGCGATCCCTTTTGATTCAGGCACTGAAAGCCTGGGTCTCAGTCTTCATTCCTAAGAAATCAGGCTTAAATAAAAGATTTGAAAATTTTGCATATTTTCAAGCACAAGTGTAAGAAAAAGCTTAATGAGCTAACCCAATGCCCCTATTCCCACTCTAGGAACATTGGAACATCCTGAACTTTCAAAAGAGACAAAGCCTCACAGTTGGTGGATTTCCAGTCACAACATGTAGAAAGGAGGGTCATTTTAAAGAGGCTCAGGTATTCTTCTTGAAACTTTCTGAAATAACCAAAGGAGAAGCCCTTGCCAGATCTGACTTTAAGGTATACTCTGATCAAGGTTATCATTCTGGTACCACAAAAGTATAACTTCAACATTCCACTTCCATAAGCATTTATCCTAGGCCTCTCCTTCCCAACATAGGGCATGCAACACAGAAACAGTATGTGTGATAGAAAAACAAAATCTAAAAGCAAGAACATTATATTTATTGATTAAAAAATATTTATTTATTTTTGGGAGAGTACAGGTGGGGTAGGGGCAGAGAGAGGGGGACAGAGGATCCAAAGCAGGCTCTGTGCTGACAGGCTGATAGCAGCGAGCCCGATATGAACCGCGAGATCATGGTCTGAGCCCAAGTCGGATGCTCAACTGACTGAGCCACCAAGGTGCCCAATATTTATTGAATTTTTAAAAGTCTGGTATGCTAGTGTTACCAAACATTCTAGCTCACGAATACATTAATGTTAGTAAAATATATCTTAGCTCACAAGACTGATGTAAAGAAAACTACTTTATAAACACAAAGCAAATATTAACAGAAACAGAAAAACATAAGTACACCGGGAGATGAAGAAAATCAGATCAAAATTTTTAAATTTGAAATTTTTAAATTTGAAAATATACCACGTGCCAGACACATATAGAAGCACAAAAAATATCAAGCCCTTTACATATATTATTTTTTTTAAAGAAAATTAAAGAGGAAACTGATTTCCAGAGCATTAACTTAATGAAACCACAGAGTAGTGAATGGCAAAGCAAAAACCCAAACTCAAGACTACTTAAAATCTGTGTCCTTAAGTCATTTATAGGTGTTTTTAAAAATAGGCAAAGGGCAATGAGATGGAATTGTTTTTACGTCCCAGCCTTCAGGAAGAATGTTGGTTCAAAACAATAATTTCAAATATAAACAGAATCTTTATATATACAAAATTAATTTTATTTTCATTGGGAAACAACAAACATCATTTCAGTTGGCTTTAACTTTGATGTTCTACCATTTTGGCAATGACAGATATTTTAGTTTATTCAACTGGAAAAAAAATATGAGCCATTCACATCATCACAAAATACTGTCATTCCACACCCACAGCTACACTAAAGTAACAGAAACCATCTTGATTTCAAATATTCTGGTCACTGTACAAACATATCAATGGAGATTTCCTGTAAATCCAGTAGTTAAGGGTCCAAATCTCTTACAGGAGGTGACACAAAATTTTGTTAGAAGATCATGGTTTCAATTTTTAGTTCAAAAAATATGGACACTATACACAAATATTATATATAAGATAAATGTCCTTTATATATAATGATGGGGAAATGGGAAGTGTAAATGAGGAGGCAGGTTGATCAAAACCTCCCCAAGTCGCATTGCTTCATACTCCAATTGCCTTTGAGCTATCTACCACCCGTGCCACCAAAGTCCCTCATCCAAAGGTCTTCTTCTCAACATGAATCCTAAATTCCCTCAGGTTCATTTTGGAAGGAAAGCAACACCATTAAGATAATGCAAAAAGAAGTGTAATTTTTTTTCAGTAGGAGTTAAACGTATGGATATAATGCAATTTCATAAGTAAAAGTTAAAAGAGGAATTTCAGTGTAAGGCAGGGAAGGATTTGTGGAGGTGGCTGAAGACTTCCAGAACCCCTTCAAATAATATTCCTCAGATGTTGCTGAAAGTCTTAGTAAATCATGTATGGCCCTCCAGATCAGCCTCCTGTTTACCAATTCAGCTCCACCTCCCCATTTTTCCATCTTTAAATTGTTGACTCCAGTAGTTTCAAATGTACAAGTTTATTTCATTGAAATATACCGCTATCTCTCCCTGTCTGTAATAATCCTCTCCCCTTGCTATCCTGTGACCCAGCAGGAACATCACCCTGTAGTTACACCAATTCTACTCTAGTTTAGTTAGAAGCCTTTTCTAGATGGTCCTGTAACACCTGTGTTTGTCTCTCTAGTGCTCCGTATTACCTTACATTGTAATAGTATTTCAGGCAAGCTTAGGATTTCCTTGTGCTTCAGTGACTAGCACAGTGTTTGGCATAAAAGAGTCCTCTATAAATATTTGCTGCACAGATGAATTTATAAATAAAGTTATGGCAAGGGCTACTCCAAGAGAAGGCAAGAAAGAGATATGTCTTTATTTTATTTTTTAATGTCTATCTATTTTTGAGAGAGAGAGAGAGACAGAGACAGAGAGACAGAGGACCCGAAGCAGGCTCTGCACTGACAGCACAGAGCCCGATGCGGACTCAAAGTCACAAACCACGGGATCGTGACCTGAGTTAAAATCAGATGCCAAAGATATGTCTTAAAAGTATACTACGTTTTTGGGGCGCCCGGGTGGCTCAGTCAGTCAGGTGTCTGACTTCGGCTCAGGTCATGATCTCACGGTTTATGAGTTTGAGCCCCACGCAGGGCTCTGTGCTGACAGCTCAGAGCCTACAGCCTGCTTCAGATTCTGTGTCTCCCTCTCTATCCCTCCCGTTTGCTCTCTCTTTCTCAAAAATAAACATTAACAATTTTTAAATAAACATTTTTATATATTTATAGGAAGAGACTTGCATCTAACAGAAACATTCTTATTCACTGAGATCTATCCATTCAAAAACCTAAAGGGCTGGTAGACTAGAAAGCTGTGGCAATGAAGCTTTTCATCATCTTCCCTATCCATTTTTATAAGAAAGTCCACTCACAATGTCATAAGTAGGAGATAAACTTTGGTTAAAACTATTAACTAAAACTAAGTACTGGAGTCAACTGGCAGTTATGCAACAAAGAAGAGTGATTGAAATTATATTTTGCTTCCAGCTAGCTGGGAGGTCTACATACCAAAACTGGGTTGGCAGCTTTTAGTTGTTGAGAAAGTCCTACAAATATTCTGGAAAAACCAGTGGGTGGAATTCAGGTCCTCAGTAACACAGCTTTTACTGTCAACAGGTGAAACGCAAAGTTGAGAAACCAAGTATCATCATACTGGAGTCATGTGCTTCACACTCAATACCCTGAATTTAAAAAAAAGAAAAAAAAAAGCACGGAATCCTAATAGTCCTATTTAAACTTTTAAAAGGAAAAAAAAAAAAATGAAGTTACTGATGTCAGTTAGGTCAGTTAGGAAAGGGCAAGGCAGGAATCTACTTAACCATCTTAATCTCCCCTAAGCCTTCCCTACTCCTACAGCCATCTAGCAATGCTAATGTTCTTAATTTATAAACTTGCATTTCACATTTTCAAATGGATCCATGTCAAATAAAACCAGTAACAATAATAACAACAAAAAAGCCGACTTTCTTTTATAATGTATCTATGTAAATCCCTTCATTTTCTGCAAAGCCCCAGGAAGTAGTCTCCATTTAAGTGAAACTTATCAACTACTGTTTTCAAACAGTATTTAAAAAAGAATACCATTAACCATTAACTAGCAGCAGCAACATCAGATACTGATTTCTGACTGGTAAAGGAACCCTGCTTAGTAGATAAGCATATAATACCAGCTGATATGGGTAAAAGCATGTGTTTTCTTACTATAAATTCAGAGGCAATCAATTGGTTGTCTAAAACTAAGACTATAACTTTGAATCTAAGATGTAGACTATGCCTTTTTCTTCTCCTAAGATAGTTTTATAGTATCTAGAAGTAACCCAAATTCCAAGGATTTACAGAAAACATACTCCTTTGAGAAATTTCTTACACTTCATCTAGTTTCGAAATTACCTGACAAGACAAAACAGGAAGACCAATCTATGAATAAGGTCCTCATGGCCAAAGTCCAAATTTTGTTTTGTTTTGTTATCAAGCATCTCCAAGCTGGGCACTCTTCCTAGGCGTGGGGGATACAAGGATGATGTTCAGGGTCCAGTCCCAATGCTGAGCAAGCCAGGACACAAATGAAATGTAATAACCATATGAAGTAAAAGGCTAGGTGGCAGTAAGCAGAAGGAATTCACTTACCAGAGGGATAACCAACTGCTTAGGGGAGCCAGACAGCGTTCTGCATGGGAAGTGACATTAATTGGGGCTCAAGGATGCATAGCGAGAAGGGCATTTCTGGCAGAGCCACAGAGACTTGACATGTTTGAGGTGTTTTCTTCTACACTAATCTCCCACTCCACACAAATCACAGCCACTTACTTTTTACGTTTTTTAAGATTTTATTTTCTTAGAACAGTTTTAAGTTCATAGCAAAATTGAGAAGTACAGACAGTTCCCATATACCCTCTGCCCCCACACAAACATAGCCTCCCACGTTACCAACATCCCCCACCAGAGTGGGACATTTGTTAACCTACAATGACACATCATAATCACCCCAAGTCCACAGTTCGCACTAAGGTTCACTCTTAGTGTCGTACATTCCATGAGTCTGGACAAACATATGCTGACAAGTATGAACCACTATAGTATCACACAGGGTATTTTCACTGCCTCCCATCATCCTCCTCATATCACCACTGCTTGGCCCTCCACGGGAAAAAAATTGCTTAAGAAATGTATGCAGCCAATGAGGACCAATGATCAATACTGAGCTATTTATTATTTCAAAATTTGACCAAACTTCTATTAACCAATGGATCTTCATATCTGTTAGCAATGTGTCAGAGGTGGTCAAGTAATTTTCATGGACTATCAGGCAAAAAAAAAAAAAAAAAAAGCTACTTAGTAGAATTGAAAGAGAGGTCTCAATAAATTTCCTCAGTTAGTAAAAACACCATTTTCCTTTTATATTCTGAGTCATTGTTCCCACTGCCTTACTGATAACCTCTAGATTGCAGGAACTCTGTCTTTTATATATTAAGGTCATAGAATCTCTACAGACCCTGATGCTAAGTACCAAGTGATTAAATTATTCATTTTAATGAATGGAAGTGGATCCATAAAGACCCTTCCCAACCCAGCCCTAGTTATTACCTTCCTAACTCATTCCTGGTCATTTTTTTCTCCTCCTTTCACATACTTCTCTTCTCTTCCCCTCCTCCTTCCCTTTCCTTCCCTGTCTCCCACATATGCACACACAATATGAATGTGGCTTTTCAAAAACAGGCTGTGCATTTTGATCAAGAGTCTGAGAAACCTAGTTCCCCAGCAATAATAAAGAACAGTGAAATTACACAAACAAAAGGCATTGCTCAGCACTTTCATTTAAATATAGCCAACCAAGAAAAATCCACTTGGGGATTCAACATAAAATACAGTAACTGTCCTTTCAGAAGGTGGACAATTAGTCTGCATGTGATCTGAATGGTATACCTATGCCACTGCTCTCAGTGAAGACAGATCGGCACAGGCATCTGAATGTTACTTTTATTACACTGCCTTTCCAACAAATAAGCTTTAGGGATGATTATATTCCAGCATAGCTCTAAGTTATCAGACATCCTGAGAATGAATGAGTGGAAGTCAAAACTAATTCCGAGAGTACATTCACATTTCAGGGCCATATGCTTCTTTACAAGATGCAGAATGGCTTTCACATCATCAATGTGGACAATGAACCAAATTACTTAAAGTATGCATTTGTTAAGCATATGAGTATACTTTACATATATACTTTTTAAATATTTTTATACTTTAAAGAAAAGATAATTAGAAATTGGCCTTGTAGAGAATTTTTTTTAAAGCCTACCAGTTTACAGATCTGGAACTCTTTCCTTCCACTTGCAGAACTAATAAAGAGAGGTACTTTGTTGACAATGTTATTTGTTGCAGGTTAAATATATATATATACGATATATATGTATCATACATATATATCATATATATGTATCATATATATGACATATATATATATCTCTTTTAAAATGACAGAATGGTTAAGTGTATGGTTGTTGATAAAACTTTCAGTTGAAAACAAAATTTTTTTGTGGGGTTGGGTGTTGGGTCAGGTATCATTTCAAATAAGGACTTCTTATTTAATTTCTTCCTGGTTAACTACACCACATCACGGGGCACCTCGTGTGTTTTAAATACCAAGGACCTTTTTGGCTACTGTGTGGGTAGCAAATTTGGGGGAATAAAACTGGAGGCAGTTCAAAGGCCACTGTAAATGAAAAAGGAAGAGGGTTTGAATGAGGGCAGCAGGATTTTTTTTTTTCTAAGGATACATTTGATATGCAGAGTAGATAGAATCAGTGGACTTTTAATCACAGGATGTGGGGGATGAAGTTGTGGGCAGACTACCAAATTTCTGGCTTGGGTGGTGGTGCTACCAAACAGGATACAGGAAGAAGAGCAGGTTGAAGGGCGAGTTGATGGAGATGCTCCTAAAGACAAATGTCAGGGAGGGAGAGGAGTAGGCCAGGATGGCACTCTGGGCGACACCAAATACCAGGTGTGGGGGCTGAGAGTGAGAGCACGGAGAGGAGCCAGGAGTGGGTGGTGACGTCCCGGCAGCCTGGAGGTCCGGAATTCCAAGGAGCAAAACAAACAATAGTCTTCAATGTGGTAGAAACATCCAGCCACCAAAGAACTGGAAAATGTCTGGTAAGTAGAAAGTAAGATGCACTAAGGACCTTTGTAAAGGCCACTTCAATAAAGTTATAAGAACAAAAGCCAGAGCACGAGTTATGAGGTAAATGAGAGATGAAGGGTAAGGATGCTTGGTGGAGGAGTATGAAACAGAGAAACAGAGTTAAAGAAGGGGTTTGGGTTGGTTGGTTTTTAAAATTGGGTGGTATCTTACCACGAGAGATGGCCAATATTGACATCTGGGTGACCATCCTTTCAAACATTCCTCTGTGTGTGTCTATAGGTGTGTGCATATGTGTATGTAAAATACATATAAAAATACATATAGACATACACATATATGCACAGAATGCAGACATAAAGAATATTTATTGTTGACAAGATTATTAGATACTGATAAAACAAATCATATCTTTATATTTAAACCACCTTTTAAGTTATGAGAATCACCAATACATACACAAAAGGAAGTACAGTCTCCTTGCTAAATCAAAACACAAGTCCTCTATGTGACACACTCTACCCTTTGACAAAACAAATGTTCCTTACTTCTGAGAAACATAGGAAATGGACACACCCAATCCTATTGATTTTTAGAAGATAGGGAGCCATTACCCACTTGGAATGTTTCCAGGGGATTAAAGATACAATCTTAGAAGTAGAGCCCTAGGAGCTCTACCTCTGTGGGCAAACAACCTCCTAGCGAGGGGGTACTGATAATATACACCCAAAGAGTGACACCCAGTGAGTCATCAGAGAGGGGCAAGTTCCACCCTGTGAAGCTTCCACACCTGCCTCTGTCTCACCATGACAAAAAAGAATAACACACAGAGCTCTCTGCTGTGGTGTTGCAATGTCAACAAAGCTGGGAATACTGGTTAAACTGGCCCAGTTGGCTGAAGAGCCACTGGATTTGGCTTGGGTTCACTCTACCAGGAAATGGAACTAGAGGTCAGAATTAGAACATAAAAAAAGGTAGCCCCCAAGGACATCCAGAGAAGAAAGCAGGACATGGGTTGTTACTGCAGAAAGCTGAGTGCTGTGCCAGTTTTTAGGACAGGACACGCCTCCAAGCAGTTTCATTTTGGTTAGAGTTCTGTCCCCTCTCCCTCTCACTCCTACACTTACTGCTCGCATGCCAATTTCCCTCCTGTAGAAGTTTTCCTAGCGGTTATCAGAAGGAACAGGTCTGATAAAGCTTTCTGTATTACTTACTCTCCCTAGTCTGTATACAGCACAAAGATTTAAAAGCATTAATGAATGGTACATCTCCCTGAACAGTAGATAAATATCTGAATTTTTACTTTTAATTAGAGAATGAAAAACCAAACCATCAAATAGCTTAGCTGGAGGAGACACGCAAAATTGCTCTATCAACTTGGAAGATAATACTGTTTCTTACCTATAATGTCAAAACTCAACTCTTTCTGGACATGTTTTAATAAAAGGGCATTTTATCTACTTAGGTAAAAACTAGGTTCCATTTGTGCGGAGAGGGCATTTCTTTCTACCACCTTGGAACAGAGACAGGTATAAAGTCAATCGAACCCTGGGATACAGTAGACGAGACTGGGCGGAACTCAAAGCCCAAAACATGTTCTTGCGGGAGGGGGCATGAAGCGAAGGGGACAGTGAATCACAGGCACTTCCTGCTGGGCACATCACTTCCTATTCTCGCTGGCAGATCACAGAATTCAGGGAACAGCAGAACTCGCAGGTGCCCATGTCCCTCACCTACCTTCACTCACAGACACAAGTGGAAAATGGTGTAAAACATAAACTGAGCTTTCTCTATTCAGGAAACAAGTACTTGATATCATCTTCTGGTTTGGTCAGATTAGTAAAAAAAAAGAAAGGAAGAAAAGGAAAAAAACACCTATATTTTTCTCTTCCTGCACATTTTCTGCAGGAAAAGACGACTCTGACAAGAAACAGTGACGACATGAATTTTCAAGTCTTCAGGGTATATCTTTTACAAGTAAAGCCACCTGAAACTAAGGCATCCAGAAGATGACACCAAAATGGAACAGGTGCCACATAACACGTTCTTGCTGCCCACAAATATCTCCATAAGATTGCTAAGGTCGGTCACTGTGTGTTGTTCTGTTTTTCAACCTTCAGAGATAGAAGAACCTGGTAATTTTCCATCATCTGCTTTAAAGTGGATCAGATTTACTGTCCATGGTGTCCATTTATGGGAAGTCTCTTATAATTACTTTTGTAAATTAGTCTTCAAGGCCTTATAAAACTGCAGACAAGAATTTCGAGAAAAATAAACCTTAAAATGATACCACTGGGATTCACCCTAAATAAACTATGAAAACACAGTGTTCATGATTGATGGAGAATGTGCTCATGGATTTCATTTTGCCAATAAACTGATCTGCTTAAACCAAGTGTGTGATTTCAGCTGCTCTCATTAATAACAGAGATGAGATTGGTTTGAGTTCTTATACGTGAAATGCTTCAGCTCCCGCTGAAGAATATGAACCCAGTGTTCACACACTTATTTCCTATCGAATGTTTCAAACGTGATCTTAAAAGACATAAGGGGGTGCCTGTGACTCTTGATCTTGGCTCAGGTCATGATTTCACGGTTTGTGACACTAAGGCCTGAGGCCAGCATTGGGATTCTCTCTCTCTGTCCCTCCTCCACTCATGCTCACTCTCTCTTGCTCTCAAAATAAATAAAAAACTTAAAAAAAGGCATAGGAAACATTCAAGTCAATTTTAGAAAGATGACACTCTGCTGAAGGTTAAGGGAGGTCACACGGTCATCTTTTCTAGACAGTTGGCCAATTTCATACAGTGTATTCACTTATTACACACCACTCTACTTCTTGCTCTGTATGATAATTAGAGTGCTTCCTTTAATTTGCAGGTTGGTTTTCTAAATACAAGTTTATGTGTTCTTGGATCAATGACTTAACTCTCCACCTACCCTGCAAGTGATATTTCCCTTGTGTGCACATGCCCATACGATAACGTTCTACCTCCAAATACAAAGAACTAATAATACTCCCCTTATGCTAGACTCTTTCTTAATATTCAAGCAAAACAATATAGCTCCAACAAAAGTAAACTGAGCACTAGTTTTAAGCAGTACCTCTGGAGAAATATATATATATATACATATATATATATTTATATTTATATATGCAAATAAATCATATATCGTAAGGGAAGACAGAAAAGTAAAGGATGAAAGATGAAAAGAAAATACTTGGATGATTCTAAAAATAAAAATTTTTGTAAAACATTTGCCTTTGAGAACAACTCTAAATGGTAAATAAGACATGTAGCAATCTAATACTTGTTCACATATTCATTTGTTCAACCATTTAAACATCTACTATGTACCTAGAAAACTGCATGGGACTATGAAGAATGCAAAGAAAAATGAACTACCATATTCAAGAGCTTATAATAAAGTAGCCAGTACAGGTAAAAGGCATTGTATATCCTGGAGCACCAGACACGGTTTCAATAAAGTGCTATGAGACTTACAAGAAGAAACAGCTTTCCTCTCAAAAACAGCATTTGAGGTGAGGGCATTTAAAAGGGCTTCAAAATCAGGTACCATTTATTTTAAGCACAAAAGACACGCACTGTTCCTAAAGAAGGTGCTAAGTATATGGAAAACCAGGAAAATCTAGTTCTACAAAAAGTAATGCTTTACAAAAGTATGGTTCATTATAGTTTGCAGAACTTTTATATGTAATACATTTAATATCATAAACATTATTAACATACTTTAAAATTTGGGACCTGAGAAAGGATGAAGATACTTTTCTGATGTTACAGATCATTAATATAAATTACAGAGGTAAGCACTAGAAGGTATGGCTTTTGATTCCAACTTTAAAACCCACTGCACCTCACACAGTCACCCAAGTGTCTGCACACTTGAAAGAGCAATTCTATTTTCATTTATTTATTTATTTATTTATTTATTTATTTATTTATTTATAGCGAGTGAGTGGGAGGGGCAGAGAGAAGGAGAGAGAGAGAGAATCCTAAGCAGGCTCCACACTGTCAGTACAAAGCCAGATGCAGGGCTTGAACTCATGAACCACGAGATCTTGACCTGAGCCAAAACCAAGAGTTGGACCCTCAACTGATTCAGCCACCCAGGTGCCTGGAAAGAGTGATTCTAAACAATGGTGGAAATGCAAATCCTAAACTATATGGGTTTTTTCACAGATCTGTCTGACTTTGGGGAACCTCCCTATCTTACTCATTCAGACCAGTTACACTGAGTCAAGAATCACTTGGGAAACTCAATCCATTCAAAAGCTGCCAAATGGAGTAATATTTTCCTTCAATTAGATTTCCTGTAGGCACAGCATAATCATGCTAAATATCCTGCCTATCCTTATAGGTGGTCAAACTGGAAATCATTTCATTAAAGGCAATAGTTAGATCCAGTGATTTAGAATTGATTCTAACAGTGAATAGATTTGTGGCACATGTCTGGTTCTTCAATCCAATTTACATGTACTTTTTGGGAAAATGATCAAATAGATTTTGTTAAGATTCAGTACTGACTTCATACGGCCATCCCAGAGTAAGGCCATAATCACTACTGTGTAGCCACATGTGGATTGTCAGGAACCTTAATTTCTACCTATACTTAATGGAATTAAAAAAAAATCTGGCCAATGGGGCGCCTGAGTGGCTCAGTCGGTTAAGCGTCCGACTTCAGCTCAGGTCATGATCTCACAGTTCGTGAGTTCGAGCCCCGCATTAGGCTCTGTGCTGACAGCTCAGAGCCTGGAGCCCGCTTCGGATTCTGTGTCTCCCTCTGTCTGCCTCTCCACTGCTTGCACTCTGTCTCTTGCATTGTCTCAAAAATAAATAAACATTAAAAAAAAAATCTGGCCAATAATCTAAAGAAGTGGTCTCATCATACCTCACCATGTTCAGACAAACGGCTGAATTAGAAGTATGGCACAAACTAATCAGGGTATCTAAAAATAGGTTATTTGGAAGAAATCTGAAAATAAGATCCTTCAGGTAAAGGTAGGAAGGATATTTTAAATATTAAAACAAATCTATACATAACATTTAACATGTTTTCACATGCCAACAAAGAATCACTTGTCTTACTGAATAATGGATGTGTCGACATTTCAAGGCTTAACCTTAAATCTTCATTTAGATCAGGCAAAGATCTCTTACAATGGAAACAATAAGGTGTTCTGGATGCTGTTCTGTACTACTTTGCAAAAAAATACATTTTCCACTTGGTTATTTCTCGAATATTAGAAATGTTATGGATTTTTATAACTTAATCTTATACTTGACCACTAAATTCTGCTATTAATGATAATCTTTGGTTCAGTTGATTTACTGGAATTTCCTAGGAAGACAATCGTAAGATATCTTCCTCTTCCTTTCCAACGTTTGGAATCTTGTTTCCTTTGTGTCTAACAATATAAGCTGCAAAGTAACGGCAACAGCAGCAGAAACTAATCACAGAGAGACACTTGGGATATGCCAGTGCTCTTCTAAACTTGTTAGCTACATATATATATGCTCAATTGGGCCTCACAGGAAGTAAATGAAATAGGTATTAGTATCCCTATTTTATAAATGATGAAATTGAGGCACAGAACGTTTAGGTAACCTATATAAAAGATCGCATAGCCTCTAAGCAGTTGAACCAGGTCAATGAACCACCTTTCTACATTGTTATTTTGGTATGTACAGAACTACTCTAGTTGGGGGGAAAGTTACAAGTTGGTCAGGCCATGGCTATGAACTACCTTTCATACCTTAAAATCCTAAAGCCCAATGTGTTGGTACTAGAAAGTAGGGCCTTTGGGAGGTGCTTAGGCCATGAAGTGCTCTTAGAAGAGACCCCAAGGAGCTCCCTAGCCCCTTCCACCATGTGCAGACACGGTGTGCCCAGCCATCTGCAGCTCAGAAGAGGGCCTTTGCCACAACCTGGCACAAAGATCTGAGCCTTCTCAGACTCCAGAACTGTGAGAAATAAATTTCTATTGTCTATAAGCCACACAATGTGTCGTATTTTGTTATAGCAGCCCCAAAAGACCAAGACAGCCACAAAAGTAGATGTGAAAGTGGGAACCCTCATCTCATTCCTGCTTCCATACTGCTGTTTTTGCCGCAAGGAAAGAAGCGATAAACTTGAGTCTGCCAGGAATCACAGAGATGCTGATCCACAGGTGATCCACCTCAACACCTTGCAGCCTGCATCATTCAAGGTCTAGTGTGACTACTGAATCACAGTGTGGCACTGTCTGGCTGGTCAAGCTTGAAGACAGTGGTCCGGGGGTGACTGGAGACCAGCAGCAAGTGGGTACTGTTTCTCCAAACAGCAACACGCTCATTGGGAATGACAAAACTCACCAGGAACACAGTATCAAAGAGAAGATCATTTCTGTTCTTTAAAAAAAATTTTTCTTTAATATTCATTGATCTTTGGGGGGGAGAGAGAGAGAGAGAGAGAGAGAGAGAGAGAGAGAGACAGTGTGAGTGGGTGAGGAGCTGAGAGAGAGGCAGGCACAGAATCTGAAGCAGGCTCCAGGCTCTGAACTGTCAAGCACAGAGCCCAACATGGGGCTCGAACTCATGAATTGTGAGATCATGACCTGAGCTGAAGTCGGATGCTCAACTGACTGAGCCACCCAGGCGCCCCAAAGAGAACATAATTTCTTAATAGTTCCAGCAACAGGTAAAATGCATCATCTGGCTTTTCCTCTATCACTTGATAAAAAAAGACTACTCAGTCACTACATAACAACATATGAATACATGTGAACTCAGGAAGAGAGCAGGACAGAGGTGAAGTGAAGTTATATGTGCCAGGAAGTCTGTAGTTCAGCTTAAATGTCTTTATTCTTTCAGTTTCTGTAGTTGTCTGCCCTACTAATCCAGACGTGGAGTTTTGCTCACACGAAAGGACTGCTCTTTCCCCAGGAGTTTACACCCTGGGAACACACAGAAGACGGTTCTGCGTGGTGCTCCAATGGGAGAGAGGAACAAAAAGTCCTCGAATCCGTGAGCTTCTCCCGCTAGACAAGCAGAAGGAAGAGACTAAATGAGGGGAAGAACAGTGTGTAGGTCTGCTGGCTGACAAGAGGCTTTGTTAAAGGTAAAGGAAAGATGGGGCGCCTGGGCGGCGCAGTCGGTTAAGCGTCCGACTTCAGCCAGGTCACGATCTCGCGGTCCGTGAGTTCGAGCCCCGCGTCGGGCTCTGGGCTGATGGCTCGGAGCCTGGAGCCTGTTTCCGATTCTGTGTCTCCCTCTCTCTCTGCCCCTCCCCCGTTCATGCTCTGTCTCTCTCTGTCCCAAAAATAAATAAAAAAAAAAAAAACGTTGAAAAAAAAATTAAAAAAAAAAAAAAAAGGTAAAGAGAAAAACACAAAAAGAACAATTACAGCCTCAATCAAAATGCTTTCTCATACCTGAGATTATATCCTCTTCATGATTCACCCAGCCTGCCCGAGAGACTTAGGAGCAGTCCCAAAGAACAATGGAACGTATTATTTGCTATTTCCACCTTCCTTATGCAATTTGCGAGTCACAATGGGCCACCCCCCACTTGCTGCCAAAGAGTTATCTCTAAAACACAAATATAATATCACGGGAGTGAGCTCACTGCTGACAAGACACAATCCAAACCCAGAAGGTTCAGAAGAACTTTGTGATCTACCCACTGTGGCAGGAGGCAGGTTGAGTACTCAGGCTTCACAGGCTGATGGTTTTGGGTTTGAATCTCAACTTCACCTACTGAATGTAGGACCTTGGCTGAGATCCCAAAGCCTTGGTTTCCTCATCTAGAAAGGGACAGCTTCTATGATTAAATGTGTGATGCCCTGGCCCAGCAACCACACAGTGGGGGTCCCTGTGCACTCACTGTTGTGGGTCTTAAGAGCCACAATGCTCCCTCCTTCCCAGTGGTCTGTCTTCTCTCTGCACCCATTGCCCAGTGGGTAATAGGTATTCAGTTATTCAGTCAATATCCAAAAATCTCCACAGACCTGCTCCAACAGCACTGCTTCAATGTCTCCCCCCTAGATCTGAACTCTAAATGTGTTGCCGGGACGTAATAAGAAGATGCTGCTGTTAAAATGTAGAGAAGGGAGAAGATATAGCAATAAAAGAAAAATGGTGATACATTTCCATTTAGAGAGTTTGGGAGAGGGGCCCCCAGATCTTGACCCCACACAGATACACCATATTAAATTCTTAATTTCAACAGCATTAATTCACTCTATTTTTTTTAAGTTTTATGTATTTATTTTGACAGAGAGAGAGAGAGAGAGAGCACGTCTATGAGTGAACACAAGTGGGGGGAGGGCAGAGAGAGAGAGAGAGAGAGAAGGAGAGAATCCCAAGCAGGCTCTGTGCTGTCAGCAAGGAGCTGAACACGGGGCTGGATCCCACGAACTGTGAGATCATGACCTGAGCCTAAATCAAGAGTCGGACACTTAGTCAACTGAGCCACACAGGCACCCCAGTTTCAACATCATTTTAAGAACCATATGCTATGAGGATGTACACCGCAATCTAAAGCAGGAACATCAGGTTTTACAATGTTGTTTTATTTCTGTTTACTCCAGGCATTTACAGATATAGCCATTTTTAATACAAAAGAAGGAAAGAGCCAGAGTAGTGTGGAGGATAAACAAAGCTTTGCAACTAATGAGATTGCGCCTTTGCTGCCCCCTGAATTTTTCTGCCATGACGCACACAGTTCCTGTTGGTCTGATGCACTGTATGCAGAAAGTAATGTCTATTCACAAAGCGTGTAACATGTTTGTTTGTTTTTTAAATTTTACTCCGGGCAACGCTGTGTGACGTTTTAGAAATTAACTCTGACACTGGCTTTCTAGACAACATTTGTCTGGCGACCTCTGTACAAATAGTGAGAATTTTTGATACTGATTACCAGGAGAAAAATAATAGTAAGACTAATAATTTCTGGGTTTCTCCATCTTGGCACCAGTGACATTTTGGGCTGAAAGCTTTGTTATGGCAGCTGTCCTGTGCATTACAGAATGTTCTGCAGCATCCTTAGTGTCTACCTACAGACGATAGCAGCTTCCCTCCCCTCAGTGCGACAACCAAACATGTCTCTAGACATTGTCAGATGTCCCAGAGATGAAGAGGTGCAAACTCGCAACTTGGTTGAGAACCACTGGTCTACCGTAAAGAAAGAAAACAATCATCTGTCTTCTTAAAGAAGTAACAGAGTCATTAAGAACTGTGATCAATTCCATAATAGAAGTTTTGATCTTAACAAGTCACCCTACAATTTGGAGTAAGACTCCAAACATACTTTGCTGTGGGATTATCTCTGCTGTACCTGGCATCAGAACTAAAAGGACAAGAGATTCTTCCCCATTAGGAGGAAGCTCAGCACCTGAGATGAGGAGAATCTTCTGCTAGAAAGTTCCAAATCTTTACTTTCCTACTCTCTTTATTTTTAGAAAGAACGTGAAAGATTTTTTTTGTTGTTGCCAACACCTATTTTAAGGGAAAAGGGTGTTTTAGCAAAAAAGGAAACAATAGAAATAAATTAAACCCATTAAGAAAAAGTGTGCACAACTAAATGCCGACGCTTGGGAGGTCAAATAATTTAAAAGGTCTGTTTCCTTAGAAATGGGACCCCCCCCCCCAAACAAAATCTCAGAATTATGTGTCTCCTGTTATCTTGTTCCCTGCAACAAGGTATCAACTTCTAGCTCATCAGCATTTCCCCCAGCCTACTTCAGGGCTTCATTATCTTTCATCAGGTCTATTTCAACAACTTCCTTATCTGGTTTTCTCTCACCTTCTCATCCTTCTTTCTGGATCAGTGGGGTAGGTGGTGGAGTGTGGGGGAAGGCAGCCTCTCGGAATCTTTTAGAAACCGATTCTGTGAGTGCTCCCCAGGCACAGAGGTGACGGCTCCCAATATTCCAGAACTCAAACCCCTTCGCCACCTGTTCTAAACTTATTTCCCAAGTACTCCTTCTCTCTCTTCCCACAAAGTCCTGAAATCACTTTCATTCTTGCCCACAATCCAAACCTTTGTTCAAGCTGGTATGTCCAGAATGCACTTTTCTCCCAGGTTCACATGAAGGCCCTCACCTGCCACTCCCAGACAGCATGGATCTCCCCTTATTCAACAGCCCATCACCATTTGTTTGTGCCTCTAGTAGGGCAAATGCTTACTGTCTTCCTCTAACCAAGTAGGGGCGTAGCGTTCTATCTGCCTGCTCCAAGGGAATATGAGACTAGACCAGTTCTTCAGCATCTTCTGTCAACCTGATGAAAAAAGTTTGTCCTTTATTTATTTTTTTTTTTAATTTTTTTTTCAATGTTTTTTTTTTATTTATTTTTTTGGGACAGAGAGAGACAGAGCATGAACGGGGGAGGGGCAGAGAGAGAGGGAGACACAGAATCGGAAACAGGCTCCAGGCTCCGAGCCATCAGCCCAGAGCCTGACGCGGGGCTCGAACTCACGGACCGCGAGATCGTGACCTGGCTGAAGTCGGACGCTTAACCGACTGCGCCACCCAGGCGCCCCAAAAGTTTGTCCTTTAAAGACGAATCCATTTCAGTTAGGTCAAAAATATTTAGTTCAGCCCTTGAAGTTTCAAGCTTGTGATATGACAGCCAGGACTGTCCTCAAGAAGCTGTCAGCAGAGAGGAGAGTAAGGGCAAGACGAAAACACTCTTGGGCACAAACTGTTAAAGATGGAAACACTATTTGGCATGAACTGTTACAGGGATTCCAAAGTGGAAGGAAGAGGAAGTCCCTTATCCAGATACCTGGTGTGGAAAATTAGGGAAAGCTTCTTGACGAAGGTGGTGTTTGAGGCAGGTTTTCACAGTTGGGTGGTGACTCTGATGGGCGAGCCCCCCACGTACTAGATACAGAAAGGGGGGCAAGGCCAGGCAGGTGGGGCCAGGGGAACAACGAACAGCACAGGGGAGTTGGTACCCTGTGGTGTCTAGTGGGTAGTAGGGTCCTTAGTCCAATGGACACCAGGCCTCAGAAAGGCTCTGTGTTACACAAGAGTTTGCACCCACGTGGGGACACCTCTGCCAAGTCCTAGCCAGTGAGCAACAGAGCCACGATGGAGGCACGAGAAGCTGGCAACAGCACTGAAGATTGACTGGAAGAGGAGAGGGGACTCTCGGGTCTTCAGAGCAGGTGAGACCCAGTGAGGATAGCTGGGAAGTGAGAGCAGTTTTGACAGGGACTGAAGAGATAGCATCCACAAGACGTGACACACACTAACTTCAGAGATAAGAGGTGGATGAGAACTAAAATTCCCACCCAAGATGACTAGCTTATTGAAGTAAGAAAGCCAAGATGATGAAAGGGTGTGAAGAGCTGTAAGGAAAAAAATAATTGCCACTGGGCATTAAACTCATGTAATATTTCAAGTGTTTATGTACCCACAGCATTTCATTTACCTACAATGATTTATTTTTTTTAAATTTTTCGTTTATTTTGGGGGGGGGGGGAGGGGCAGAGAGAGAGGGAGACACAGAATCCGAAGCAGGCTCCAGGCTCTGAGCTGTCAGCACAGAGCCTGATGGCGGGGCTCAAACTCACGAGCTGTGAGATCATGACCTGAGCCGAAGTCGTACACTTAACCGACTGAGCCCCCCAGGCACCCCTACCTACAATGATTTCTAACACCTAGAAAATAAAAGCTCTGTGTTTATTTTGCTTGTCTCACGCTCACTCACTGGCTTGACTCACTCTTGGGGACAAACCCCATGATGTTCTATAAACCAGTCCCAACAAGTTGGAGGCCCTGCTAATGCAGACTTCACTAAAAACACACATGAATGCGTCTGAATCATCTCTCCTCTTGCCCTAAATGTCAAAAAAGCCGGCCTGGACCCCGCGGTTCGTTGTTTTTCTGTGTCGAGGATGCCTGACAACAGATGGGGAAGCAGTTTACCAGAAGGCCAGCACTCAGCCTCATGGAGAGGGAGTCCAAAAGGTAAGTGATTCCAGTTCTAAGCAACAGAGTGGAGTGACTTCCGGAAGTTTTACCAGCACTGCAATCAGTTTTGGAACGTTAATATTATTAAGTCTGTTTTCTGTAAAGAAAAAAAAAAAAAAAACAACTCAAAACAATTCCTAAAAGCTGAAAAGGAACCTTTGAAAAGGTCACCTTTTAAAAAAAGATCTGTACTCATTTAGAGGTACAAATCCAACATGGAAATCAAATTATGAAGTGAGACTAGTCCATCCCTAGTGCTATAAACACTCCATTAACAGTGTGGTTTGAGGCAACTTGTTCAAACTTTCCACCTGATGTTAATCACATTATCTCATAGGTTAAGTTATACTTGAACTGGAGGTATCCCGTTCAAGTACCAACTTTCCACTCAGCACCAACATACAAGTAGAAAAAATGTAGAAAACAGCAAAGTTTTTGTTGTAAACCCCAAAGCCCATCCCGGTTTTGTGCCTGAGTTTTCAATTTTTTTGATCCTAGATTTTCTGCTGGTAGAGTCAGTGTGTGATTTATAAGGAGAGTCAACGGGCTGAAATGTGAAAATAGCAATCGAGGGATTCTCAAGGTTTTATTAAAGTCATTTTACTAGCATTTATAGATCAAGAGAAGCCACACGGTAGAACACCAAATACCTCTCCATGAAGTTGCTCATACATTTCCCCTTTCCCTATCTCCCATAAGGCTCTTAAGAAGAAACTAATAAAATATTTTTCCTTTCTTCCCAAATCTTACCCACATCCCTTTTGCCCCTTCCCTTAAATCACCACCACGAACTGGGGTACCCTCTGGAAGCTAGCTCATGCTGAGAGCAATCCTTTCCTCTTAGGAAGGCAGTCACTGGATGGTGCTACCATGCTATAAAGATGGAATCATTTCTTCCGGAGTTCATCTTTCACCGGGTTGTTTCCACAAACACTCAGCACTGGAACAAAACCACCCGGTGGACGGTGAACTCTCACTCCTAACAGAAATTACTTAAGACTATAAATAAGACTCAACGGTTGAGGCAGAGTGGTTTGGTGAGACCACCACTTAAGAGTTTTATATTACGATTAACTTTACTGCTGGTTGGTAAGTCAAGGTCCCCCCCCTTTTTTTTTCTTAATTACAAAAATTTCCAAACAGAAAATTAGGATAATGAACATCCCATCTATCCTTCACCAAAATTTAACAACTTTAAGAGCTTGTCTTACATTCATCTATTTTTATGTTTGTTTTTGCTGAAGCATTTTATAAACTATAATCACATTCCCCCCCTAAGTAATTCAGTATGCACCTCTAAGAAACAAAGATATTTTCTTCATAACTATAAAACTAGTATCACCCCTAACAAAATAAAAATATTTCCCTAATATCATCTCATCACAAAGGTCACTCATATTCAAATTTCCTTGGGGTTATTGTTCTTAAGCGTTCAGAAGAGACACTAGAAAGCTATACCAAAGGATGGCGAAAATTGCTTGAGTCATAGTTCTACCAAAGGTAGATGTTTACATGATTTCTTTATCCTTGCTTTGGATTAAAGTGTCAGGGTAAATGCTGAAGTGTAGAAGATACATCCTCCTAAACTTCGACTATGAATCTAGGTTATAACGGCTACAGCGATGAGTTCCTGAAGTAAAGGAGGGGAGGGAAAGAGGGAACAGACAACTTTCAAGAGACAAAAATGGCAATGACAATTTCCCAGACACTAGGCTATGATATTACCTAAATTGTCTCCCCCTCTTTTCTCTTCTGATTCATTACCCCTAGCCTAGAAAGATTCTTCAGACTCCATTGTTCTTAAAAATGAGTATTAGAAACGTTCTGTTTTTATGTCTTCTCACTTGGCTTCTTTGTAACCCATCTTGACAAGAGTAATCGCTCCAAGCTTGCTCTTCCTTCCACTCATTTTTACTCCCCCTTTGTTATCTAATTGCCTTGCTCTTACTCACTGAGACCCACCTTTTAGAGACTGACAATTTCCTTATCCACATTTAAAACATGTTTTCCTTAGGCCTCAACTTGCCTGTTCCCAGCAGGCTCCCCACACATCGCCCTCTCCACCCTCTCCAAGTCCAAGGGGCTCCCTGGGAAGCTCTTCTGTCTTTGCTTCTTCCTGGTAATTTATGAGAATGTCACTTGTTTGCGGATGACTTATAAATCTGGAAAAGGTCAAGATAAATATATATTTACTTAATTTCCCCCTAGAGTCAGAATACAGTTAGTGAACTGTGTGTGAAAGGCAAGGAAAGTGAAAGCATTCTTCACCTTACTGGCTGATTCTTTCCCTCTCTCCACTTTTTTAAGTTGATTTATTTATTTTGAGAGAGAGTGCACGCACATGCAAAGGGGTTGCAGGGGGAAGGACAGAGACAGAGAGAAAGACAGAATCCCAAGCAGGCTCGCGCTGTCAGTGCAGAGCCCGACATGGGGCTCAGTCTCACGAAGCGTGAGATCATGACCTGAGCTCAGATCAAGAGTCGGACACTTAACTGAGCCACCCAGGCACCCCTTTACTGGCTGATTCTAATAGATCTCTCTTCTGTACAATGGTTAGAATGCCTTATGTGTGGACAGTGCCTTCTAGCACTTTCCAGGCAATAATAGTGAGGGAAGCATGCTCTGGAGTCACATATCCTGGGTTCAAATCACACTTAGTAGGTGTGATAAGATACTTAACGTCTTTGAACTTCAATTTGTACTTGTGAAAAATGCAGATAATAATAGAACCCACTTCCTGGCTTTGTTGTGAAAGTTCCATGAAGAAATCAAAGTAAAATGTTGAGTTAACAAAGTGTCTAGAAAATAGCACTGAATGAATTTTAGTGATTTCAAACTGTGACCTAAAGATTCAAATATGAAAAGTGGTTACTCTTTAAGTATAAATAAATCTAGTATTTATTACTGGAAAAATTGGGGGGGGGATAATGTTTCTTGTTATACTCTTATTAGTCCATAAGTCGTTTTGAAAGAAAGTTTGGTTATTCCCATTTTAACACATGAACTATATCTCATGTAATACAGAAAGTACACAAAGTGTTGTTCAACGCTAGCATTTACTTTTGTAAATGGATGATTCATGCTAATTAAACTTGCAACCCGGGAGAATAAAATTAGCTTGTTTCGACATTTCCTTTTGTTCAGTAATTACACTCCAAGGTTATGTAGATACCACATTACTATAATTTTGCCTGAGAGACAGACTGCACACCCACATTTTTAAAAACAGGCATTGCTGATAGCAACCCAGGTGCTTGCTGAGTAAGAGCCCTGCAGACTTCCTAAGCAAATCTTACACTAACCTTATGCTCCAGTGTCACTTATTTCTGTGCATATTGTAGCTAGTAGGGAAGTAATGAGATCATTTTTGCTTGTTATAGATTCACCGGATTTGCAGGAGGATGAGAATTTAAAAATAGAAGCCAAACGTGGCTGCCGTTTATCTCTGATGCTTATGTTCAAGTAGCAATCTGTTCACCCATGATGACGGCAAGCATTCCATTAAATGATTTAAATTTTCACAAACCCTCTCAGAATCCTACTACTTCTCAAATTGGTAGACCAGAGACACACAGAGATGTCACATTCTGACCCATTTGGTTTCTCAAAGCTTTGTCTTTACAGACAGCTATTCTGGGTAGGTTTTCATGAGACAGGTGATAATGAGGAGGTAACATTTATTTAGTACTCATTACTGTGCCAGGCACAGCGTTGAGTCATTTACACACGTTAGATCATAAAGAATCTTCGTGACATTTTCTAAGTAAATCTCCTTTCTACAGATTGGAAAGTCGGAGCCTTAGGAAGATAAATTAAATTCCAGAGGCAATGGCATATCCAGGTTTTTGTGGAGCCTGAAGTTTATATTAGTTTTAAAGGAAAAAAAAAGTCAAATTGTGAGTACTAAATTTGGTTTAATGCCCTAAAGGGGTCAGCATAAATAAGGAATCCTGATGTATGAGCTTCAGCAGTAACCAACTTGTGTCTGCTTGACTGACCACTCCAAGCTGTAGAGACAAAGGAATCTGATGAACAGAAATGCGAATTGTAAAATGAAAATCATTCACCTTTAGAAAATCTTGGCTATAATGCAGTTCACTAGGTTTAAAAAAATTTTTTTTGAATAGATTTGTTTTTCAGTTCAGTATGTCAGGAGAGACAGGGCAGCGAAAGGGGTGGAGGGGGGGGCACATGCAGGGTGAACGAGCGGGCTTTGGTAAAGTGCCAAGCAGTAGCTTACAGGGTCTGAGAATGCAGAAAAATTCTGAGTTCTGCATTGCATGTTCCTTAGGAAATCTTTGCCCTCTTGGGAGCAGTGAGAACTTAGAAAGTTTAGATACAATTTATTTGTGATGCCTTCTGAATAAAACTTGTGTGAAAGCAGCAATCGCTTTTCTAAACACTATGCCAATTTTTCTTGAGTGGTTTCTCCGCTGTTAGCAAAATATGTGATGCTGACTGAACACATTCTCTCTGTTGGAATCAATTATTTGTTATACCAAGAAAACTCTTTCTTATCCAAAATGAAAAACTTATTTTGCCAGAATGAGGGAGGTCTTTATTTTTTCTCCCCCAAAGCACATCTAATAATTTTAGAATTCAGAATAAGGCAACTCTCCTTACCATCCATAGTGCTGTTCTGAGGAGTTCAAGTCCTATTTATCTTTTCTCAATTTTATTAAATTATTTCTTTTCACATGAGGAATTTCATGAAAATTTCTGATGAAGGGTATGGGAAAGGCAGTCTGAATCGTGATTTCCTTAAAATGCTGAGTTTTACTATATTCTAGAATATATGTGAATAGAGCTGCATACAGCTGCCCAGGCTGTGCACTACACAACTCCAAAGGACGCTATTTACACACAGTGAGGAGCAATGCCTAGAACATGACAGTGCAGTGGCCTCAAATGAAGAGCACACTGACTGAAATGAATGGTTGCTATATAGGCCAGAAAATAAGTACATGCTTGAAAAGACGAAGGGGGCACATGTCACAGAGATACATGGGTTAGCTGTCCCCAAATGGCTAACTTTAGGACAATATGAACATCAAAATAAATAAGAAATGTATTATAACCCACTGAATGAAGTTAGAATCCATAATTCCATAATAGGTGAGTAAGTAAACAAATGGCAGAAAGACAACTAACAAGTAGAGCAAGTAACAGTGGGGTTCCAACTCTTGATTTTGGCTCAGATCATGATCCCAGAGTTGTGGGATCAAGCCCTATGTTGGGCTCTGCACTGAGCATGGAGTCTGCTTAAGATTCTCTCTGCCTCTCTCCATCTGCCCCTGTTCCCTGCTCGTGCTCTCCCTCTCCCTCTCAAAAGAAGAAGAAGACGAAGAAGAAGAAGAAGTAGAAGAAGAAGAAGGAGAAGAAGGAGAAGGAGAAGGAGAAGGAGAAGAAGAAGAAGAAGAAGGAGGAGGAGGAGGAGGAGGAGGAGAAGGAGAAGGAGGAGAAGAAGAAGAAGAAAAGAAGAAGAAGAAGAAGAAGAAGAAGAAGAAGAAGAAGAAGAAGGAGGAGGAGAAGGAGAAGGAGGAGAAGAAGAAGAAGAAGAAAAGAAGAAGAAGAAGAAGAAGAAGAAGAAGAAGAAGAAGAAGACGACAAAGAAGAAGGAGAAGAAGAAAGAGGAGGAGGAACAGTGGAGTTAAATTAGAAATGTACCATTTTCTCACCTTCATGGTAACAACCAGATCAGACAGAAATCAATAGCTACGCAAGTGGGGGTGGGATGATTTAGAGAAAGACCACTCCTCCTTTCAAATGTCCTAGTAATCACAAAGTAATCCTCATGAATGGGAATAGTGCCCTTATCAGAAGAGGCAGGAGAGAGATGGTGGAATTCTCACTCCACCAAGAGAGGACACAGCGAGAAGACCACCACCTACAAAGGACAAAATGACCCTCACCAGACACTGGATCTTTCCTGCCTCCAGAATTGGGAGAACTGAACTGTTCATCATCTATCCCAACTATCTGTTATAGCAGCCTGAACTAAGACAGTCTTATTTCAAGGTTTTTTTTCCTTTAATGTATTTTTTTTCCTTTTGTGTAAAGTCGTATGATCTTAGAGTCCATGGCACCTCAAATTTTCATTTAAAAAAAGTATCGTTTTCTTTTTTTTTTATAAATTAGGTTTTTATTTAAATTAGGTTTACTGTAATTCCAGTACAGTTAACATACAGTATTATATTAGTTTCAGGTGTACAACAGAGTGATTCAACATACCCTGTGCTCATCGTGACAAGTGCACTCCTTAATTAATCCCCATCACCTATCTCATCCATCACCCACCCACCTTCCCTCCGGTGCCTGGATTCCCAGTTAAGTGTACTGTCATCTTCCTTATAGATAGAGAGTGGGCTATTGAACATACCATATCTTTCCTCCCAGTGGAAGCTGAATGGCTGTTAATTAATTAATTAATTAATTTTTTAAACGTTTATTCATTTTTGAGACAGAGAGAGACAGAGCATGAATGGGGGAAGGTCCGAGAGAGAGGGAGACACAGAATCTGAAACAGGCTCCAGGCTCTGAGCTGTCAGCACAGAGCCCGATGCGGGGCACGAACCCACGGACCGCGAGATGATGACCCTAGCCGAAGTCGGACGCCCAACCGAGTGAACCACCCAGGCGCCCCGGCTGTTAATTTAAAAACAATGTTCAAAACAATAAAACATTTACAAATACTTGGGGAAATCTTTTCTTCTGACACTGTGAATGCCCATCCCAGAGCAATGGGTCCCAACCTTGGCTGCATAATTTAACCATAGAATTCAAAATTCTGATGCCCAACCCACACTCACAACCAACTGAAGCAGAACCTCTGGAGATGGGACCTGGGCACTGGTCATTTTTAAAGCTCTCCAGGTCATTCCATTGCGTAGGTAAGTATGAGATCCCTAGATCAAGCATCTACAGCCGTAAAGAATTGTATCTTTTATGTATGGATCCAAAGGATTCACAAAGGAGTTTCAGAACTGGTTTCACTGCCTTGGGGTGCTTGGGTGGCTTAGTCACTTAAAGCGTCCGACTCTTGATTTCCGCTCAGGTCATGATCTGGCGGTTTGTGAGTTTAAGCCCTACTTTGGGCTCTGTGCTGACAGTGCAGAGCCTGCTTGGGATCCTCTCTCTCCCTCTCTGTCCCTCCCCTGCTCACACTCTCTTTCTCTCAAAATAAATAAATAGACTTAAGAAAAACAAAAAAGAATTGGTTTCACTGCCTTAACTATAGAGAATAAACAGATGGTTACCAGAGGGGAAGGGGGTGGGGGGAATGGGTAAAATGGGTGAAGGGAATTAAGACTACACTTATCTTGATGAGCACTGAGCAATGTATGGAATTGTTGAATCATTATATTGTACACCTGAAACTAATATAAGGCTATATATTAATTATGCTGGAATTAAATTTTTTTTAATTTTTTTTAACGTTTATTTATTTATTTATTTTGAACGTTTATTTATTTATTTTTTGGGGGGGACAGAGAGAGACAGAGCATGAACGGGGGAGGGGCAGAGAGAGAGGGAGACACAGAATCGGAAACAGGCTCCAGGCTCTGAGCCATCAGCCCAGAGCCTGACGCGGGGCTCGAACTCACGGACCGCGAGATCGTGACCTGGCTGAAGTCGGACGCTTAACCGACTGCGCCACCCAGGCGCCCCTAACGTTTATTTATTTTTGAGACAGAGAGAGACAGAGCATGAATGGGGGAGGGTCAGAGAGAGGGAGACACAGAATCTGAAACAGGCTCCAGGCTCTGAGCTGTCAGCACAGAGCCCGACGCGGGGCTCGAACTCACAGACCACGAGATCATGACCTGAGCCGAAGTCGGACGCTTAACCAACTGAGCCACCCAGGCGCCCCTTAAATTTTTTTTTAAAGTTAAAAAAGAAGAATTGGTCTCACTTGTTGAGGAATGTACAGTCTCAACTGGCAAATGAAGATATGTGTGTATCTATGAATGAAGACTGGGGGCATGTGCTCAATGAATGTCACACACAAGAAATGTGGAGGCCATATAGGCACAGTAGGGATGCCCGTACCCTCCTGATGCACGGACAGGCTCTGATAAGAGCAAAGCTGAGGAAGCCTAACTCTGGCTGAGGAATGGTGTAAATGGAAAAGTACCCGGTATGTCCAGGAAATAGTGAGGGGACCAATCTAGCTGGATGGAAGGTTCCCTCTTCTGAATAGAAAAGGTAAGTTTGGAGAAGCAGATTAGACCCAGCCCCTGAGGGCTTTGAGAAACAAGCCAAGGAGTCTGGTGGCAGTTTGGGGTCTCTAAGGAGATTTGAGTGAAGGACCAAATGCAAGCATTCCTTGGGGAAGACTGCTTTGATGGGCTACTCACAGTGGGTCAGGGGAAAGACTAAAACTCAATCTACTATGAGAAGAACGTGCACATTAGATCAAACTGTATATGTGATGAAGCACAATCTTATACCTTCCTTTTCAGTTTTCCACAAAAGACCAGGAGTTTGGGCTTCCTAGAGACAGCACGGATCCCACCTGTAGTGGGACCCCTTGGCAGGAGAGAGTGGACAGGATGCAGGGTTGGTCTTGTCTCTGTCCCTTTGGCCTGGCTCCAAATTTCACAGTCGTAGTACTTTCTGCTGCTACCTATTCCTCCTTTTTTCATGAAGGCTACTCTTATGGCCAGGAAATAAAGTTCTAGGGGACAAAGTTTCAGGCTAGAGAAATTCTTTCTTATAATTTTTTTTTAATAGGAGTATCTGAGAAGCTGAGTGATCCCGAGGTCATACGGGCAACTGGAAGACTCCTAGGAACAAAAGAAAGGGCCAAACTATTCATTTACTCAGTAAATATTGAACACTTACCATTTGCTGCCATTCTAGACAATGGAACTACAGCAAGGTCCCTTTTCCTGATAGGCAACTCTCTGGGCATTGTAGAGGTTTCACTCAAAAACAAAAAGGCAGTCTTGTAAAGCCTTTGAAAGGCTTTTGTAAAGCCAGTCACAAAAGCAACATTTAAGTTGTACCCAGGGTTACTCAGAGACACCGGAGCTCAGAGGCTGTCTACACATATTGACTGTCATCCCAAGACCACGGAGACGTTCTTTGTATTTGTAAAATTTTCATTTTATAAATAGCTGATAAGAATCCACGTGTGACTACATGCGTTGATTAGAAGTACTTAGGACAAAATGAAACTGAGCTTTCACTGATAAAGTCACCACAAAAAGTGTTTGATTCTTCTTTTTCTATGTCATTATATTCCAGTTTATAGACAAGTCCTATTTTCTCACTGCGGAGGAAAAAGTTAGCATATGCAAGTCCCCTTCTTCTGCCTTTTCTTGCCCCTCGAGAGAAGTTTTACCTGCATAATGTACCGGAATCTCTATCTTTGGCCCAATGACGTAGTGCCCCTCCTCCAGGCTGTGGGCAGTGATAGTGGTCCACTGACGGCACGAATGAATCAGAAGGTAGTCATTTTCCCGCAGCCCTTCTATGCATTCTCCTAGAAAAGATAATTTTATAGGAGAAACTTAGAATTAGCATCTGCTTACTCCACACTCTGCAGTGAAATTTCATGGGTTAAAACTGCACTATTGCGGAACTTGGCAGTTCATCCTAATATGACACAAGTTTGCTTCTGAATTAGCAGTAAGAAGGCATTCCACAACAAGCTGACAATTGTACACAGGACTCCATAAAAATGTTTCCCACTTATCTGCAAAGAGATTTTCAAAACCTCATCTTATCTCAATGACTGTTCGCAAGGATACTAAAAGTTATTAAGTGCCAACAAAGTGTTAGGCACTATTTAGATGCTTTGCACATATTATTTCATGTGATACAATAATATTATGAGGTAGACATTGTCCCCTCTCTACAGGTGGGAAAAAAATCAAGATTCAGAATGTTAAGTGATATGTCTAAGCTCACAGATTTAATAAGCAGAAAAGTGAGGATTCGGGGCTAGGTCAGACTGATTCTAAAGCTTATGCTCTTAATCGTTAAAATACAACCACCAAAATACATAATAAACCTCTCTCTCTGTTGAAATACTGGTTGAAATTAGATGCCAGAATCTCCTTGTAGATTTTGTGTGTTTTGCCAGTTCTCTCTGGCCCCCTACCAAACTTCCCAATCAATTAAAAATAGTGAAGCTTTATAGAATGCAAATGAAATTATTTTTCATTTTGATATCTTCTGAGGTACATTTTTAGCATTTGTTGTTTTTTTTTTTTTAATTTTTTTTTTCAACGTTTGTTTAATTTTGGGACAGAGAGAGACAGAGCATGAACAGGGGAGGGGCAGAGAGAGAGAGGGAGACACAGAATCGGAAACAGGCTCCAGGCTCTGAGCCATCAGCCCAGAGCCCGACGCGGGGCTCGAACTCACGGACCGCGAGATCGTGACCTGGCTGAAGTCAGACGCTTAACCGACTGCGCCACCCAGGCACCCCCATTTTTAGCATTTGAACCAATGACAAGTTATTTCAAAAGAAAAATCCATCCCCTGAAACTTAAAAGACATTTTTAAAGACGCTGAAATGATCCATCTCATGAATCCTGGTTTAGTAATTCTAAGTGCTCAGATAATGCCTGAAAAGGCTAATTTCTTTATACAGAAAATAATTAGCCTTTTTTATTTTTGATGCTTATTATATTGTAATAATCAAGAGTCAGTGATATAATTGTATGTTTTGAAATGGAATTTATAGCTCACTTAAAAATTCTTAAAAGTTTCACGGCTTCTATCATAAAAAAAAAAGTAGAGGAGGCTGTAATGATCAATTTGGTACCACAATCATAAGCCATCAAATTTGTTTCCAATCCAGTAAGGCCACAGTCTTTAAAAAAAAGTCTTCATACAAGAATACTCTATTGTTGTTGCAGGAGATACAAATGGGATGGGAGAAGAAGAAACAGATCTGGAAACAGAGGTATCCTAGTAGATTCGAATGAGAAGGTCCAATTCACCAGGGGGAACTTTCCAAACCAGATTCCCCTGCCCCTCTCACTTTGGGGGACCAGGTTCATGAAGACAGCTCTCGAGGAGACTGCTGGTACTTATGAGCCCGTTGTGTCCCCCTCAAGCATGTTAGGGCAGGAAAGAAAGATCTGGAATTGCTGCTCCATAGGAGCCATCGTACAGCCACCCTTAAGGCTCCCCACCAGGAGGCAGGCAGGTGGGAAGGGCACACAGACATCAGGCAGGCATTATAAGCACAGGCCTTGAAGCCCAACAGATCTGGTCTAGTCAAAGCTCTGCTCCTCACCACTCTGTGGTCTTGGGTAGAAACCCTCCTACTTCAGAGTGGTTGTGAAGATACACAGTGACAGACGTGGAAAATGTGTAGCACCAAATCTATCACATTATGTTAGAAGTGGTTAGGAAATACCGGCTATTAATCTCATTTACTGTAAGCTTTTTCTCCCTAGAATTAACACTCTAATTTAGGTCGTGTTATCCCCTTACAGGTGAGGAAATGACCTTCAGAGCAAGTCAGGAAACTTGCCTATCACTTTGTAGCAGAAACGGACTTTGGGGTTCCTCTACCTCTCTCCCTGTTCTTTCCACACCACATGGACTTTTGCCTTGAAAACTGCCAACGATAATCCAAAAAACAGGGAGAAACTGACCCTCAGCTCCAAGTCTCACTCATTCACTCAATCAGTATGACAGGCACTGTTCCCAGCACCTGGGAAACATTTGTGAACAAACAGAGATCCCTGCCATCCAGGATGCTTACGATCCAAGGAAGAAGGGAGACGGTATCAGCAACAAAAATGAATAATTAAATTATGAATTCATTAGAAAGTGAAAGGTGCTACGGGAAATGGAAAAAGTGAAGGGTAAGAGAATCAGGACTACGGTATATAAGAAAGAAGAGTTTTGCACGGTTATCATTTTGAGATATTTTTCATTCATTTACCCAACAAACATGTCTCTGCTTATTTGTTTAGCTTTTTCTAAACACAGCTTGAGGAATAACTCACGTACAAAGAACTGCACATATTTAATGTGTACGATCAGATGACTGTCAAACATTTATTTATGGAGGCTCTTTCATGCACAAATCACTGGAAGAGTGGGCCAAAATGTAAAGACAGGGTGGTCTGTGCATTCGAGAAGCTGACATTCTCTTGGTGAGATGTATTCACACGTAATTTTACGTAAGGTAGGAGAGGCTGTGTGCTACGCAAGAGAAACAAGAAATCTGGAGTGGAGACGGGGACTTTAGCAGAGAAGACCAAGAAAATGTCAAGAGGAATACATAGTTTTGGGGCTCGTCCTTCCTTCATAGATGAGCTGGGCTCAGAAAGGAGGTGGGCAGTGGGGAGTCAGAGAAGGGGCTGGGATAAGAGAACGGCCAAAGCTCCGCTTTAGGAAAATTAACCTGGCAACACTATAAAAGCTGGATCGGAGAAGGGAGAAGACAGAGCCACGGGGTGTATGCAGGAAAGTCAGAGGGAAAACACACCACCATTCAGGGAAAAAACAAAAATGTCGTTTTCCGCAACTAAACGGTTATATCATACAACTGTTTTAATTTTATTCCGCAGTGGGCTCTAAAGAGGCAGCCAAGAAACAATTGCAGTCAAGTTAATCAAAATGAAAATTTAATGTTAAATCCTACTGCTAGCTGCTAGTAAACAGTCTGTCAAGAGGATTCAGAATGATTTTCGAAGCTATAAAGTAGTAAGAAACCAGGGCCTGTTTTTGAGCTTATGTCTTTTTTGTTTTTTTTTAACAACTGCCTGCTTCAGGCAAAATAAGTTTCACAAAAATTGTCTAGAAGTAAAACTTAATATAATCGCTTAAAATGTCCTAGGGGAGGCCACTAATAGAGGCACTACATTAAATGAATTCATAAAGTAAACATTTTTGTGACATAATTAGCCTGTTGCTTAACTACTATATATAACATGCTAAAACTTATATATTTAGCTCAAAGATGTAGTGACAAGAAGTCTAAAAGCAATGTGTGTTAAATTCCAAAATATGTTACTGCCATCCTGAAACTTCCCCACATCTAGCATGCTTCTGGGATATGCTTTATTTGCCTGGTTTGACCTTGATCCCCTCAACATTAAGTCTTACACACCTATTTAAATTATTTTTAATGCTAGGAAAACTAGAATCCATGAATCCTTCTAAGTATGCTTTAAAAAAAAACAAATTAAAAATTATAAATAAGTATTTATAAGCTGGAAACACACAAATTCTCCTCCTGTGGCTGGTGGCCTTTATAATCTCCTGATGCACCTTTCTGATTTCTCCTTGCTACCTTCATGGTTCCCCCCCCACCCCTTTTACACATTAGCTATAACTGTAGGAGTTAATCAAGTTCACCATTTCTCTTTCCTTCACAATCTTACACACCCCGCACGGACTCAATTAGTTACGGACAACTCGCAAATGCATGCTCTCAGTTACCAACTTGTATGCAGCGCTCTTTGTCCAGGCTTTATCTTCTACACTTTTCTTTTTTTAAAGAGTTTTTTTTTTTTTTTCAACATTTATTTATTTTTGGGACAGAGAGAGACAGAGCATGAACGGGGGACGGGCAGAGAGAGAGGGAGACACAGAATGGGAAACAGGCTCCAGGCTCTGAGCCATCAGCCCAGAGCCCGACGCGGGGCTCGAACTCACGGACCGCGAGATCGTGACCTGGCTGAAGTCGGATGCTTAACCGACTGCGCCACCCAGGCGCCCCCTACACTTTTCTACCTGGATGTCCTCATGCTAATTCATTCAGCCATCCTACATTCATCCAACAAACACGTACTGAGCACCAGCTATGTTCTAGAACCTGGAGATACAGTATTGAGCTAAGTACCTGCTCTCATGGAGTTGACCTCTTGGCTGGGCTTTCAATCACCGTTTTTCACTCTTTCAATTCATTTAAATATTGCTGTAGATTAAACTTCCAAGAATACAGCACGGCTCATCAGACTGATTCTTCTACTTACATCTGCCTTTAGTGGTTCTCATTCATACAGAATGAGGCCTGAATTCCTTGGCTCAATACTCAAGGTCCTCATGATTGTAGATCATCAAAATATTGGGAGATCATCAGAATAGAAGACCTATATCCCCACACCATACGCTAGAGCCCAAAGGACCTGTTCTCTGTGCCACACACACAGTGCAGTCTCACTCACCTGGGCCCCCTCGCTTTCTTTCCTTGGTCCGAGCCTTATCTCCAATCCTCATTTACTCACTAGTCATCATACTCATTTTTGAAAGACCAGCTCAAATGCCACCTTCATGAAGGCATTCCTGATACGAATCCTAATATTTTCCATTTAAAATGCAGCGATTTTGTAATTTTGCTAATATTCTATGCCGAATTTATAAACTTCTGACATTTTAATGTTTATGTATGTTTAAATGGCATAATAAAAATAATTTAACTATACAGGAATTATAGGCATTTTTTTCCTTTTGAAATTGGTCTATATACATTTCGTCAATTTTGAGAACCACGGTTATAAGGACTAAGAACAAGGATAATTCAAGACTATAAAGACTGATAGACAAGATCCTCTCTAAACTTCCTGGTCTTACTAGCATCCACAGCAATGCCATGGAGTGGCCCAGATTCACTGCCCCACGGTCCTATTTTGCTTTTTAAACATTCAGATATAATGTTTACATTTATTTAGAGTATTTTCCCCCACAGGGCGTCTGGGTGGCTCAGTCAGTTAAGTGTCCAACTTTTGCTCAGGTCACGATCTCACGGTTCACAGGTCCGAGCCCTGCATCAGGCTCTGCGCTGACAGCTCAGAGCCTGGAGCCTGCTTCAGATTCTGTATCTCCCTCTCTCTCTGTCTCTCGCCCACTCACACTGTCTCTCTTGCTCTCAAAAATAAAGAACATTAAAAAAAATTTTAGAATATTTTCCCATAGACGCTGAATCTTATGTTTTTATGCAGCTTGTACCTATTCTAGCATTGTTTAAATTGTAATTAAATTGATTATATTTGAATATACTGAATCAGTATATGACTATAGTGCCTTTATATATGAATTACATAGAATATATCTCAATCAAGTCAAACAGTTGTATAATGTCTATAACAGTAGAATCCAAATTTCTATTAAATGCTTTTTTATTTTTAAATATGAAGCACAGTGTACTTGGATGACAATGTATAATGTTTTAATATTAAACCTGTCAATTTACTGCTGATGAGTTTTCTATTAAAGTTGGGCTGAGAACAACACAGACACATACCCATGTTGGTTTGGTGTTTTGCTATCCTCATGGCACAAAGAACAAATGTGTGATTTTACACAATTCTCTAAGTTGTGTTGTGATTTTGGCAGCTCTTATATTAAAGTGTTTTTTTTTTTTTAATTTTCCACATTTGTCTCTCGTTTTCTTAGTGTTGGCATCTCACACCAGAATAACATGTTTGGTCAGCAATTTGGGGCTGTATCTCCACAGAAGGCATGCACTTTTAATCCTTTCAACTCTCAGAATACCCGACTTTCCAATTTGCATGGTAAATATATAATCTTATATTGCTGATTATCTTTCTTTTTAAATTATGGCTTTATCCTCATTTAGCATGGTCTCTTCTCAGCATGTGAGGAGAATCGTGTCTGTGGTGGATATTCATGTATTTGTTGACTGATTAATGAGGCCCCATTGAAATAATCTGATTTGTTAATACACGTGTAATGAGAATCAGATTTACTGAACTTGGGGTCATTTTTATCTGTTTGGATATAAACTGCTCCTTATGTTGTAGCTAAATCTATCAACAATGGGTAAATTAATACGTTTTATGGTATCTGTTACTATTTACTACAAATCTAATTTAGCAGTGGTGCATTGTTTTATTTTACTAATGTTAAAAGAAAAGCTGGTCAAGTGACAACACAGCACTTCACCTCCTCATTGTTAACAAATAGTGTTGTTTAATTTTTTGTGTGTTTATTTTTGAGAGAGATGGAGACAGAGTGCAAGTGGGGGAGGGGCAGAGAGAAAGAGGGAGAGAGACAGAGAATCTGAAGAGGCTCCGGGCTCCGAGATGTCAGCACAGAGTCCAACTTGGGGCTCAAACTCACGGACCGCGAGATCATGACCTGAGCCGAACTCAGACGCTTAACCGACTGAGCCACCCAGGCGCGCTCCGTACAGTGTTGTTTAATTTTAATTATGTGTTTACTTGATCTTATAATCCTTTTCATGTAGACAGGAACCCTACTGAGTCAGTCATACACTCAAACCACTGCATTTCTCTTGCAACTTAAACTCTTTTTTTAAAGTTTTATTGAAAAATAATTGACACACATCACTATGTAAGTTTAAAGTGTACAGACTGATGTCTGATGTACGTAAATTGTGAAATGACCGTTAACATCCATCATCTCATGTAGATACAATAAAAAGAAAAAACATTTCTTCCTGTGTTAACAACTTCACTGTTGTTAATGACATCCCTAGCACTGATTTTTCTTATAACTGGAAGTGTGTACCTTCTGACCACCTTCCTCCAATCCCCCCTTCCCATTCCATTAAAAAAAAAAAATACCTTCAACAGCAGGGGCTGAGTACCAGCCAGGTTTCCTCTTCTTCTGACTCCTCCTGTAGTTAAGGGGTGCCATGTCCCTGTGTGAGCAGAAATGACATTTTCCACTTTCTGTCCCTACCCGTGAAAAATGCCTACAAACCATCCTCTATGCTCTTTTCTCAGGCAAGGGCTGAATATTGATTACAAGGAAGACCTCAGAGTGAGCTGAAGATAGCAGAGCTGCTGGCAGTATGGGCTCCTGAATCGACACACAGTGGAGCCAACCACCTGCCCGTGCCGTCTCCGCACCCTGAGCCGGGATGTGAGAAATAAACTTCGACTGGGACGTCGTGGCAGTGATGTGTTGTAGTTCTCCTTTTTCGTTTCAGTGGTTAGACTACGTTAACTAAAACATCTACATACAAAACTTCGACACCAGCAAAGACTCCCGATTATAGTGATCACAAAGGTTTTGTTACAGAGGCTATTCATTCTAAGTCCTCTTCAGAAATACAAAACTTGAATTTGCCAAGGTGGCTTGGACGTAGACTAAAAATTCCTTTCCTCATTCTTTTAGTTACATCTTATCCCATAAGCTGAGGGATATAATTTAATGCTGCTTACTTAGCATCCTCAAACACTGTCAGTATGTAAAGTCTTAGGTGTTTTTTCCAAACAAGCAATATTTACTGTGAGAAGAGAACATGGCACTATGATAATGTTTCTTTGTCCTAGGGGCACCTGGGTGGCTCAGTCGGTTAAGCGTCCCACTTCAGCTCAGGTCATGATCTCACGGTTCATGAGTTCGAGCCCCACGTCCGGCTCTGTGCTGACAGCTCAGAGCCTGGAGCCTGCTTCGGATTCTGTGACTCCCTCTGTCTGCCCCTCCCCTGTTCACACTCTGTCTCTCTCTCTCAAAAATAAACATTAAAAAAAATTAAAAAAAGAGTTCTTTGTCCCAAAGAACTACAATCCAAATGACATGACATGGTAAGTAAAAAAAGGATATGGGGGGTGGGGTGGGGAGGTAAAGGAGGAAGAAGAGATGATGTCATAGCAAATTGCTCTAAGACAGTTAAAGAACAATCATGAAACCATGAAATTAAAATGTTGTCTGCAATGAAAAAGCAGTAAGGTGTTCCAAAGAGAAAGTAATAGCAGGGAAGGAAAATCCTAAAAGAATTAACTAATTAGTAACTCATCAAGAGACAGAAAATATAAAGGGGTCAGGGAGGATGTGGTTATTTTATGTGCTTTATTACTAAAGCACAGGTAATAATTCTGAAATCTGTGGAAAAGAAAGCTCTAGGAAGAAAAGAAACTGTTTTTAGCCTAATGGCTGAAGTATTTATAAGAAAGAGAAGGACAGGACAGGAAGGATCAGGCATAGGTATTAATCAAATACAGGTATCTGAAGTCACTTGATAAGAGCTTCTCAAAACTCATAGAAAAGAGCAAACAAAAATAAAGCTGGCACAGACACCAAGAATACAAAGGACAATGGGTTATCATACCCCTGGGCAGGCACAATGAATAATTTTAGCCACCTATAACCGTCCCCTACTCCAAATACTGAACAACAGAACGATCCTCCGATGACGGGCACACACCTGCATCTCCACATTCATCCGCTTCAACAGGACAGTCCTTTTCTAGGCGATGGCATCTTATGACCGCTAAGATGCATCTTGTGGAACAGAGAAAAGCCTTGTGGATGGATGTGGGGTGGGAACAGTAGACAACAGCATTACTTGAGCTTAGCTGCTGTCCAGTTCTAAACACTTCTCAATTGCGAGCATGTCTGCTTCTCTAGTCCTGCCTCTGGGTGTCAGGGGAGGAACCTGCAGCCCTGAGGAAGACATTGGCTCTGACCCTGGGCCACACAGCCCTTGTAATCTTCTGGGGACCTGTAAAAACTCTAGTGGCCGGGAGGGGAAGGGCAACACATCGACCACTGAAACCAGAATCTCTCAGTGAAGTCCAGAGACCTGCATGTCCTGAAATTTCCTTGGGTATCCTATTGTGCAGCCCAGGTTCAGAGCACAACCAAGGCAGTTAAGTGCACAGGCCCTGGGGCGACATCACCCACTGGGGACTCCTTTCTTGCACCTATTGTGAGAAGGGGGCAAGATAAAACTTATCAGGTGCTACAAAGCATTAGCCACATAGTAAGCTCTCCAAAAGTGTGATTACTATTATTATCCTCAGATACCTAACGTTACAGGATTTTCTCTGGCTATGACACTTGCATAGCATGTATTGTCTGCTTTTTTATATAGTTTTTGCATTTTGCAGTAATTAAAAAGTAGCCTGTGTTATTTAGCATTTTATGGATATACATTGTATTTCTCCAATTAGACTGTGACATTTTTGGGTGGCAAGGACTTTTCTTGTTTTCTTACCAGCCCAGGGTCATACACCCAGCTGGTATCAGTAAAAGCATCACTGATGATTATTTGACATGGTCATTTAACTATTAAGTTCCCACAAATTGACACATTGAGCTATCAGATGAAATTAAAGGTATTTTCCTCTTTGTCTTCATTTCACCATAAAGAATTAAGGGCAATTCTATTTTCTCAGACTTCATTTTGTATTTAAGCCTTTTTAAAAAACCAGGTTATTATTGGGGCGCCTGGGTGGTTCTGTCGATTGAGCATCTGACTTCGGCTCTGGTTCAAATCCCATGCGGGCTCTGTGCTTGACAGCTCAGAGTCTGGAGCCTGCTTCGGATTCTGTGTCTCCCTCTCTCTCTGTCCCTCCCCTGCTTGCGTGCTATCTCTGTCTCAAAAATAAGTAAACATTAAAAAATTTTTTTAAAAACCCAGGTTATTATTTCAGGCTACTAGGAAGCTTTTCATCAAGAATGTTGACTTAATGAGAAGAACTTGTAGCAGTTTTTCTGTCACGATTCAACTCTAATTAGAAAGTGGCAGAAATTACTAGATATCCACCAATATTTCACTCACTCCTTGTCCTTGGTAATAATCCCCTTATATTAGCTGGGCACATGGCTGCCCAGAATACAGAATACTGTTCCCACCTGCATAACAAGTAGGTATAACACTGTTAACTAAGTAATAGTCATCAATAGGATATAGTGGAAATGTGCAACTTCCAAGATGTATTTTTTAAAAATAGCTTTCATATACCAGAAAATTCACTAACTAAAATTTATAATTCAATGGCTTCAGTATATTCACAGAGTTGCGCGAACACTACAATCTAATTATAGACTATGTCTATCACCCCAAAAGAAACCTCATATCCATTACGTCATTTCCTACTCCCCCAGCCCAGCCTGAGGCAACCACTAATCTATTCTTTGTCTATAAATTTACCCATTCTGGACATTTCATATAAATGGAATTATAAAACGTGACCTTTTGTGCCCAGCTTCTTAGCATAATGTTTCCAAGGTACATCTATGTTGTAGCATATATCAGCACTTCATTCCTTTTTGGCCAAATAGTATTTGATTGTATGGATGTATCATGTTTTATTTATCCGCTCATCAGATGATGGACATTTGGACAGTTTACAGTTTTGGTAGTTAGAGCATGCTGCTGATATGGACATGGGTGTACAAGTTTTTGTGTGGACGTGTTTTCATTTCTCTTGGAAATATACCTAGAGGTAGAACTGCTAGGTCACGTGGTAACTCTATATTTAACTTTTTTGAGAACTCCCAGACTGTTTTCCAAATTGGCTGCACCATTTTACATTCTCACCAGCAAAGAATGAGGGTTCCAATCTCTCCACATACTCTCCCACACTTAATGGTATTACCCATCTTTTTATTATAGCCATCTTAGTGGTTGTGACGTATGTCTCACTGTCCTTTTGATTTGTGTTTACCAAATGATGAGCGATGCTGAGCCTCTTTTCACGTGCTTATTGGCCACTCCTCTATCTTTTTTGGAAAAAATGTTTATTCAAATCCTTTGCCCAAGTTTAAATTTGTTTATTTATCTTTACTGTTGAATTCTTAATAGTTTTCTGTATAATCTGCATACAATTTCCTTATCAGATACATGATTTGCCAACATTTTCTCTCATTACAGGGACTGTCCTTTCACTTTCTTGCTAGTGTCCTTTGGACCACAACATTAAAAAATTTTTGAAGTTGTTTTTTTTTGTTTTTTGTTTTTTTTTGGTCATTTGTGTTTTTGGTGTCTGATGTGAAAAAGTGTTGCCTTAACCTAAGGTCATGAAGATTTATGCCTACATTTTATGGGCTTTAGTTCTTACATATTTACGTTTGTGATCCATTTTGAGTTAATTTTTGCGCATGTTGTGAGTAGGCATCCATCTTCATTCCTTCGAATGTGGATACCCGGTTGTCTGAGCACCAATTGAAAACTTTCTTCATTGAACTGTCTTGTCTCCTTGTCGAAAAATCAATTGACCGTAAGTGTAAGGGTTTATTTCCAAATGTAAGGGTTTATTTCATCTTAAATGTAAGGGTATTTCTATCCTCATGCCAGTACCAGAATGTCTTAATTACTGTAGCTTTGTAATAAGTTTTAAAATTGGGAATGTGAGTCTTCCAACTTTGTTCTTCAAGACTGTTGTGGCTTTTCTGGGTCCTTTGTATTTCCATATGAACTTTATGGATCAGCCTGTCAAATTTTTGGCCCTAAAAAAACCACGCTGGGATATTTTGATAGTAACTGTGTTCAACCTACCAATTTGGGGAGGATTATCATCTTAACAATATTAACTCTTTTGATCCATGAACATGGAATGTCTTTGCATTTATTTAGATCTTTATTTCAATGAGGTTTTGTAGTTTTTGGTGTGCAAGGCATGCATTTTTTTTGTTAATGTTATTCCTAAGTATTTCATTCTTTTTGATGGTATTACAAATAGAACTTTTTAAATTTCATTTTTGGAGTATTCATTGCTAGTGTCAAAAAGCACAATTAATTTCTGTATATTAATCCTTTGTAACCTGAAATCTTACTGAACTTGTTCATTAGTTCTAATAGCTTTTGTTTATTTATTTATTGTAGATTCCTTAGGGTTTTCTATATACAAGTTCATGTCATCTGCAAAGAAAGTTTACTTCTTCCTTTCCAATCTGGATGCTATGTTTTTTTCTTTTGCTTACGTAATGACTCTGGCTAGAATCTCCAGCACAACGCTGAAGTGGCAACCATGATGTATGTTTGGAGAGAATGTGCCCTTCTCTTCCCTTTATTCTTCCTGATAGATGGACTGTGGATGTGATTACTGGAGCTGGAATGGTACGACCATTTGGGACTTTGAAGGGAACTTAGGACCAGAACTGAATCCATGACATAGCAACAATTGAAAAGAAACCTGGGTCCCTGCCACCCTGGGCAACATGCCAACCTATGGTTTTTGTTTTTGGGTCTCTGTGATTTACAGCCAAACCCAAGCCCAAACTGATACAGGGGTATTAGAATAAAGTAAGAATTGTGGTGCCTGCATTATTCAATCAAAATATATGGACTAGTTTCAAAAAAGAAAAGAATTTTTGATTTTTTAGAAAAAACCAATAGTATTAAAGGTGGCTATATAAGGAAGTACTGTCTAAGCCTGGCTCCTGGTTGTAAAATCTGAACAATGTCTGGTATCTTTTCTTGTTGTTGTTTTAACTTCAAAATAATGCCACAGAGTTTAGAGGAATAGCATTCCTCAATATTATGCTTCTGATAATTTCTTTCAAGCTTCCTAACTCTGTGATTGTAGGGGCTATATTACCAACCACTCAAGTTTACTTCATAATTATTACTCAAAAATCACTAAAAAGGGGCACCTGGGTGGCTCAGTTGGTTAGGCAACTGACTTCGGCTCAGGTCGTGATCTCACAGTTCGTGAGTTCAAGCCCCGCATCGGGCTCTGTGCTGACAGCTCAGAGCCTGCAGCCTACTTCAGATTCTGTGTCTTCCCCTCTCTCTACCCCTCCCCTGCTCATGCTGTGTGTCTCTCTGTCTCTCAATAATAAATAAATGTTAAAAAAAATTTTTTAAAAACACTAAAAACATTATCACCCATTTAATAGACCTCTTTATTTGTATCTAATTACAGATAGGAATGATATATTAACTCACATTTGGATGGTTACATTAACATAGATTATGAGCTTTGGCTTTAAATTATTTATGAAACCAAATCAGGGACATGGCTCTAAGGTGAGCATCCCAATGCAGAGAGAAAAATAATGTGTTTTTAGATTAATGGCAAAAAAAAAAAAAAGGTTATGAGGAATACAGATGAAACAACTTCCCTGGAATTTACCATCAATAGGAGAATTAGCATCAGCATTAAGTACTTCAGTGATGTCACAAGGAGAGTACCACAGAAAGGAAATCACTCCACAGTCTGCCAGTTTTGTATCCAGTTGACCATTACTACGAATAAAGATCCAGTAACTACCTCTCAACTCCTCTCCTTGCATCTCACTTTGGCTATGAACCTGCAGCACAGAAACTCTGGTTATTTCTGCTAAGTAGCTGCTTGTCTTCTGAAAATGTGTACGAATGTAAAAGAACTTAATTCTTTGAATCATAATCTACAATAATATGCCAACTCAATCAGAGAGGTTTTCTTTCCTTTGAAGCCTCCAGGATATTTTTATTTTGGGAAAATATTCTGATTAAGTTAAAACAAATATGTGCTGTCATACCATGTTGACTAATCCAAAAGTGGTTTCCAGTTCCTTTACTGACTAACAGTATCAAAAGTTCAGAAAGATAAAACAAATGCTAAGTATTTAAATCCCCTTAGCAACTCTTTTCCTTTCTCGCTCTCAGCCATTTTGGCAGCTGCTTTTGGTTGACGCTGTTTGGAACCTAAGGCAGGAAGGAACATGGTATGGTGACCACAAAGAAAGCGAAAAAGTTTCTAGAGTCGATCAACTCTAGCCTCCAACTCATTATGAAAAGTGGATAGCACAGACTTTGAAAATGAGCAAACATGGCAAAGCAAAACTGGTGTCCTCACCAACAACCATCCAGCCTTGCGGAAATCTTAAATAGACTACTACACCATGTCGGCCAAAACTGGTGTCCATTACTACAGTGTAACACTGAACAGGGCACAGCATGTGGGAAATACTGAAGAGTATGCACACATATAGAGTATGCTATCATTGATCCGGGTGATTCAGATATCATTAGAAGCATGCCAACACAGACTGGTGAAAAGTGAATCATGCAAAAGTTTTCTTTAATAAAACTGGCCAGAGCTGGTTTTTTAAAAAACAAATAAATCCCCATAACAAATAAATCCCCAACTAGATCATGTTTACATTCCAAAGGACTGATGGGTATAGACCAGGTCTATAATAAGTGCTTTATGAATGAACAGTCTTGGGTAGAAAATGGAGAGCATTCACATCAAATACGTGTAAGTATAAATTAAGCACTCAGATTTTATTTAACATTTAAACACTTTGAGGAAAGCAGAGTATTTAGAAAAGGCTATTTTTTTAGTATCTCCTACTGATCTCTTCCTACCCTACACAAACATCCAGAAATCTACATTGCCTAAGATCCCATCTTAAGATGAATATTCTATTTGAAGGCCCAAAGACTGTAGTCTTGGGTTCTAAGCAAGTGAAGGAGTTGTTGTATTTTATGCTTTATGGTTTACTATGAAATCCCAACAAGAAGAAAAGGAATTAGAGATTAATTTAGACAAAGTACTAAGTGCTAATGATGTCAAAGAACTTCATGAGGAAATCTAAGCAAAAAGGAATGCATGAAACAAAAGAGAAAGATGTTTAAAACGAGAAAAAGAGATTAGGGATATATTATTACCTTTTTTTCCAATGAACCCTTGGACAAAGGATTCCTTTTTCAACAGACTGACCAGGAATAATAGACGCCTGCTGTATGAAACAGAAGTATGCCTACTTAGGTCAAATCTGAAATGTTATGCTCTGAAATGGTGAAACGAACCTAACATTTGAAAGATAAGAATTCTATGCCAAGTGATTTTTGGAAAAACAGGTGAGCAATTGTAGTATTTCCTCAAACGTTTAAAATACATGAAATCTAGCATGGTGCCTGGGCACATACCATGGAATCACATTTCTGGCAGGCGAGGAAGGGGACTCAGATTTACATCAGAAAGCCGACACGGGAGAACTACTGTTGGGCAATCCATAAAAGACGATAACTGACATTCCTCTCTCAATAAGTCTCACACATCCAGTGTGTCCTCCAGTGTTGGACAGTGAATGTAGGATGATGCATTTGGTTGGTGTGATGTATGTACTTATCGCGCTGTGTGTGTGAGGAGATGTTCACACCAAAAAAAGGCACTGAGAGAACCAGACAAGCAAGGCAAGCATTGTTTTGGGATCTCCCCAGACATCAAGCTACCTGAGAGGGCAAAGGCCAAATCACCAGGCACGTTTCTCCCCTTCACTGTCCCCAGCCTGCTGCTTCCACTTATTTAAATGAATTTATAATATGTTAAGTGGGAGGCAGTGTGAAATCTCAAAGATAGCCTCAAGTTTGGAACCAGATTTAGGTAATTGTGGTTCTAACACTCGAACATGTGGTTCTAACATACGAACCATATGACCATGAGCAAATTACCTAATTTCTTTGAGCAACGGTGTTCTCACATTTACGATGATAGCAATAATACTAAGTAAGTTGAAATGATTGAACTATCTACAGGGATAGTACCCTGTAGATAAAAGGCTCAGGAAAAATAGGACTTTGGTTTTATTTTCTTCTTCAGTAAGTGTCCTTTCCCTTATTAGCCTGACTCAGGTACACAATACAGTTTCTTTGTCCAATGAGAAAATACTCCATGATGTACAATCATTTGTACTTTATGCTTCACTTCTACTTCAACAAAATAAAGGGATGGTATTCACCATGTAAATATAATGTTAAAGCTAACAATTTTATTTCAGAGGATAAACTGAGCCATGGGTCAACTTAATGGGATTTTCATTGTCATTTTTTAGTTTCAAATTTGATTTAGATCCCCTTGAATTTTATTATGTGACAAATAAAACATACAATATTAAAGAATCAAATTTAAAAATGATTCACTGCCATAGAAATTACACCAGAAGATATATTCTTTTTTTAAAAGTTTATTTTGAGAGAGAGAGAAACCTTGTGCACAGCATGGAACCTGACGCGGGGCTCAAATCCATGAACCATGAGATCATGACCTGAGCAGAAACCATAGTCAGACTTCCTAACTGACTGAGTCACTCAGGCACTACAGAAGATATATTCTGAAGAAAAAAATCTGAATGACGTATTTGGTAATTTTTAGAACTTTCTCATATTAAGGGATTTCCAAAAATCCCGCACAGCCTTAAAACAAAAAACCAAACAGGATTTTGGAAAAAGAGAAACAAAGATTTACACATATGCCACTGCTGATATTCTCATCATGTTTCTAGTATCAGTACACAAAAACAGTGAATTTTAATATTCTCTGTACAAATGAAAGAGAGTTAATAAGAAAAATACAGATAACACCTGAGGTTTTAGTTTTTCCAGATAAGTTGCTCTGAAGGCAAGAGCCACACCATACTTTGCCTCTATCACTTCAATATACAAACAGAAAAAACTTCAATATGAAAGAACACTCCCATTAAAATACTAGACGTAAACAAAGACTTAAGAAAAATCAGATCACCAAATTTTATAGACAGGTCTATAAAGATATAGTAGGCTTAAAACAAATGCAAAGCATGTCTGATAAGCAAGGTGCAACTTCTCAAAATAGAACTGGAAAACAAAATTTTAAAAATCTGTTCTTTCAAAAAATGTCAAGAAAACCTCAAAACCCCAAGCACCAGTAGTTTACAGACAGTGACCTGAAGACGTCATCAATTAAATTGGTACTGTGGTTACCTACATCCCCTAACCAACTATACTGCTTACAGATAAATTATTAATATAATTTTCCATGGGAAAATGTACCTTGACATCGAATCCTCTGTATACAGGGCCATCTAAATACATAATGTGAGACATGGAATATTTAGCTGACTTGAACAGAGGCAAGATACAGTTGCAAGAGTTCAAGTGTATTACCTATACTTTTTAAAAATAAAAAATTTTAGTGGACCAGAATTATGTTGGCAGGTATAGATAAAAAAAGTCTGTGTTTGCAAAGTTTAAATTATGCAAATTTAATAACATCTTAAAAAGGTTTTCGCAGACATTGACAAGTAAGGGATAGAACAGCCTCAACACATGGGCAGGGGGTAGGGACAGGGTGTCCCTGACCAAGGTCTGACAGCGAGCCACTATGTGAAAGTGACCAAAATGAGTCAAAGTGTTATAAGCTTGCCCAGATAGACAGATAATTGGAATCCATTACAGCGTATGTAAATATATTAGATTTTTCTCAGATAAGGGCAAACCTAATTAAAGAAATTTACCTCAATAATGTGGATACATTAAAAATGAATAAAAAAAGCCTGCTACTCCATCCCCTTCTCCCTTCAGGTCTAAGAAATTTAAAAAAACAAAACAAAACTTTTTTTGTTTTTGTTTTAGTTGTTGTTTTTTTACAAATTATCCAGTAGACCAACATCCAGAATGTTATTTCATGACTTATTAAAACGAGAGACTATTTCCTTCCATTTCAATGTTTTTTTCTAGATGCAAGAGAAATACTAGGTAGAGGATCCAAATGTAACCAAAGAGACTAAAATAGAACTATCACACACATATAATCTGTTCTTTTCCCCAACGTGAGACTGTCACATTGAGATGCTTTCTTCTTGGCATGCTTACAGACTTCACTGGTGAGATTCCAATATCCATGACCAGTCAACTGTCCCTTGTTGCTGTGTACTACAAACACCCACCGGCACATTCCACACATCTCCTTCTATTCTAGGTCCCAATTCCACCTCTGCTATGGCAGAGCCACATACAGCTCTTTTGCTTACTTTCTATATGTGAAATGGGAACAGACCCAGTCCAATGGATAACACGAGAAACATCTACGGTATAACATCACCAAGAATTATGTCATTAAAATGAAAAGGAACAGAAACTTTAAGCATGATACTTGAACAGTATAAACATGGAGAGATTAAAGCCTTCCCTACTTCCATCCCAGAGGATGAAATCTATACCAAGAATCCCAGTAAGACAGAACCAGTAAGACTGGGCTCAGGTTTTAAAAGAGAAAAGGAGAAAAGAAATTGGAGTCTCCTTATTTCAATGCAATATTGGCTATTAGGAGAACAAATGGAAAACATACCAATGCAAGCTTGAGAGACGGTAACGCTGCAACTCTGAAGACTAATAATTAGCATTAGTAGAGAGAAATGGAGCAAGGGAGAAGTATTAGTTTTCTATTGCTACATAACAAATTACGACAAATTTAGCAGCTTAAAAATTGCACAGAAATCTTGCATTGCATGGCTGGGTTCTCTGCTTAAGCTGAAATCAACTGTTGGCTGTCCAGGTTCTCATCTGGAGCCCAGGGTCCTCATCTAAGCTCATTCATGTTGTTGGCAGAATTCAGTTGCAGTTGTAAAACTGAAGTTGTGTTCTTGTTGGTTTTTGACTGGAGACTGACCTCAATTTCTAAGGGCGCTCACAGGTCCTTGCCTGCGGTCCCCTCCTTTTCTGAGCAATGGAGAACCTGTCTCACATTTGAATCCCTTTCATGCTTTGAATTATCTCTGACCTCACTTCTGTAACCAGCCAGAAAAAAACTCTCAGTTTTCAAGGGCTTGTCTGATTAGTTTGGGTTCACCAGGGATAATCAAGTCAACTGATTAGGGACCTTAATTACATCTGCAAATGCCCTTTGCCACATAACATGACATAAACTAGTATAACACCAGGGGGTGGCAATCAAGGGGCCATCTTAGAATCGTGTCTACCACAGAAGGGAATATAGAAAGGAAGCCAGTTATTCCAGGAGAGAACAGATACAGAATTTAAGTTGAGTGTTAGGGCAGACTTTGTGTTTAAACATTAAATTCCAAACAGATTTTATAGCTAAAAGCAATAAAAACTTACACTTTGAGATAACAGGTATGAAAACAGTTGTTACCTTGCTCCAAGTGAGTGGAAGAGCCAAATAAGAGTGCAATTCAGCTTTATTTTTAACATCTCAAGTAGGCCACAAGCACACAGTTCACTTAGACTTGAGATAAACAGAATCTTACAATCAGATAAGTTTCATTGAAAAAAAGAATATAGCAAAAACTTATCAGTCTATACGTAAGAACAGTTTTAAGTAATTTCCAACAATTTTACTTGGCTTTTAATCTTTTTAAATTTATTTTATTATTGTTTTTTATGTTTTATTTTTTTATTTTTTTGTTTTTTTATTTTGAGAGAGAGACAGAGTGTGAGTGGGGAAGGGGCAGAGAGAGAGGAAGACACAGAATCTGAAGTAGGCTCCAGGCTCTGAGCTGTCAGCACAGAGCCTGACCCGGGGCTCGAACTCACAGACCGTGAGATCATGACCTGAGCCAAAGCCGGATGCCTAACTGACTGAGCCACCCAGGTGCCCCTACTTGGCTTTTTAAAGTTTACTGAACATAACTGTCAGAGGTTTAAATAGTTTCAAAATTAATACTCTGTGTATGATGTTTAGGTCTCCACACTTCTTTGCTATGCTTCTTTGGCTGTATTTTTAAACCCTAGATTAGAGGGGGGAAAGAAGAGAGGGAGTTCTTTTTTCTGAAAAGGAAGTGCTTATTACTGACAAGAGGGGAAACATGTACTTCCATTTAAACTCCTGGGCCTCCCTACCTCTTAGGATGATGCCTCCTGCTACCAGTGGGCATGGGCTCCCAGTGATTCCTCTGTTCTTTGGATCCCATGTTCCTGATCATGTCACCCTGGCTAGGGTTGAAACCACCATCTTGTTCATCCAATTCAAAGGACCATCGGGCAACCACACTCTTGGAAAAGATAGGCAGAGAACACTTCTATTTTAATTGTACATAAAATGGAATGCAAAGTTGGATGCAAGAGAGATGCTAGTATTTAATCACTCCCGTTTTGTAAATGTGGATGTTATATGCTGTGGAGCTGTCTTCATTACAAAAAATCCAACAACTTTGGGGTTCCTTGGACTATTCCCACTCACGCTGATAAAGGAGTTCCTTCCCCAATATATGTGTTGCATGTACCTATACAGAGATGCAGAATGGGCATAAAGTTCTACCCAGCCCTTCAGATAGAGGATGATGATGAAAGGGTCACTAAAAACAAATTCAGCTTCGCCAATTCACTAGTTTGTCCTAATAAAACTAGTTGTAGTTAGCGTTATACATCACTGCCAAGCATAGACCCATCCTGAGCTCCAAGTCCATAGTCGACCCTTGAAGGGTTAACTGATAGGGTCAGAGATGACCCTTGAAGAACACAGGTTTGAGCTGTGCGGGCCCATATATAGGTGGATTTTTTAACAGTATGGTACTATAAATGTATTTTCGTTATGATTTTCTTTTTTTTTTTAATGTTTTTATTTATTTTTGAGAGAGAGAGAGAGAGAGAGAGAGTATGAGCAGGGGAGGGCAAAGAGAGAGAGAGAGAGAGAGAGAGGCAGAAGATCTGAAGTGGGCTCTGCGCTGACAGCAGAGACCCCAATGGGGGCCTCAAACTCACAAACCATGAGATCATGACCTGGGCCGAAGTCAGATGCTTCACTGACTTAGCTTTGTGATTTGAATAACATTTTTTCTTTAGGTTACTTTATTATAAAAACACAGTAAGTAATACATATAACCCACAGAGTATGTGCTAGTCAACTATGTTATTGGAAAGGCTTCCAGTCAACAGTGGGCTATTAGCAGTTAAGTTTTTGAGGACTCAAAAGTTATACAAGGTGTTTTGACTGCACGGTGAGGGATCAGTGCCCCTAACCCTCAGGTTGTTCAAGGATCAGTGGTATATCCAAATGCCTTCTGGATGCTACCAGCTGATGCCCCACAAGAACCTGGAAACTTGGCATTTTCCCAAAATTATCATTCCACCAGATGCCTCTGGTCCTCCTATCTCAGTGAGTGGTATCTCCAACCTCCTGGTCAACCTAGCAGTCATCATCGATGGCTCTTCTCCCTTCATCATCTACATCCAACTCTTCATCACATCTTACAGATGCTTACTGATTCAGAGGCAAGACAATATGGCGATTACAAAGTATGGACTCTAGAAATAGATTGCCTTGGTTCACATTCCCAAACTGCCCTCACTGGCACCAGGTTATTTAATGTCTCTGTGCTTCAGTTCTCTCATCTATAAATACAGATAATAATAATAGTGCCCACTTCATGGGGCTGTTGTGAGGATTCAATGAGTTAGTAAATATAAGGAACTTAAACCAGACATCTGGTACCCTCAATAAATCTCAGCTAATATCATTGTTGTCATTATTGGAACTCAGTGACTCTCACTCCATCCCCTTCTCTACATCCCTTCTGCTCTGGGCTTAATATAGGTTCCCACAGTCCTCAGTAGTAGTATTGTGAGGGTCTCTGCCAAGATCCTGGGCCCTGTAATCTAGCTTCCATTCTGTTGCCATTAGAGTCTTACAGAAGCAAATCTGCTGTCATTATTATTCTGTTTGGAAACCTTAATTGCTCTTCACTGCTCAGAGAAAAAGACCAAACTCCATAGGATACAGTATGAAACCCTCCCTGGGCTTCCACAGCAATTACACTAGGAAAGTCTGAGGGCCAAAGAAGGGCCGACAGATGAAGAACAGCACAATCCCCTTTACTCTCTATCTTGGCTCCTCGTGGTTTTGTCCTCACTCTTGTCTTGTTGCCTACAACGCCCTTTCTCCATGGCGTTCAAACTAGAAATTTGAGAGTCTAACACTGCCTCTTCTGCCTCTTTGCAAGGGAGCTGCTCTTCCTTACTTTCTTAAAATGTCTCCTTAATGCTTAGGATGGTCTCAAGTCCATACAGACTTTCCCAAGCTAGATACACATTACTTCAGCGTGTCATCTGCCTCTAATAGGTGACATAAACAGAACTACCAGAGATTCTCTGCAGCAATCTCCTCAAGGTTTCTGTCCGTTCCTCGGTATATGCTTCCTTGTACATAAAATGGCCGTACCATCATCCGATAAGTAGGAAGGACATAAATCCTACTCCTTCCCAGCCAATGAGCAGTTGGAGTAGGTTGTTAGCGGTAACTAAGATTATTATAGTAATTAGGAATATAAGGAGGTCTTTAAAAAATCGGTTAATGTATGGATCTGCGTGTATGTATCATATTGAAAATTCTGTGATTGATCATGTAACGAAGAGTGCCACGGGTACAAAAAGTCTTGAAGTCTTTCCTGGTGCATCTCTCCTATTTTCCATTCCACAGAGGCAACTGCTTCTGTTACTCTCTTGGCACTCTGCACACATCTTTCCCAGGGTCCTTCTAATTACAGTGACATTTCAATATTTGTGTGTCTGCCTTCCATGCTAAGCTGGGAGCTCAAGGTCTTGGCAGCCCAAGTACTTAATACTGATGCTCAGTTTACATTTGCTGAATGAACTCCTGTGTAACTGGCATTCTGTTGTCATTTTCCACTCTTCAAATTCAGGATGAGTGTCTTACCATGTGACACTATTTCTTACAGAACAGATTTTGGCATATAAAAAGTTTTCTCAGAGTCACAACAAAGGGATTCTGCTGCTACACTATCCAAATCTCAAAGCTTATCAATTCCTGGCACAGACTGTTAGGAGAAACTTAGTGCAAAAATATAGACTAATCATGTGAGGCAAACCACTTTTTTAAAACAACAATTTTGAGTGTAAGAGTAATAATTAAAATTGAAATCAAAGAATTTTAGAACTAAAAGGAGTCTGGAGAACCTAATAGCCAATTGCCTTCACTTTCTAATTGAGGAAATGTACACAGGGTCCCCAATCAGGTATCAACATAAGAGTAGAAGCAGACTTCCTGTTTTAGTCTTAAGCCACTCTACCCCTCTTGCCAGATGCAAAGGAAAACTGTGTTGCCTATTCTACAAATGTGATGCTCGGATTTCACACAAGCACATATGCAGTTCACCTAAATCGTGTGTCTCAGCATAGTTTTAAAGCAAACCCAGCTTAGACGAATTCTGTGAAACAACAGAAAGACAGACAGCTGGTTCACTCAGATCAATGGAACAGAATAGAGAATCCAGAAATGGACCCACAAATGTATGGCCAACTAATCTTTGACAAAGCAGGAAAGAATATTCAATGGAATAAAGACAGTCTCTTCAGCAAGTGGTACTGGGAAAACTGGACAGCGACATGCAGAAAAATGAACCTGGGACCACTTTCTTACACCATACACAAAAATAAACTCAAAATGGATGAAAGACCTAAATGTAAGACAGGAAGTCATCAAAATCCTCAAGGACAAAGCAGGCAAAAACCTCTTAGACTTTGGTGACAGCAACTTCTTACTCAACACATCTCTGGAGGCAAGGAAAACAAAAGCAAAAATGAAGTATTGGGACCTCATCAAAATAAAAAGCTTCTGCACAGTGAAGGAAACAATCTGTAAAACTAAAAGGCAACCGACAGAATGGGAGAAGATATTTGCAAATGACATATCAGATAAAGGGTTAGTATCCAAAATCCATAAAGAACTTACCAAACTCAACATCCAAAAAACAAATAATCCAGTGAAGAAATGGGCAAAAGACATGAACAGACACTTTTCCAAGGAAGACATCCAGATGGCCAACCGACACATGAAAAAATGCTCAACATCACTCATCATCAGGGAAATACAAATCAAAACCACAATGAGATACCACCTCACACCTGTCAGAATGGCTAACATTAACAACTCAGGCAATGACAGATTATTGGTGAGGATGTGGAGAAAGAGGATCTCGTTCACACTGATGGTGGGAATGCAAGCTGGTGCAGCCACTCTAGAAAACAATATGGAGGTTCCTCAAAAAATTAAAAATAGAACCACTCTACACCCAGCAATTGCAATGCTAGGTATTTTCCCAAGCGATAGAGGTGTGCTGTTTTGAAGGGGCACATGCACCCCATTGTTTATAGCAGCACTATCAACAATAGTCCAAGTATGGAAAGAGCCCAAATGTCCATCAGTGGATGAACGGATAAAGAAGATGTGGTATATATATACAATAGAGTATTACTCGGCAATCAAAAAGTATGAAATCTTGCCATTTGCAACTACATGGATGGAACTAGAGGGTTTTATGCTAAGCAAAATTAGTCAGTCAGAGAAAGACAAATATCATATGACTTCACTCATATGAGGACTTTAAGATACAAAACAGATGAACATAAGGGAAGGGAAGCAAAAGTAATATAAAAACAGGGATGGGACAAAATTATAAGAGACTTAAATATGGAGAACGAACTGAGCGTTACTGGAGGGGGTGTGGGAGGGGGGATGGGTTAAATGGGTAAGGGGCACTAAGGAATCTACTCCTGAAATCATTGTTGCACTATATGCTAACTTGGATGTAAATTTAAGAAATAATTAAATAAAAATTAAAAAAAAAAAAAAGAGGCAGACAGCTGGTTTTGAGGTCTGAATGCAGAGTGTGAATCCTGCCACAGCACAAGTTGGCAATCCTAGTTAACTCACATTAATCTTGAAGGTAGTTTTCATACTCAAATGTGAACAATGGTGCCTGTTTCATAAATTGTTGTGAGGATTAAATTAGAACATCGATGAGTGCATTCCATGAATCATAAATGCCACACAATTGCTATATATTAATAAAATGAAAGGTTAGGTATTAGTTTACACTGCATTTGTTTTTTAGCACTGAAAACTCATCATGAGTTAATTATTGTTTATCCTTATGCCTTATATCCTCTCTTTTTTTTACTCTGGCACTTGCTCTGCTCCTTAGAACTGCACTAGCTCCTAAGTAAGAAAGGAAAGGTAGGTATTACCTGAATATGCAAAAGTTCAGGTTTTTCCCTAGGCTCTACTAGCAGTGACAAAATACAAGTATCTTTTTAAAATAAAGCCACAAGTATATAAATAGTCAAAACTGTGTAACACAGATTGCTACTTATATTCAGACAGACTAAAGGTCTCACACAATTTCGATGTCAGTGAAGACTAGAATCATCAGGGTATCAATGCAAAGGGCATTAGGAAATCATCTAAACCCTATCTTTTCTTTAAAGCATATTTAAGTGAGAAGCCTAACTAGAATAAAAATCATAAATTACACTATTTTACATTTCAACACATGTTAATTATTTTATAGGTTGTACCTGACTATAGATTATATTTGTCTATTATTAAGTAGAACTATGTTTGGATGTCCCATGGAACATTCATATGCTAACTTCATAGGTTTCATACGCTAAAATCTATGACGAATTAAACTTGAGATAAATACTTAGCTTGTGACTTTGAAATAGTACTATAAAAGTTTTCGCCAGTTATTTTTCCCTTTGGACATTAAATCTCACTGACCTTTATTATATTTGCCTATGTATAGATACATAAACCTATAAACACACAGTATAACTTCCACTTGGATTCCATTTTTAGGGGGGAAAAACACAGTTACTTAAGATTATAAACTAAGATAAGATACTGGGATAAGATCAAAGCCGAGAAAAGGAAGTAATTGTGAATGCGTCCCATGTTACGTATCAGCATTGCATGAATTTGGTTAATATAAATCAAATGACCAGGACCTGATACATTTCAAACCAACAAGGCAAAAAATTGGATTCTGAAATAGCACCCACGATATATGTATTGGAAACCAGATAACATTATTTTCTCTCAGAATACATATTCATACATACTGACTAAAATTTTAAAAATAAAGTTTTAAGCATGCCTTTATACTGCTATCAAGTTACATATAAATAGAACTTGTAAACATCAGATGTTTTACCCACTTTCCTTTGTGAAACATCCTTATAACATTCCCTTAATTCAGCATGTTGTCAAATAGTACTTATTAAGCACTATTCTCAGTAAATGAAACAGAACAGTCCCTTGTTCTGTGTCGTAATTTGGCACAGACAACGTCCACACAGGCCAGCCTTCCAAAGGGTATATCAGAACTGTTCTAAAGAAAGATCACAACAGTAAGGCCCAAGAAAAAGGCACTTAAAATTCTGTACCAGTCCCAATTTAGTGTTTGTGATTGAGTAAAGTGTCAACCAAATGATCACTCAGCTCCTCCACTCCCCTATTTTTACCCTACTGGATTGGCATACGTTAATTAGTTACTACTCACTTATATATTCCACTACAAATGTGCTTAGGAGTTTCTATATATTTCGCTTTTAAACTCTATCAACTCGGCAGCTCCTACCTTTTTTTAAAAAGAGAACTTTCCCCATATTTAGTGATAGGAAACAGTTACTATACCAATTTACTACACTATATCATGGCACAACATTTTTTTTGGAGACTTTTCCCATTAACAACTGTGAAAACTTCCCCAAGAAAAGAATTTCTATTTTTAAATGGAATTTTCTTCTGTTTGAAGCGATGATGATTCAAAGTGATGATGATTCTGATTAAACACTGGGGGGAAAAATCTGCCTGAGTAGTCTGCTAATTGCTCAGGGCTAACAGTCTCTTTCAGCGGCTACAAGAGTTTGTTTTGTGTTCTGTACTACCTTATAATTTGGAGAAGAAAGAAGAGAGTTGGGGAAGCAAAAGAAAGAGACTAACACCCATCCATCCATCCATCCATCCATCCATCCATCCATTGTATCCAAGAAATAGAGAGTACCATATAAAGTGCTACTTTAGGGCTGAGATTTTAAGTCAGAGATGTTCGGGGAAGGCATGTAGCCGACTTCATAAGGACACAGAGAGCCAAGAACCCCGGGCTGTCGAGTCCAGTCAAAGATGTATAGAACAGCAGGTCTGACCACAGATTTCGCGCCTTGCTCTCCTTTGCAAGAAGTACTTCTAAGTCTCTGTGAACCATTTCCCTTCAGTTCGCAGTGAGAAAGGACACAACTGCTCAGCATCCTCATCAGTACAACCCTTCACATATTCGAAGACAGTTACTAAGTGGCCTCTTGAACTTCTCTTCAAACGAAAGATTCACAACTCCTTTACCCCTTCCTCATGGGCCTTAATTTTTAATAGTCCTTTGGTTCCTTCCATTGCTCTTCTCTGGATCCTTTCCAGATTCCGTTCTTTAATGGTGGAGTCCAAAAGAGAAAATAAAATGTTCTACTAATGGCTTGGCCCACAAGGGGCAAAGCAGGATTATTTTACTATTCTTACCACACTGTATTCTTTTATTGATATTGAAATGTGAGTCCCAGGACCTAAGGTAGAACGCACACGACTGCAATTCTCACTTCAACCTCTACTTCACTTTATTGTATGCAAGTTTGTTCTCTTGACTTCCTCCTATGTCATGGATAAATGCATCACTATTTTCTTTTTTTTTATAAAGAATTTATCTTTTAATTCTACTTAGAGCTTTCACAATTTAATCAACTCAATTCAATAATACCTGAACAGCAATTGATCTTGCCACTTATTCAATCAGTTCACTTCTAAGTCTGTTACCCTCACTGACCCAACTTCCCAGGAGAGTTCCTGGGAACTACAAGTTTTGGAGAGCCATATACAATTGCCTCTGCAAAGCAACAAAGTAGGTATCAAATAAAGTAGGATAGGGGCTTTTCATTGGTGAAGAAATTAAAAATTTCTTTATTAAAAATTCCTTTATTAAAAATTAGTACTAATTACCATGTTGTGAGCAATGATTATTTTCCAGGAACTATGATAAGTATCGTTTTTAAAGACCAGTAGCTCTATAAGCTCTTTTCTCTGAATATACAGATGAGAAAGACTACAGCTCAAATTAGTGAAATAATTAGCCCAGGGTCACCTTGTTCGTAAATGACAGAGCTGGAGAGAGAATCAATAGTGCCTGCCTTCCAGAGTTGGACATGGAAATCAAGAGCTCAGTCCTCAGTTGGTGATATGGAAGGTAGCTGTGGTCTGGGTGTTAACACCAATACCACCAGAAGAATAAACAGAAAAACTGATAGAAGCAGCATGCTTTCCACTCATAACCACACATGGAAATTTCTACTCCAAAGCGCTGTAGTATTATATTCTGTCATGTCACAAAAATTAAAGTCAGGCATATGGAAGTAAGTGATACTCTGCATTTAAATGAAGCATCTAACCTTACAGAAAAACTGGCATTAAACTCACTTAGACAACTAAAATGACTCACAAATATTTCCGATTTTCTTTCCAACCATAAAAAATGTGACCTTTCAAAAATGCCACATCATTTACTGATACATTAAAGTTATATTTTCTAAATTTGAAAATTAAATTTCTTAGGTCTTAAAAAATTTCAACACACAACAGCATGAGGAAAGGGAAGGAAAGGAGTCCAGTACAATTAAAAAAGTTACATGAAAGATTATGACTATACATGGAGGGAAAGTATATTAAAGAGTTCTAAAAATGGTGATGGATTATGCAAGAGGAAAAGGAAATCATCCCTTTAAAAAAAAAATATCATTAGAAATGCAGTGATCTCTGAGATACAGAGCAGTCACCAGGAGGAAAATTGTTAGAACAGTATGATAGCTTGAGAATGAAACGGTTGAAAAACTTATCATACTTGCAATTTGATGAATTTTGTAACATTCCTAAAGGCCACACACCATTAGAGATTTTAATTATAATAAGGAGGCAAATTTAAACATCATTTTATAATAGATCACTTTGGGGGAGTTGTCTAGTTTAACCCCTCACCTTTAAATGTCACTCTTCCTCCACAGAGGAAGAACCCTAGACGTGACATTTGGACTCCATGCCCAACTTCCCAGATACAGCTGATTGGCTCATGGGTGGATACATCACTCAAGATGAACCAATCAGAACATTTCCCATCTTTTCAATTCAGCCCTTTCCTGCATTCCTACCTTTGGATTCCATGAGACTCTTGTATTCTTCTCTGATAAAACACGTTGAATTTGTTTTTATCATTTGCAAAGCCTGGCAAAATTTTACATTTTCAAAACCATTTATACAACAAATTTTGTCTCTTTGTGCACTGCCCCATCCCCTGAAAAAAATAACTCTCAAAAAACAAAGACTGCAATGATCACTTCCTTTCATTAGAGGGGAAAAACAGAACAAGGTCAAGTTTGGGGATCTCGAATCTAGTGACCATATTGCCATTAACGATCTCCATGAAAGAATAAAGGGAAATGCCCCAGTTCAAATTTGTATTCACCATTAAGCTTTACGTACACAGTAACAATGAAGTTAATTAAAACAATATATCATTCTATACTAGCTATGAGAAATTTATTCCTCTTGGACCTCCCCAGTGATATTCGAAGTCATTTAGTGATTTTGACAGCAATGATCAACCACTTAGGATTATTTCTATCATGAGAACCATCATATAAATAACAACTTCAGCATTCTGGATAATAATGTTCACCTGCCCAGAATCACTGTTACCAGCACTCAATGACCAAGCCTAAACCTTTCTTCCTAACAAAACAAATCCTTTCATCAAAGGTAGACAGTCACCTCAAAAGGAGAGGTCGCATGCCATTCTGAATTCTGGTGCTGCCATGATATGTTTGAACCTTGCAACACAGTACTGTCAAATTCTAAAAGTGAGTTCAAGCTGTAAAGATAGGAGTTGAGAGAAGCCAGAGAGTGCTTCAGCTCACCAGCTGTGTTTCCAGCCTGGGTTCTTGATAACATTTTAATCTATGCTGATAAAGGACAAGTTACATCTTTAATGAAAAGCACTGATCCAACCAGAGGTCAACTTTAATTCTAAACGAACATCCTTTCCAGTTCACCCTTTTTTGGTGTGAGGGAAGAATGATATTCTTTAATTTTTACTGCTGTTGGCCTAGAGTATGCATGGAAGAAAGCAAGAAAAAAAAAAAAAAGATACATACTTGGCCACTTTCTGCATACCAGGATTGGTTAAAATATTCATAAAAGACCCAAAATCATGGTTTGCCATGGATGTTCCAGTAACATCCAACTGAGGAACATGGTAAAGCAAGAATTTCATTTCAAAAACCATGTCACAGTATATCTTCATCTGAACTCTGAGGTACAGTGGATGTCATATGAAATTTTAAAACGCCTGGTGCTCTTCTGTTGGCAAAAACATCATAGGCCAAATGTCACAGCATAATCACCAATCGAGTCCTAGAATACTGTTTACATACCAGTACTACAGTACTCCCATCAGAATGGATAACAGTTGCTGCTGAGTGAGGTCAAACTCGAGAGGAGGGTAGTTAACTGGAAGAAACAAGGAACACTGAGGTATAACTTTGCATGCCTTCACACCCAGGAAACAGACCCAAGACAGCCATGTTGGAGTGTGCTGGTATTTCAGGGTCTCTTAAAAATGTGAAATCCAACCTTTAAAATGTTGTCTTAACAAATGAATCTGACTATATTACAAATGAATGGTATATATAAATACAGTGAAGGCATGTAAGGAGCTGACCCAGGTAGCTTTGGAGGCAGTGTTCCTGACTTGGTATTATAATGTTAAATAAAAAAAGACCTATACACAAATATTGTACTCTAATGGCAAAATCTGTTTCTCACAGGAATGTGGGCTTAGAAACTCCTCTTTCTCGCTTCTCCACACACACACACACACACACACACACACACACACACACACACACACAGGTTGAACAAGCAAGGGGGCCTTAGCCTCACTGGGACTCTCAGAAGAGCCACAGCCTTCCTGGATTCCAGGTAAGATAGAGTAAGAAATGCCACTCTGTATCTCCGCTGAATCCGATTACAAATCTTGGACAGAATACACGGAACAGGATTCTAAGGACTTTGAAAAATAAGTGATCAACAGGCGGACTGGAGAAGGGGACACGATTTTGACACAGCAGAACACCGAGGCTTCAAGCAGACTAACGGCAGTGGCAGTGGTAGCAGGAGCTGGGCAGGTCCCTGAAATTCTGAGGAGCGGAATCTTCTCCCACCAGAGATGTGGTGGTCCCAAGAGGATGGGCAAATCCTTGCTGCTTTTTTGTTTCCCTATCCTCTTGCAACATGGGCAACTGGGTACAGGTGCAATCCTGAGAAGTGCAGGGCAGACAGGAAAAACTAGAGTTTGGAATTTTGGGGCTAGTAGACTGGGAAGAGTGCCCCCAGGAGCCAGAACATGGCAGTGGAATCACAGAGGGAAGGGGGCTCCAGAGAGCCATTCCATAAAGTTGTAAAGAACTCACGGGCTCACCTCCCAGCTGCACGTGATCTGAATTTCAACAAACTACCAACGCCTTGAGAAATGAACCGGCTAAGGGGTGGGGCATAAGAGGTCAGATCCAATTATCACAGCAAAGGCTGTGAAAACTGAACTGACATTGGAACCACAGCCCACAAAGGCAGGTTGAAACCTGTTACCTGAACCCAATGTGTTGAATGCCTGCTAACACAGAGCAAAACAAAAATCCATTTTCTGCTTAAAATTTAAACAAGACCCTGAGTTTCAGAACACCTAACAAGTTCAGATTAAAACCAAAATTACCTGGCATACAAACAACCAGGAAAATTTCAACTTCCAAGGGAGAAGACAGACACCAATTAAAATATTGGAATTATGAGACAAAGACTTTTAAAGCAGCTGTTAAAACTATCGTTTAAGAAGTAACAGTGAACACTCATTAAACAAATAGGTAAAAAGTCTCTGCTCTCCCCCTAAAAAAAAATAGATAGATGGAACAAACAGAAACCTTGGAACTGAAAACACAGTAACTAAAATCAAATATTAACTGGTAGATTCAATAGCAGAATGGAGATGACAGAAAAAAAAATCATGTAAATCTGTAGATAAATTAATAAAAACTATCCAACAGAAAAGGGGGAAAAAAGACTGGAAAAAAAAGAACACATTCTCAATACCAAAATGTCTAATAACTTATGTCATCAGTCTCAGAAGGAGAGGAGAAAGAGAATGATGCCGAAAAAGAAATGTTTGAAAAATGGCTGAAAAGTTTCAAAATCTTGTAGATATAAATTTACAGATTCCAAAACCTCAGCAAATACCACACAGGATAAGCTCAAAAAAATCCATGCCCTGACACAAACAAACTGCCAAACACTTAAGAGAGACAGAAATCCTGACAGCAGATCAATTATAATGACACACTACCTAAAAACACAATGGCTAAAATGGTTACTTACTTTTCATTAGAAATCATGGAGACCAGAAAGAGAGCAATATTTTTCAAGTCCTAAAAGAACTGCCACCCAATGAATTCTACATCCAGCGAAAATACTCTTGACAAATGAAGGTGAAATAAAGACATTCTCAGAAAAACTAAGAGAAAATTTGTTGCCAGCAGATCTACTCTTAAGAAAAAAGAAAAGGTAAATAAAGTTCTAAACAGAAGGGAAATGGTACCAGAAGGAAACCTGGAACATCAGGAATGAAGGAGAGCAACAAAAATGGTAAAAATTAGGTAATTATAATAACTATTGTTCTCCTCTTAATTTTTGTAAAATATGTCTGATGGCTAAGTGAGCAAAAAATTATAACAATGTGTTTTGAAAATCTCATTGTATGTTGAGCTGCTACTACAGCAGTGATTAGTAATGGTAATTAAAAAGCAGAGTGAGATAAACCCAAAACAATCAGAAGGAAGGAAATAAGAACAGAAAATTTTAAAATGTTAAAAAGAGGAAGGAAATTAGAGCAGAAATCAGTGAAATTAAAAACAGAGAAACAGAGGGGGGAGAAACCAATGAAACCTAAACCTAGTTCTTTGAGAAAGATCAATAAAATTGATAAACTCTAGCCAGACTGACTAGAAAAAAGACAAAAATTATCAGTATCAGACAAGGACGTATCAATAAGACCCAGCAGGCATGAAACAGAAAACGTAACACTTAAAAACAATTCTACACGTGTAAATTCAACAACTTAGATGAAATGGACTAATTTCTCAAAAATCACAAGCTACTGAAGGAAAACAGATGACCTGATTAGTCTTCTGTTAAATAAATTAAACTTGTAGTGAGAAAAATCTTTCCCGAAAATAAATCCCAAAGCCCGGATAGTTTCATTGGCAAATTCTACCAAACATTTAAAGAAGAAATAACTCCAATTCTATAATTCCTTTGAGAAAACAGAGGAGAAGGATACTTCCTAACTCATTCTATGGGGTCAGAATTAGCATGATACCAGAACAAGACAAAGAGAGTACAGGAAAAGAGAATTACACCAATATCCTTCATCGACCTAGAATTTAAAATCCTCAATAAAACATTAACATTAACAGAAACACATTACTTCCAACTGGAGTTTATGCTGGGAATTCATGCCTAGGTTAATATTTGAAATCAACAATAGGGCACCTGGGTGGTTCAGTGGGTTAAGCATCCAACTCTTGGTTTTGGCTCAGGTCATGATCTCACGGTTTGTGAGTTTGAGCTCCGCATCAGGCTCCACGCTGCCGGTGTGGAGCCTGCTTGGGATTCTCTCTCTCCCTTTCTCTCTGCCCCTCCCCAGCTTGCTCTGTTTCTCTCTCTCTTTCAAAATAAATAAATAAACTTTAAAAAGGTTAAAAAAATATTTGAAGTCAACTAATATAATTCAGCATATCAATAGACCGTAAAAATATACAACACACACGATTATTTTAACTGATATAAAAAAAGCATTTCACAAGATGCAACACTCATTCATGATAAAAACTTTCAGCAAACTAGGAAAAGAAGACAATCTTTCTAACCTGATAAAGGACATCTATAAAGAAAATCCAGAGCTAACATCATACATAATAGTGAAAGAATACATGGTTTCCCTCTAAAATCCATTGAGTACAAGGTGAGGAATCAATTCTACCTACTTTTATTCAACATAATATTGGAAGTCCTAACCACTGCAATTAAGGTATGAAAAAGAAATAAAAAGCATACAGATTGGGAAGGAAGAAATAAAATTGCTCCCAATTGCAGAGAACAAATATCTACACAGATAAAGAATCCACAAAGGTTCTTAGAATAAGAAAGGTTGAAGAATATGAAGTTAACTCAAAAGTCAATCACATTTCTGTATTGTAGCAATGGACACATTGGAAACAGAAATTTTAAAATATAATGTCACTTTCAATAGCTCCCCCCCCAAAAAAACCCACTTATATATAAATCTAATAAAACATGTACAGGATCTCTATGTTGAAAGCTACAAAACCTTTGAAGGAAATAAACAGAAGACGTAAATAAATGGAGAGACACAGCAGGTTCTTGGATTGCAAGACTCATTATAGTTAAGAATATCAATTCCCCCCCCAAAATGATTTATAGACTTACAATTACAATCAAAATCCTGGCAAAAGTTTGGTTTTTGTTTGGTAAATACAGACGAGCTGATTCTAATATTTATAGGGGAAGACAAAGGAATTAGAACAGACAAAACAATTTGAAGTAAAAAAATATATTGGGAGTCTCACTACCTGATGTAAGACTTACTATCAATCATGACTGTGGTATTGGTGAATGGACAGATACAAAGATGAGTACAACAGAACAGAGAACCCAAACATAGACAGATATGGTCAACTGGTTCTTGATAATGAGAGGTAGTTTCTATATTGGAAAAACAAGTCACAAATAAGCAAAAGAGGGAGGTTAAAATGAACCTTGTTCTGGAGATCAAGCAGAGGTTATACAAATGGACTCCCCAGGTCATATACAGATAGATATGGAAGTATGTAGAGATGTATGTGTGCACACATTTGTTTACATACAAATATTTCTAAACTCTATCTGCTGAGAGACGTGGAAGCAGCGACACTTCCAGCAGCAATACACATACCTTCATTAAAATGAACTAGGGCTCCTTGGAGAACTGGATTCCAAGGCTGAGGCAGAGAAAATAGAAAATGAGTCTGGAACATCTTGTAGTGTCAGAAAGTAAGAAATGCCTTAAAAAAAAAAAAAAACCATGGAGGCACACTGAAGGACACAGAAGCCAACATGAGAACTCCCTATGGCCAAAGTTAGAAAAATTTGGGCAACAAAGTAAATAGCAACAATACGGGATCATAACACAAAGGATAAAACAAATATCTGAGTCCACGCTGATATAAATTAATGTCCGTATATAAATAAATGAGAGAAGAATCCTTACAGAAGAATTCTAATTCATAAATGTAGAAGTGATGAGGGAAATAGGAAACCACCATTAAAACACCACTGTAACATTGCTGCTCGCAAGATCCACAGATCTCAAATGAGTGCGTAATGTGGAGAAAAGGGAACCTTCTTGCACTATTGGTGGGAATATAAACTTGTGCAACCACTTTGGAAAAAAAAACAATATGGAGAGTCCTCAAAAAATTAAAAATAAAAATGTTCTACAACCCAGTAATTCCACCAATGGATATTTACCCAAACAAAATGGAAACACTAATTCAGAAAGATACATGCACCTCTATGTTTACAGCAGCATTATTTACAGTAACCATGATATGGAAGCAAACCAAGTGTCCATTAATAGATGAATGGTTAAAGAAGGTGTAGTGTGTGTGTGTGTGTGTGTGTGTGTGTGTGTGTGTGTGTGTATTTACAGTGGAATATTACTCAGCCATAAAACAGAATGAAATCTTGCCATTTGCAACAACATGGGTGGACCTAAATAGTATTATGCTAAGTGAAATGTCAGACAGAGAAAAACACCATATGATTTCACTAACATGTGTAATCTAAAAAACAAAACAGAAGAACAAACAAACAAAAAAACAGAATCAAGGGACACCTGGGTGGCTCAGCTGGTTGAGGGTCTGACTTCAGCTCAGGTCGTGATCTCACGGTTTGTGAGTTCAAGCCCCACATCAGGCTCACTGCTGTCAGTCAGCACAGAGCCTTCTTCGGATCCTCTATCCCTCTTTTCTTTCTGCCCTTTCCCCATTTATGCGTGCACTCTTTCTCTCTCTCTCTCAGAAATAAATAAACATTAAAAAAAACAACAAACAGAGTCAAATACAGAAACCCAAACTATGGTTGCTAAAAGAAGGTGGATGGGGGCAAGGGCAAAATGGGTAAAGGGGATTAAGAGGTATACACTTCCAGTTACAAAATAAGTAAGTCACAGAGATAAAAAGTACAACACAGGGCATATACTCAATAACATTATAATAGCGTTGTTTGGTGACAGATTACTGAGTGATGCACAGAATTGTCCAGTCACTATGCTGTCCACCTGAAACTAACACAACACAGTATGTGAACTATACTTCAATTTAAAAAAAATGAGTGGGCAAAAAGAGAAAGAAGATATATGCACAGTCTCAAAGCATTTCCACCCAAATATTTATTCATTACACAGGGAACGATAGTAACTTTATAATGCAGAACCCTGGGAAACACCACTTTCCCCAAGTGATGAAGGTTGGCATCATCTATAATTAGCTATATCCACATCATGTACCTCTGACATAACATATTGAGAACACCATCTCCACAATACACACAACTAATCAATCTAATCAAAAGAAAATATCAGACAAACCCAAACTGAGAAGCATGCTACACAATAAATGACCAGTAGTCTTCAAAAGTGTTAAGGTCATGAAAGACAAGGAAAGACCAAGAAACTGTCACAAATCAGAGAAGCCAAGGGGACAGAACAACTGAATGTAATGCTTTAAAAAAATTTTTTTTTAAAGTTTATTTATTTTTGAGAGAGACAGAGAGAGAGACAGAGTGCGAGTGGGGGAGGAGCAGAGAGAGGGAGACACAGAATCTGAAGCAGACTCCAGGCTTGAACTCACAAACCATGAGATCACGACTTGAGCCAAAGTCAGATACTTAACCAACTGAGGCACCCAGCCACCCCAACTGAATGTAATGTTGGATCCTGGATTAAATCTTGGAATGGAAAAAGGACAACAGTGAAAAAAAACCAGGTGAAATCCAAATGAAGGCTGTAGTTTAATTAATAGTATTGAACAAATGTTAATTCTGTAGTTTTGGTAATTGCGCTATAATAATTAGGGGAAGATGAGCTAAGGGTATATGGGAACCCACAATACTATTTTTGTAATTCCTATGAATCTAAACTTACTTGAAAACACAAAGTTAAAAAACAAGGCAGCAGTTTTGTTTCTAACATTTGTAGAAACATTTCACAGGCTTACAGGATATCCCACAAAGTCTATTTAACCAATAATGGATTTTTTTTTAATATATGAGGAGAAATCAGTGTAGTTATAATGGGAGTAATTAAAGATAATGGTAACACAGGAGCGCTTGGGTGGCTCAGTCAGTTGGGTGTCCAACTTCAGCTCAGATCATGATCTCACAGTTCGTGAGTTTAAGCCCCACGTCGGGCTCCGTGCTGATAGCTCAGAGCCTGGAGCCTGTTTCAGATTCTGTGTCTCCCTCTCTCTCTGCCCCTCCCCGCCGCTCACATTCTGTCTCTGTATCTCTCAAAAATAAATAAACATTAAAAAAAATTTTTTTAAAGATAATGGTGACACAGACTAAAAAACTGTTTAACATGTTGCTACATAATGAGAAGCAGTACATTTAAAGAGACAGATGTTGTTATAGATGTACAACTTCATGAAAGCATTTAAGAGTTAATGTGCCCTTAGGGCGCCTGAATGGCTCAGTTGGTTAAGCATCCTACTTCAGCCTAAGTCATGATGTCACAGTTTGTGGGTTCGAGCCCGGTGTTGGGCTCTGTGCTGACTGCTCAGAGCCTGGAGCCTGCTTCAGATTCTGTGTCTCTGTCTCTCTCTTTCCCTCCCCTGCTCATGCTCTGTCTCTCTCTCTCTCAAAAATAAACATTAAAAAAAAATTTAAAAAAAGAAAGAGTTAATGTGCCCAGCTTCACAAGGGAACCTGGAAGGGAGAGAAAGACAGGGATGAGTGAGGAGTGTCAAGTCCGAATTCCTAGGGTGTACCAAGCCCAGTTTTACGTGCTTTTCATGCATGAGTTTAGACAATCTTTCTTACTACCTTGTGAGGAAGGTATTGCTGGCCCTGTTTCACACATTAAAAAAAAAATGTCACTGAGGTCTTGTGGCTAAGGAAGTGGCAGAACCAAGTTTTGGTCTCAGGTCTGATAAATTTCAATGGCCCTTTCTCTGAATGTACTGCATCTAATGAAAACGTAGTAAGGCTCTTCCAATAAAGGGCACGTCTTCAGCGGCTGAGAAGGAAAGGCACCAAAGGAGCTGAGGATCATAAAAGAATCAAGACAGAACGAGTCAAGTGTTAACTGATAAAAGAAGGATGCTAGGAGTGGAAGAGGGTTTAGATTCGCGCCACCCACATGAAAGCCACAGGTTTGGGGGATGGGAAGGGATGTCATAGATGCCGTGCAGAACAAGCCTGCAGAAGAGCTGTTCTCCAGGAACCTCTGAAGGTCAAGGAAGTAGAGCAACATGGAACATGGAGCCAGTACAGCTTTGCACTCTCGCAGTTCCTGTCGCTCTGCTTTCCTATTCATTCAGCGTATGCGTGTGTGTGTGTGTGTGTGTGTGTAACTTTGATTGTTTTATACACCAGTAAGAATATGCCATATATTTACTTACATCTTTCTAACATAATACTTCAAATTAACAGCTGGAACATAAATTCTGAGTAAAGGTTTATAAAATTAAAGCAAGGTCTCTTTTTTTTTTTTAGCCAAATATCCATGCCATTTCTTATCCAACCAGTTAACCTGATGAAGCAGCTAAAGTCCAGTGTGATTTCTGGAACTTCAAACTGCTTTCATTATTAGGACCGTTTAAATGCATCACCTTAACACATTTCAACAGCTTCCCTTGAAATTTATTTTTAAATTAAAGCAGAGCAGGAAGATAACAGTTTAAGAAAAACCCATTATTCCGATAAGACACTTTCAGATTTATAATTGATGAAATCTCACATGTGAGGACTTTTATTAGGCTGAATATGTAACTGTGGGGTACTGAAAGGGCAGAGATTTGGAAGACAGAGAAACAGTTTCAAATCCTAGCTGTGGGCCTTTAAGCAAGATGTCTTTTGAGCCAACAGATGTGAAGCCTACTTTGAAGGTCCTCATGGAATTAACCAGAAATACCATGTATATCTCAACCCTGCATCTGCATGTAGCAAGGCTTTGAAAGAAAAGTAACCGTATCACGTGCTTCTTCATTTCACACGTGGGCTTTAAACCATTATAATGATATACAATCATTCAAATGACAAAAGTGACAGCTGGGCAACAAACACGTTGAACCAACCAAAGCAATCCGTTCTGGTTAAAATAGCACCAGACGGAGGCGGGAGACATGGGCTTTAGTTATATTTCAACTACTGCTCAGCCAGTGACCTCGAGGTGAGTATGCAACCTCTTGCACCAGCCTCTTCTTGCTGTCTCCTCCATCATATGAAGGGGACAGGTTGGGACGGTCCTGGCACTTCCTCCTAGCATCAAAGTCCATGCTATACTCTACTGGCAGGCTTGGAAAAGAGTTGAGTGAGAGAAAGGGATAAAAACTGACAGATGTGAGTTCTATAGGGAAAGGAAGAAGGAGGAAGCAATTTGCCTGTCTGCAAGCATTCCACAGGTTACCCCAAGCTCTTTGGGTCTAAAACTCCACAATCAAAGATGCTGGTGAACATAGACTTTCCAGTAGTTATAGGCCAAGAAGAGAGCGAGCATCAGAGATCACGAAGGTCCATGATGATCACACCTTCAAACAGGTTGCTGGGTGGAATGTTCCAGAAAAGTCGAGGCCATCCCACCTCTGTGGTGAGGACAGATTTACCGATAGTCAGACAGCAAATGGGGGTGGGGGTGGGGGTTACACAGGAAAGTAGGAAAAAGAATGCTACTTCAGTTGCTATATTTGCTTCCATCTTAAAAATTAAATACAAATAATCAAACAGATGTTTTAAAGAACGTTTCAGTTTTAAATTTGGGAATGCACTTTTATTCAGTTCCTGTGCTCTTCACATTCTTAAACTAGGCAAACTGAACTTACTTTTACCCAGTGTTTATTACCTTCATGCTTCATCTAAAATTGACTGGATTGGTCTCTTTAAAATAGTAAACTAAGAACAACCAAAATTCAGCAGTCTTAAATCCTAGAATAAAACAGTTTATTGAACAAACTGCTGCTTCTACCAAAAATGTGAGGAACATGTACCGACCCCTTCCGTCCCCTATTTCTATATTCTTTCTTTCTTGCTTGGAAAGGAATGAACTTCAGCTGCCATTTCTACACACAGAAAAAAATAAGGAAGAAGGCCTATAACATACAATGAAATAAGAGACCAAAATAAACATGCTTTATCTGGCACAGAAAGTCTGTTTGCTCTGGTCTAGGCTCACGTGCAAGCCAGCAGTCTTGGGATGGCCACCTGCCCTGTGCATTTAAGGGCTCCATCCGTGAACTTCCTTCCACGGTCTAGCTATGCCCTCACACTCTCCTCACTTTGGCCCCCTGCCTGGCTTCCTGATGACTGCTGGCTAGTGCTCCTCCAAGAGGCCCCTTGTGCCCTAGAGGCAGCTGAACCCCTTAACAAACTCACTCTTCCCCTCAGGGAGCCTGACCTCCAGCTAAGAAAGAGGGTCTGAAACAGTGACAGCCCTCCATTCTTTACTGGACCTGGAACAAAAGAGTATCAGGAACAAAAGCCCATCAAATCCTCATCCTGATAAGTGACACTGAAACATGACAAGGAACTGACTGTGAAGGATTTGTACGTTTAAAATGGAAGTTATCTTTGGGCAATTATCTAACTACTGAATCTTAGTTTTCTTATCTGTGAAGTGAAAACCAGAATAGTGCCATCTTACAAGATGGCTTTCAAGATCTGTATGGCTACCAGTAAGAATCTAGAAGTAATTATCACTGGGGCGCCTGGGTGGCTCAGTGAGTTAAGTGGCCAACTTCGGCTCAGGTCATGATCTCATGGTTCGTGAGTTCAGGTCCCGTGTTGGGCTCTGGGCTGACAGCGCAGAGCCTAGAGCCTGCTTCAGAGTCTCTTTCTCTCTCTCTCTCTCTCTGCCCCTCCCCCTGCTCTTTCTCTCAAAAGTAAATAAACATTAAAAAAAAAAATTTAAGACATGAATAGACACTTCTCTAAAGAAGACATCCGGATAGCCAACAGGCACATGAGAAGATGCTCAACGTCGCTCCTTATCAGGGAAATATAAATCAAAACCACACTCAGATATCACCTCACGCCAGTCAGACTGGCCAAAATGAACAAATCAGGAGACTATAGATGCTAGAGAGGATGTGGAGAAACGGGAACCCTCTTGCACTGTTGGTGGGAATGCAAATTGGTGCAGCCACTCTGGAAAACAGTGTAGAGGTTCCTCAGAAAATTAAAAATAGACCTACCCTATGACCCAGCAATAGCACTGCTAGGAATTTACCCAAGGGATACAGGAGTACTGATGCATAGGGGCACTTGTACCCCAATGTTTATAGCAGCACTCTCAACAATAGCTAAATTATGGAAAGGGCCTAAATGTCCATCAACTGATGAATGGATAAAGAAATTGTGGTTTATATACACAATGGAGTACTACAGGGCAATGAGAAAGAACGAAATATGGCCCTTTGTAGCAACGTGGATGGAACTGGAGAGTGTGATGCTAAGTGAAATAAGCCATACAGAGAAAGACAGATACCATATGTTTTCACTCTTATGTGGATCCTGAGAAACTTAACAGAAACCCATGGGGGAGGGGAAGGAAAAAAAAAAAGAAAAAAAGAGGTTAGTGTGGGAGAGAGCCAAAGCATAAGAGACTCTTAAAAACTGAGAACAAACTGAGGGTTGATGGGGGGTGGGAGGGAGGGGAGGGTGGGTGATGGGTATTTGAGGAGGGCACCTTTTGGGATGAGCGCTGGGTGTTGTATGGAAACCAATTTGACAATAATTTCATATATTGGAAAAAAATAAAAAAAAATTTAAGAAATTATCAATAAAGTAAGTGTTAAGCTTCACAAAGTGACTAATCTGGAGGCACGATGTCCCCCAAGCTTGAGCTTCAGGATGGAGGACAGAAAGATAAAAAGCATGGCTCTGACTTTTGTCCCCCACCCAACACACTCCCATTACGTAAGGACTCTTGGTGGGGTGGGGGTGGCGAGGATATATTGTGTGGGAAATGCCCCCAGCTGATCCTTAATCCCACACTCAACCCTGCTTTACACAAAGGTGGGATATCTAAATGTGACTAACTTTTGGCAACTTTATGGAACAGACACTATTATTTGCAAGACCACGAGTTTAAGCTACAGGACTGCTGAGAATCCTTCTACAGCTCTCTGGAGGAAATACCAGTACTTCTATTTGAGAGACAACAAAACAGGCTCTGGAAGATCGCCAGGCACTGGAAAGCAAGTCCACAGAATCCTAAAGCCCACTTTCTTTGCCCCATGGTGACAACTTCTGTTATTGAACATGAGGAGTTGTAGAGGAGTAGAGTTCTTCCTCCAAAAGGACACGGAAGAAGAATGTAGAATTATATGAAATAAGAGCCTGGGTTCTGCCCTAGGCTGATAGCAGATAAGCACAGAATTGGCTCACAGATCAAGAACCCAAAGAAGGAAAACCGTGAAAGGAGAAATTCCATGACTGTTCAGGTAAATTTACTTCTGATAAGGCGATGCATCAGGTTTCCCCAGTCCTATAAAACCTCTTCAGCTGCAAAGGCTCAGTAGGTTTACAAACCTGTGGTTGGCCCTGATCCTGGGCCAGATTTCTGAACCAGAAGATATTGGAAAAGCAGTAAAAATCCTTTGGTTGCAAAGTCACAGAATGACCAAGCTATCTTCAATTAAAAAACAAGACTTTAATTGGAGGGTTTTTTTTTTTTAAATTTTTAAAGTTTATTTATTCTTTTTGAGAGAGACAGACAGAGACAGAGAGCGAGCAGGGGAGGGGCAGAGAAAGAGGGAGATACAGAATCTGAAGCAGTCTCCAGGCTCTGAGCTATCAGCACAGAGCCCAACACGGGGCTTGAACCCACCCAGGAACGGTGAGATCATGACCTGAGCTGAAGTCGGTCACTCAATCAACCGAGCCACCCAGGCGCCCCGGAGGGGTTATTTTTGATAAGAATGTTTCCAGTCCGTGGTTGAGATGATTGAATGAGAGCAACACCCGGGGTTTCCATTGCTCCCCTACAGTCTCTGTCAGCCACCTACCTACATTTCTGACACACAGGTGACCTTTACACTCAGGGAATGTGCTGTGTAAACTAAGGTGTAAGTACTGCCTCCCACACCCTCGTCCCCAACCCTACCACGGGATTCCCATTGTTAGGCTCCTCCAGTAGGGAAGGAGGCCCTCATGGCCAGCATGGGCCCTCGCCTGCAGTTTCTGCACATCTGCTCCATTCTCTCTGTTGGCTGGCGTCTGCTTATACCTGGTTCCCAACTTCCTGATTATATCAGTCATTTATTTGTTTGTTCACTAATTTATTTAACACAAAATAGCACTTATCAATATATAGAGTGATGTTTTACAGGTACTACAGAAATCAACTTATTAAACCAAAAAAACTCTGAGGAGGCTGGGGTGCCTGGGTGGCTCAGTTCATTAAGCATCTGACTCTTGATTTTGGTTCCACTGAGTGTGGAGCCTGCTTGAGATTCTCTCTCTCTCTCTCTCTCTCTCTCTCTCTCTGCCCGTCTCTCCTACCCATGTACTCTCTCTAAAGTAAAAAAAGAAAAAAGAAAAAAGAAACACTCTGAGGTAGAAACTATCATCCTTATGGGTCTTTTACAGATTAAAAAAAATGAGGCATGGAGAAGTTAAGCAACTTCCTTAAGATCACACAGCTTCTGCTTGGCTATAATGGGCTTCTGGTACCTCTCTACATCATGATATTTTAGTTCCAGATCCCAGTTTGAATTCCCAGCCAACATGCTTAATACTTGCCTTAATACTTAACACTTATACGTACTTAATACTTAGCACATTGCCCTTATTCTTATCGTGACTAATAATTAAAACACGCACATTCAAGAGACAAAATGAACCCCATTAAACATGATGAAGTTAAGATAGCTAAGCTTTTGATTTTGCATCTTCTTCTAATACTGCAATACTATATTTTAATTTTACAATCAATCTCCAAAGTTGGGCTAAATCTCACAGTCACTGCTGGCCAGTTGGTGGCTGGGATACATTCTCATTTCTTGTGCATACCTATTAGAACTTGTAGTTTGAAAGACAGTCCTGGAGACAACAGTAGAGCATTCCTAAGAAACGCTATCAAACCTCAACAATGCTCTTGCTGGCACAGAGGGCCATACGATATGGAAAAAACATGGGCATTTATGGATGGAAAAAATAAAGGGGGAGAGTTCAACGTGGAAGGCAAAGAAGACTTAGAAACACCTGAATTTAATTCCTGTATATTTTCTTGTTTATATGGCCCAAGAGTGAAAATCTACATCTAAGGAAGTCTCAAGGAGCATATTAACAAGTATAAAATAGAATTTTAGGTGGTAAAGAGCACTGCTGGAGTTTACTGGACATCTGCTTGCTTTCTTTCTTTCTTTCTTTCTTTCTTTCTTTCTTTCTTAGCTATATATAAAATAATAGTGCTTCTGACAACTGATGCTTTCTAAGATATAATAAAATACAGAACGATAAACCATAACTAGCAGAAGGTGTCTCAGAGACTTCAGGATGCCAGCTCCTATATTTTGAGAGGGGAAAAGATCCTCTGAGGAAGCCCAGAAGTGCAGATACAAGTTCTCAAATCATATGAGTCAATATACAGAAAGCAGTATCTTTTGTAACTAAGAGTACCTAAAACTTTTTCCCAAAGTTCACCAAAGTATCTGGGCCCGGCAGCCCAAGTCCATGGACAACCTTCCTTTCCCATTTTCCTCTGGAAGACGGGACTGACAACAGTCCTTCACCTGGTGCTGGTGCTGTGAGGATTAAATAAACCACCTAAATAAAGCATACCACTCGGTACAGATTAAGCACTCAATAAATGTTAGCTACTCCCCCCTGGCCATCAGTCAAGAAAAGACAGCTTTTCCAAAAACTAGAAGGTGCAGATGAAAAAATGCTGCTACCTGTTGTACTCAAGCACATGACTTAGGCTTCTTCCATGATCACGTTCTCTATGTAACGACTGCTCACCCAGACACAAGCAATTCTCAAACAGACAGAGCCTTCCCTTATATCCAGAAACAAAAGCAGCCCCCGCTGCAGTCTTATTTCTGTTTCTATAATCACATCCAGATCTGAAAGGGTTCCTTCTTCGAACACAAGCCAACCCACATGGCAAACCTCTCCATGCACAGCCCCACCCTCCCAACCCCATACAGAAAGAAAAGTGCTCTTAAAGTCATCTGGAGAGACAATGTGCCAATATTTTTGCTTGCATTCCAAAATACAGCAAACTTCCTGTCCCTGGTGCAGCCTACCAAGTTCCTCGGAAAGGTCACTGTAATAGCACTGGAAGCAATTCACAACCAGCCCCAGAGCACAACCCCATGTGGCTGAACACTGCTTCGACCAGTTCTCCAGGCAGGCGCAAACGGTAATTTCTTTCAGCAGAAGAGGTCCCTCTGAAGTGGCTCAAGCAGCTTTGCCAAATACTAAGTTACTGAACGGCTACCTGAAATTATTATTATTTTTATTGTTGTTGTTGTTGTTGTTGATCTATCATTCAAAAGTAAAAATCAGTATTGAAAATCTGTTGTTCTATTTCATACTAAGTAAACTATTCTACGATTTGTATGGTACCCATTACCCTTTATATCACAAGTATGACGGTATCAGACAACGCGAGAGCTTCCCATTTTTATATTCATTGCCGTAATGTGCGAAAGAAAGCTATTTATTACAACATAATTTTTTAACAACTTGAAAAGCTAAGTACACCAAAATAATAAGTAAAGAGTACAGACCAATTAACATGAATTCAGTGCAAAAATTCCATTTCGGCTTTTCATTCAATGTGTGATATTTCAAGGAAGCTGAAGCTCTTTGAAACATAAAGTACATTTTAACAGATACTGACACCCGGAAATTTAAAACATGTCCTTTACAAAAAGAGCAGTATCACTGAATGGCTGAACTAATAAGCAGTATCAAAGAACTAAAAGGCATCTTGGTTTAATGAAAAATAAAAATAACAGCTGACTCTATAAGAAACTTTTGAGGCATATTATTTGAGGAGCAGAATAGAAGGTGAAGTTTCCCAAGCTCAACTTGGGTATGGATGCAAATTTCCTGCACTTAGAGCATATGGGATGTGGCAGTTTCCAAGTCACCTGCATGTCTTAAGCTTTTGCCCTCCACTCAGTAGCTTTGTTCATTGTGCAGATAAGAGGCTGATGGGAAGAGAGATGCTTTCATTAAAAGATCCCAAACAAATGTTCTCAGAAAATGAAGATATTGTTCTAGAACAGAGACCAACTGTTCAGGTTAACAGAGCAAGAGTCTTCAGTACTATACTGTCTTGTATTTGCTACTGTAAAAGAGAACATGGGTATTCTTCAGCTCACAATAGCATTAGGCTTAAAAAAAACTGAAATTAATCACTGTATGTCAGTAAGCTGACTCCCCCAAAGGATCAACGTAAGACACAAAAGAGTGGAAAATGGAGTTTTTCTGAAAACTTTTTATGTAATTTCAGGTGGACTGAAACGCCAGAAATATTTTAAAAATAAAAGAGCTGGAAAACACGGATAAGCCACCATTTAAAAGTAATCTATACAAGAATCAACTCAATGTGGAAAGACCCTAATGTAAAACTATAAAGCTCTTAGAAAAACACAAAGGAGTAAATCTCTGCGACCCTGGATTAAGCAATAGTTTTTTATATGTGATGCCAAAAGTGTAAATGACAAAATAAACAGATAAGCTAGAAATCATCAAAACTTAAAACTTCTGTGCTCCAAAGGACAGTATCAAGAAAGTGAAAAGATGACTCACATAATGCTAGAAAATACTTTCAAAACATATCTGAAGAGGGCATATATCCCCAATACACAAGGAACTTTCACAATTAAGCCACAAAAAGACAAATATCACCCAAATAAAAAGGGGCAAGTAATTTCTTTTTTTTTTTTTCAACGTTTATTTATTTTTGGGACAGAGAGAGACAGAGCATGAACAGGGGAGGGGCAGAGAGAGAGGGAGACACAGAATCGGAAACAGGCTCCAGGCTCTGAGCCATCAGCCCAGAGCCCGACGCGGGGCTCGAACTCACGGACCGCGAGATCGTGACCTGGCTGAAGTCGGACGCTCAACCGACTGCGCCACCCAGGCGCCCCGGGGCAAGTAATTTCAATAACCAATTTCTCCAAAGAATATACACAAATGACCAAAGAGATACTCAACATCATTAGTCGTGAGGGAAACGCAAAGCAAAACCACACTAAGATATCACTTCACACTCTCGAATGGCTAAAATCAAAAAGACAGACAATAAGAATGTGCAGAAATTAGAACCTTCATACATTGTTGGTGGGGATGCAAAACAATACACACATTTTGGGAAAGAGTCTGGCAGTTGCTTAAATGATTAAGCGCAGAGTTAGCACACGACCCAACAATTCCACTCCCAGGCATATATCCAAGAGAAAAGAACACATAAACACAAAAAATTGTACATGAATGTTCATTATCAGCAGTATCCATAAAAGCCAAAGGTGGAAACAACCCAAATGTCTGTCAACGGATGAATGGACACATATAATGAGATGGACCCAAACAATGGACAATTATTCAGGCACGAACATGAATAGTACTGATGCACACTAAAACATGAATGAACCTTGAAGACATGATGCTGTGTGAAAGAAGCCAGTCACAAAAAGCCACATATATTATATGATTCCATTTATACAAAAAGTCTAGGACAGGCGAATCCATACAGGCAGAAAGTAGAGGGGTAGTTCCCGGAGGCTAGGGAGAGGAAGGTGAGAAGTGACTGCTAATGGATACAAGGTTTCTTCCGGGTAGCAATAAAAGTGTTCTGGAATTAGATAGTGGCGATGGTTATATAATTCCATGAACATACTAAAAACCACTGAATTGTATACTTTAAAGGAGTGAGTTTTATGGTTTGTGAATTATTCCTCGATAAAGCTGTTAGTAAATTTTTTTACAAGTCATCTACGCTGTGCAAATAGCATAGGCCTCCGAGGTAAGGGCCTCAAATCCTGCTCCGTCTATGTCCCCAGGCTTGCTAAATGCTAGTGGCTCTTTCAGCCTTAGTTTCTATATGTGTCAACTGCTTGACCTGCGATCTAGGATAGAAGGCCCTCCCCAGTCTCAACCAGGTGATCTCTGATCATGCCAGGTCTCAAAACACAGCAACAATCCCACTGCCTCGTTGGGAGTCACTAGAGATTTCTCATTCTATCCTAATTAAGGTACAGTCATCACACGAGGCATAATTGTCAAGAGAATTAATACTTCCAAAACCAAAAAAAAGATCAAAAAGGAAACAGTAAAATCAGCTGAACCAAGCCACCCCTGGAAAGCCCAACCACCCAATAGCTGCCAGCTGCCACCCCAGGTCTTTCCAACCTGCCCTGGCAAATTAACCTAGCACTGGCAAGGGAAAAATTCCCTATATCCTTTTACCTAGATGGACTTGTTCGAAAAAATCTATACTGAATGTATATGTTCATATGGAACAAACATCTAAAAGGGTATAACTTCTGAAGACTAACAGAAGGCCACATCCAGGTAAGAGGTGTTCAAGAGACAGAGAAACACAGACCAGCCCTCTTCAGGGGGCTAATTCCTATGGCTTTCAAGACTCAGCAGGGGCAACAATTCCTCCTGGAAGCATATCCCCAACCTCCATTCCCAATTCCTCCCTTTATGCCATCCTGGAACATCTGTGCCCATGCACGGACGCAAGCAACAGTCTGGAGGACATCTCCACCTGGAGGTCTCCCCAACAACTCAGGATCAGCATGTCCAATCCCTGACCTTATCATCTGGTCTTCTCCACTACCCACCCCAAGGCTGTTTTCTTACTTTTCATTTTGGAGAATGGCATCACCATCTATACAGACTAATGGACGCAGGTGGAAAAATCTATACACGTTAGTAAAAAGGATGCAGTAAAGAATTTTCTGAAAAGATATATAGCTTTCACTCAGGATCACACACACAAGGCCAAAAACCGTATTATAGATTTCCCTGAGCATCTTTCAGGAACCAAAGAGGATGCATTCAGAAGCAGCATACCTATTATTTATGTGTAAAATAATACATCAGAAATGCTTAATAGCAGTCTGCTCCTCAAATGGAGTTACAGTTAGTCCTGGAATAACACAGGGCTTCGGGCACTGACTCCCGCACAGTCGAAAATCTGCGTACAACTTTTGACTCACCCAAAACTTAACTACCAATAGCCTACTACTGACCAAAAGGCTTACTGATAACATAAACAATCTATTAACACATATTTTGTACGTTACATCTTGTTGTATTCTTACAATGAGTTACTAGAAAATCTTAAGGAAGAGAAAATGTATTTGCAGTACTATATTGTATTTGTAAAAAATAATATGAATAAAATAAAGATCCACATAAGTGGACCCGAGCAGTTCAAGCCTGTGTTGTTTAAGAGTTAATTGTATATATTCCCCTAGTACATCACTCACATTGCTATTTGCAAAACAAGGAAGAAAAGGAAAAAGAATGGTATCAATGAAAAGTTTTGTCAAAATTATTGCATATGGTAATATTTAGAACTCATGAATCAATAATTTATTGCCTTTGAATATAAACCAGAAATTTCACAACAGATGACTAAGTCAGGCTGAATGGCTAAAGATACAGACTCCTAGTTAAAACTGTCCAAGTTCTGTGCACAAATACAATTTAGTCTGTTTTGTAGGATTCTAATGCACAATCATCGTACTATAGCATAACAAATGACATCCATCTCCTAAAAATGCCCTCCTTTGTGGTAAATCCCAAACATTTAATTAGCATATGTAATAATTCCAGAATCAAATCATATTCTCATTTGTCTAACAAAAAATATATTAAGACCATAGCAGATGACAGAAATTACTCTCACAAATTATTTCAGCAGCAAAACCATGTAGCCTGGGAAATGTACTGTTGAGGTAAAATGTATGGGGCTCATTGAAAGAACTGCTCTGAGGGGAGCCTGGGTGGCTCAGTTGGTTAAGCATCTGACTTCAGCTCAGGTCATGATCTCACAGTTAGTGGGTTCAGGCGCCGAGTCAGGGTCTGTGCTGACAGCTCAGAGCCTGAAGCCTGCTTCGGATTCTGTGACTCCCTCTCTCTGCCCCTCCCCGGCTCGTGCTCTGTCTCTGTCTCTCTCTCTCAAAAGTAAATAAACATTAAAAAATTAAAAAAAAAAAAAAAAAAGAACAGCTCTAAGTTTTAAATGATGCTTTGTCACAAGGGTACCGCAGCCTTCAAATTAATTCAGTAATAGATGGGAATACTGAAACAATGATACACAGGGCTGTGCACGAAAAATTTCTAATGACATTAATACAATAATTCCTTTCAAAATACAGAATGACTACATAATGATCACTCAAAATTGTCACCCAAATATTCTCTCCTTTTCTCAGACTTTCCATTTCTCACTTTCTCAGCAACTTCCCCATGGAATGTATGTATAACATATACATATAACATATAACATATGTAACATATAACATATGTATATGTAACATATGTATATGCATATGTAACACATGTATATGTAACATATAACATACATATAACATATGTAAAATAAAATCAATCACCTTTATTTTAGAGTTCACTGTTACCTGCTATAAACAGAGGTTTTATTTTTTATTTTTTTTTTTTTTAATTTTTTTTTTCAACGTTTATTTATTTTGGGGACAGAGAGAGACAGAGCATGAACAGGGAAGGGGCAGAGAGAGAGGGAGACACAGAATCGGAAACAGGCTCCAGGCTCTGAGCCATCAGCCCAGAGCCCGACGCGGGGCTCGAACTCACGGACCGCGAGATCGTGACCTGGCTGAAGTCGGACACTTAACCGACTGCGCCACCCAGGCGCCCCAGAGGTTTTATTTTTATAAACCAAAAGAACCATGCTCTTCATTTTCACTTAATTTCATATTATCATCACACATCACAACAAGGCCAGGAGGGGGGTATTATCTCTCTTCACCTAGAAACTGGTTTTCCATATAACATACTGTCCAAACAAGACACTTCTAAGAGTGAAGAGGGCACTATTAAGAGTTATGGTGCGGCAGGAGGTACAAACTGGGACTATCCTAGGCAAACCAGGATCGTTCACATAAGGAAACAGAATCAGAAATGTGCTTTAATTTCCCAAATTTACACACAGGGTCAACAGGGGTTGAAACCCATGTCTGAGTGGGGTCCAAAAGAATAACAATTTCCAAATCAAAGCAAAAATCAGCAGGAAGTCAACTAACATAGTACCAGTGCTTCTGTTTCACATATTGCTATAATCGTGAGCTCTTCAACATGACTTATGCAGGCTTCTTGAGTTGATTATTATTGCTTCCACTAACACTTGCTCAGATCCCCTTGCAATTCCTGTAATTATGCTAAGTAAGTTCATGTGGGAGTTAAATTTTCAAGACACCAGGGGGATGAAACATTACAAAGTGCAGAATGAAAACAGAAAAACCTAGCCCTGGTGAGTGTTACCGAGCACAATCTTCCAACAGTTAACAGGGTAGCAATATCTTATTAAGGGATGTTTACTGTATACATCATCTCAGGAGGCTCAACTGCCACAAGTTATCAATGGCTCTAATTGTACTGTGTACACAGAGAGCACAGAGTCCAGGCAACTTTGCTGCTTTTACAAGTATATAGGCTGTTCCAACCACAAGCATAAACCAACAACACTCACAACGGCTTCACACAGATTAACAGTATCTGTCACCACTGAGTTCACATTCAGTAGGAGGCTGTGAGTGGGTTTCTGATCATTCATTTACATTTGCAATACAAATTATCCCTCCACATTTTAAGCCACAGAATCCTTGAATATGCATTACCAAATTTAAGAGATTTTTTTTTTTTCTGGTTGGAATTTAGTATGTATAACTCTAATAAGAAATCAGTTAATTTAGCTGTATCAAAACACTCAACTAAATTCCCTATTTTCAAATTTTAGTTTTGCATATTTAAAAGCTTGTTAAACAAAACTGTTCATCGGGGCACCTGGGTGGCTCAGTCGGTTTAGCGTCTGACTTCAGCTCAGGTCATGATCTCACAGTTCGTGAGTTCAAGCCCCGCGTCGGGCTCTGTGCTGATAGCTCAGAGCCTGGAGCCTGCTTCAGATTCTGTGCCTCCTCTCTCTCTGCCCCTCCCCTGCTCAGGCTCTATCTCTCAAAAATAAACATTAGGGGCACTTGGGTGGCTCAGCTGGTTAAGCACTGACTTCCGCTCAAGTCATGATCTCAGTTTGTGAGTTCAAGCCCCACACTGGGCTCTGTGCTGACAGCTCAGAGCCTGGAGTCTGCTTTCGATTCTGTGTCTCCCTCTCTCTCCGCCCGTCCCTAGCTCATGCTCTGTCTCTCTGTGTCTCAAAAGTAAATGAACATTAAATAAATAAATAAATAAATAAATAAATAAATAAATAAATATCAAAAAAAATTTTTTTAAACGCTCATCATATAAATTTCTAAGTCATTAAGTCCTACTGATATTATGATATATACTTCTCTCTATATTACAAAAACTTTTCCTTGTCTTCATAGAAAAGTAACCTTTTTAAGAGGAAATATATATTAAAGCAACTTTTTCTTCTTTATCATATATCAATGTAGCGATGAAGTCTAGATAACTCTATTTGTTTTTCAGGAATCAATGAACACTTTAATAACCACTTCTCAGGATTGGTAAAAAATGCAGTTCTCTTCTTAAATCTTCCAAATCTACTGGACTAGTTGTAAAAAAAAAAAAAATGATATACTGCTAGCACTAAAAGATAAAGTACTAAATTAAAAAAATTTTAAGGGCAGGGGACTTACACTTGTTTGTGCCTCCCATTTGCTTTACACATCACAGGCACATTCCCAAGGCTGTTATTTTTATTTCTATATGCGGTTCTTAGTGACATTAATGAAAAGAGGTACTGTGGATAATCCAGGAAACCATATGGTTTAGTATTTATGTTGCTGAAATTCATCATGTGTAATTACTAAGGTGGTTTTGCTTTCCTGATTCTATGCTGTGTAGTGTTATACTAAATAATTTCGTTTGTACTGATAAGTATACTCTGAGAGAGCACTAGAGAACCTGGCCTAAGATGGAAATTATGACACTTCACAAACAGCTAAGGATACAACCAATATAGAATTGTATATTGGACTGCTAAGAGGGGTTTATTTGGGGATTTCTCTTGTCTCATTTTCAAAGAGATATCATACATTAGACCCACTGTTAAATGAGTGTACAGGACACTGATCTATGCCCACATTAGCTTCCCCAAATCTATAGACATCTCTTTTATTTACATAAATAAACAATACTAATCTCAAAGAAAACAGAGGAAGAGTAGATGGCTTAGGACAAGGGTTGCCAACTTTCTTCTGTCAAGTGCCAGGGAGTAAAAATTTTAGGCTCTGTGAGCCATACAACCTGTGTCCTAACTACTCAACTCTACTGTGTAAGTGCAGAAACAACCAGAGACAATATATGATAACAAGGGCATGGCTGTCTTCTAATAACACTTCATGTACTTAAACAGGCAGCAGGCCAGATGTGGCCCAAGGCTTAGGTAAACTCATTGCTGTTTGGTCGGTGAAGGGAAGGGTGTATGGGGGGCTCAGGCAGAGCAAAATCAGACTTGTGTGCATAATGCAGATAGGTTTCCATTTTTGAGAAGCCTTCTCTACTACTTCTCACTCCAGGGCACTTCCCCACCCCTGAGCCGGATAAAATCCCATCCTGAAAGCTGTCTAGTAAACTGAACATTTTAAGATAAAATAATACTTTGTTGGGTTGTGCCTGCCCCTTCCTAATGGCATCAGTGGCTGTACTGTGCTTACCTATCTGCCCCACCGGAAGGGGGCAACCGCATACTATGCAGTGACTGAACACACTGGCTCAGGGTTCTGAGTCCCTGGCTTTGAGAAAGAGGAGGGGTGGGCAATAAACCCTCTACAATCATACAAAAAACTTCATGTTTATACACATGTGTATTTGCAGTTTTCTTCAGATATCCAAAAAGTTAAGCAAGAATCACCACTAACGTTGTTCCAATCAATACACAATGTGAAAATGCTGTCCCGTCGAGATGGCACTGGGGGAGAAGGAGGTCGCCTGCTGGTGTTGGAGCCTGAGTATGACCACACGCCCTGATCATGTCTCTTGTGTTCTTGTCATTTCTGAGGGCACCAGCCTATCTTGGTTTCCACAGCATTTGCTTCGATTCCACAGCATCTGCTGTTTCGCTTCGTAATTGTAAAATCTACTACTCTTCAGTTTGAGGATATAGACTGGACTACAAGTGTGGGCTTTGTGACTGATGTACATCAGAAGCAGAGACTCTCTGGGAGGAAGGCTGGAGTTTTGCCAAGTCTCACACCAAGGTAAGTGAAGCATATTAGTATACATGAGTTTGTTTATAGAAATCCCACATATATGCACATATGACTGAAGGCAATTAAGGAACACACATTTTACACGTTCCATTCCACCCCAAGTCTTTTTTTTTTTTTTAATTTTTTAATGTTTGTTTATTTTTGAGAGTGGGGGAAGGAGGGGCAGAGAGAGGGAGACACAGAATCTGAAGCAGGCTCCAGGCTCTGAGCTGCCAGCATAGAGCCCAACGCTGGGCTCAAACCCACGAACTGAGAGATCATGACCTGAGCCGAAGTCGGACACAACTGTCTGAGCCACCCAGGCGCCTGCCACTCCCAAGTATTTCTCATTGGGGAGGATGGGAGAGGAAGATGACAAACATTTAAAGGAGAAAACCTACCTCTGGAATTCCTAGTGTCTGGTTTAGTTCTCCTCTTCTATTAACAGTTCTGTGGGGCCCCTGTGGCTCTCTTTACTTCAATTAATGCGATCAGGCCTATCCTTGGTACCTTGCCTATTAGTGATTCTTTATTTATTTATTTTTGTAATGTTCTTATTTATTTTTGAGAAAGAAAGAGCATGCACATGTGCGAGCAGGCATGGGCAGACAAGAGGCGGGGACAGAGAATTCTAAGTGGGTTCTATGCTGACAGCAAAGAGTCCAAAATGGGGCTTGAACTCACGAACCGCGAGATCACAACCTGAGCCGAGGTCGGACGCTTAACTGACTGAGCCACCCAGGTGCCCCAGTGGTTCAATTTTAATAAAGATGGCTGACAAAAGGGTTTCTCATTCTGTAATGTGCAATATGAGTGGGAAAAGACTCCTGTTGGTCTGAGAATAGGGACAGGCAGGCTAGAGGAACCGTTAAAAGTTAGAACTGGCTGCTGGCTTCACTTCCCAGCTTGACCTAATTATTCCCATTCTCTCAGCCTCTGTTCCCTGTAGGGAACTTATGCCAGAGTATTTGCAAAAATTAAATGAGATAATGTATATAATGTGTTGTACAATAACTAGCACCATAATTAGTCCTCAATAAATGCTAATTATAATCATCATCCAGGAGTAAACACCAATCAATGGCTTTGCTTATTTGGGGAATACAGAACAGTTACCTTTTAAAAAAAATTTTTTTAAAACATTTATTTATTTTTGAGAGGCAGAGAGAGACAGAGCAAGAGCAGGGGAGGGGCAGAGAGAGAGGGAGACACAGAATCTGAAGCAGGCTCCAAGCTGTCAGCACAGAGCCTGATTGCGGGGCTCGAACTCACAAACCTTGAGATCATGACCCGAGCCAAAGTCAGACGCGTAACCGACTGAGCCACCCAAGGGCCCCCAGAACAGTTACTTTTAATAGTTTTATGGGTCTGGGTCAAGAAGGTAAAAGCTATAGCTTCCTTTTCTTTTAATCCTTCATAGTTTAATGCTATCAAAAAGTAGGAAGCTCTAGGAATACTTGTTCACCTCAAGTGTAAAAACCAGAATTACCACTTTACCATCACTACTATTGTAATTCTGCAAAATTTCCTTCAAAGAGATAATGGTGATATGCATTAAACCAAGTTTGATTTTTCATTTTCCTGAGAGGTACATAATTTTGAAAGGACGGAAGTTTATTTTGGGTAATCACATACGTCTACACGAAAAGTTTAAAGAGGGAGCGATTCAGGTGTAGACCCCTGTGGAGGCCGGGCAGGGAAAAGCACAGGAACCTTTTAAGAGAATGGAGAACAGAAAAAGCATGTCTCTAGACACACTGGGCAATGGGGGAAAGTGTTATTTAACTACCTCCTTTGCCAGTAACTGGAACTATAAAAAGAGTATCATTACAGCAAAGTTAAGCCTGTATCTTTCAGTCTGAGGCACCGCAACCAGTTAGAAATTTTATAAGGATTCTAATTTTCTGAGTACTCAGCGATCTTAGTATCAATCAACTTGTAACTGGTCTTCAGATCAAACTACGATAGCTATCCTTTGCAATACTTTTTCCTCCCTGCTGGGTCAGGAAATTGGCTGAAATCCTACTGCAAAATCTAAAGGCACCTTTTAAATTACTAAGTGCAAGTCAGCGATTTTGAAGTCTGAAAACGCTAAATTCTGTTTAAGTGATGAATTCAACTCCTATGCCAACAGTTACTTAAATTATTTAAAAGTTGTAACAAACTGCTAAAAAAAATACCGCTTAGGGTTGCAATATTCATAACCACAAGCTTATTAACCTTGATCTTTACCATCATCGGCTCAGCTTCCATTCCTTCCTGATCAATGTCATTCACTCCTGTGGCTTGTTCTATGACCTTTACGTAGAAATATTCCACTACTACTTCTCTAGCCCTGAACTCCGTCAAGCTGCAAGCCCAGATTTCCAATTCCTTCTGAACTGAATCTCCCTGAAATACATACCTCAAGTTTAACATTCCCACAAATTAGCATGCTGACTTTCCACACCTCCTACCACACTGATTACTGGAGTCACATTTCCGGTATAGGGACAGACTACACATCTCTACCCTCTCGAAAGTTAGGTGTGGCCATGAGACTTGCCACTAACAATGGAATGTGAGAGGGACATGAGGTACGTCACTTCTGGGCAGAAGCTTTAAGAGGTCAACACACGAGCTGCCATGTTCTCTTCTCTCTCCTGTCTCAACAGGTATAGAAACACAAACAAGAGTTTCTAGGCTGGGTCCTCCAGTGAGGATGAGGACACAGAGAAGAGCCCCACCCCCAACTTGTCATAAATGTGTAACACATGGAAGAAATAAGCCTTTGCATTTTAAACTACTGCCCTCGCAGCATTATTACCTCAGCCTAAACTGGCCCACCAGGACTAGTGCACCCACCTGCAACCTGCTGTTCTGATCTCTGATGAGAGCATCAGCAGCCAAGCCAGTAAACTCAGGACTACTGAACGTTTCCCTCTTCCTCATATCCCATATGCAAACATAACTCCTGGAAATCTTACCTTTGAAATATTTCCAACTCACCCCTTCCTCTTTATTCCCACTTAACTAGTTTTGGCTAGAGGCCATCTTTCTGCTTGATTATAACCCTATAGCTTCCAAATATTGTCATTCTACGATTCTAAACTTCTCCTGTTCTAAATGGTCTTCCAAAATGACACCACAATGATCCTTCTAGAAATGAAATATGATGGGGGCACTTCCCATATTTAAAGCCCTTCGACATTTTCCCACTGTTACTATTAACAAGCACTTGAGGAACACTTTTGTAAACAGGCACTGTGCTTGGTACTCTGGGAACAAAGATGAGTCACTTGCCTAACACTGATCTTCCAATCGAGATATGGTGACAGAGCTGGTTGTAGAATGTGTTGCTCAATACTACCATTTAGTAAAATTGGGGCAACTCTGCATGGAGCACATCTACCGGCACCATTTTTCCAACAGCATATGCTCACTTCGTGTCTCTGTGTCACATTTTTGTAATTTTCACAATATTTCAAACGTTTTCATAACTATATTTATTATGGTGATCAGTGATTATGACTCACTGAAAGCTCAGGTGATGGTTAGCGTTTTTTAGCAATAAAGCACTTAAAAAATATTTATTTTTGAGAGAGAAAGAGAGGCAGAGCACGAGCAGGGAAGGGGCAGAGAGAGGAGACACAGAAACTGAAGCAGGCTCTAGGCCGTGAGCAGTCAGCACAGAGCCCGAGGCGAGGCTCGAACTCACCAACCAGGAGATGATGACCTGAGCCGATGTCGGACGCTTAACCGACTGAGCCACCCAGGTGCCCCAATAAAGCACTTTTTGATCAAGGTATGTACATTGTTTGTTTAGACATGATGCTATTGTACACTGAACAGACGATAGCACAGTATAAATAGAACTTTTATACACACTGGGAAACCAAAATATTCATCTGACTTCATTTATGGCGATATTCTCTTTATTGCAGTGGTCTGGAACCAAACCTGCAGTATCTCCAAGCTATGCCTGTATTCTGTCCTAACGCCCTCTGCTATCTGTGTCCTGGAAGCGGGGCAAAAGGCTAAGAGCCACCAGTTTAGCCACAAGATAAAGGTCAAACTTCAACATGTTACAGCTCTTCAAAATCTGCTTCCAACTTGCCTTTGGGGCCTCAACTCCTATCACCCTCCATCAGCGGCCCCTACTCAGGACGTTCCTAACCTCTGTTAGAAAGAACATTCCCCCTCTTCCGAACCCACCAAAACTCTACTCGTTCTTCAGGGACTAATTCCCTGGTCAATTAACATTTTCTGTGAAACTTTCCTCAAGAGCTCTTGGCACTATTAAGCTGACCTTTAGAATGAAGCATTTCTATGCTTATTACGTGTTAATAGTTGTCTAAGAATAGACAATCTGCTAAGTCGAAGAACTGTCAATAAATATGCTCTCAGCAGGCCTCTGAAGTATCAGAACTACATTTATTCACCTTTGTGTTCCCACCACTTAGTACTATGCTCGTAAGACAACAAGCATGGGGTCCATAGCTATTAAACGAACACCATTATGAAAACCACATTCCATAATCCCACCTTATGCATCAGCCTATTGATGGGTCCTAGGGTAAACTCTATTATTTTGAAAATCTAGAAAAGATTATATATTTATAACTTCTAATTTTAAAAGATCTGTCATTTTTAAAAATTACAGGCTAGCAAAACTTGTGCGTGTGTTCATATGTGTGTCCTTCCACGTACGTGTGTATTTATATACATGTAGTAGTTTCCTATGGCTGCCATAACAAATTCCCACAAACCGAGTGGCTTAAAACAACAGAAATTTATACTCTCACAGTTCTGGAAGCCTGAAATCCAAAATCAAGCTGTAGGCAGGGCTGCACTTCCTTGAAGGGCCCTCGGGGAGATTCTGTTCCCTGCCTCTTCCAGCTTCTTGTGAGTTCAGGCAAACCTTAGTTTGTGGCTGTTATCACTCCAGTCTCTGCCTTTCCTCTTGGAAAGACACTTGTCATTGGATTTAGAGCCCACTCAGGCAATCCAGGATGATCTCATCTTAACACTCTAATCTTAATTACATCTGCAAAGACTCCTTTTCCAACTAAGGCAATGAGTAAGTTACAGCTATTTAGACACAGACACATCTTTTTGGAAAGCCACCATTCAACCCACTATACTGTGGATATCTGTGTGTGTATATCTGTGTATTAAAGATTGTGCCAAAGAACGGTCCTTAAATCAGGCTCTACTGAACACTTACATGTTGCCAAGGTGACCATTTGGAAACTGCTGGGTGCTGGGAACACAATGATAAACATGAAAGACAGTGCTTGCCCTCATGGAGGATGGTGGGAGATATATAAATCAAGTTATTCTTTAAAGTTGAAAAATGTACTATGAAGGAAAATTATATAGTTGTATAGAACAGAGAACTTTGCCTTATCTGTTATTAAATGTAACCCTGATATTTTCTCATTAGAGATGGATGACAGCTCAGAGAACGTTCTTTGATTTTCAGTTTAGATTATGTCCCACATTGTATTGGAACATCCAGTAAAAAGTCCTTGTTTCACATGTGTGCTTTGCCCTTTAAATCCTCTGACTCAAATATACTGCATGGAACTACCATAGTTCACGTAATTTAGGATGCCATGACTCGTAATACAGTCATTACTTCACAAGAATCAAGAAAGAATAAACATGGCTGATTAAACTACGACATGCCATTAATTACAAGATGCATCCCAATTTCAGGGCTATTAAAATGCACACTTCAGAATTAGTGAAATATGTCCATTTCCAGTTTCAAATACATCCACCCAACACATCAGGACAAATTAAACAGCTTTTGATTAAGTAGTTATCACCAAATCTCAGTGTTCTTCCAGCCAAATTTTAATGCTGAGTTGGCTTCACCCAGACTCAGAATATTTTTCACCTTCTTTCCACGAGGTTAATGTATGTAAATATAATTCAAGAAGTTCTAAAATAAGACATATCCTCATATATTGAGTCTCTTCTAAGCTGGAGATAACTTGAGAAGTCAGAGACTGGGGAAGAACTCTAAAATCCTTGAGCTGAAGCAGGATGGAATGGCTGCTGGAATTATTCTTCCCTTGCCCAGAACTTGCTAAAAGGTTGGAAGGTGAAGGACATAGGGCATGCACCTGTGTGTGTAGTGGGGCAGGGCTTGCAAATACTTTAGAAATAAACTGGAGTATCCCAAACACCCTGTGCCAGATGCTGCTAGACCCTGTGAAATGTGCAATGGGAAGAGAAGCCAGGACAGCCTGCTCTCTGATGGCTTAGAACGACATATCTAAAAAAGAGAAGTGATAAAACTTCTACACATACCCAGCTCCAACCTAATAAAGTCCCTCAAGGAGTTCACGACTGCGATTTTGTTATAGTTTTACTCAGAGATCATGCAGGAGAAAAGGCTTCACAGAATAATCTGTTAAGAGTTCTTTTCTCACACGACTTATTTTTCCTTTATTATGCAGTCTGGGTTTTGACGTTGAGAGACACAGGTTCCATGTTGCCCTGTTTTCCCCAAAAAGATCTAATGTTAATCCTTGCATGTGAAATTAAGAGGAATTGGGAAGGCAATACCATCAAAGATTTTGTGGGAGGTAAGGACGTTGTAAGAGAAATTTAAGTCTTTAAATTTTTTTTTAATGTTTTATTTATTTTTGAGAGAGAGAGACAGAATGCAAGCAGGGGAGGGGCAGAGAGAGGGAGTCACAGAATCCAAAGCAGGCTCCAGGCTCTGAGCTGTCAGCACAGAGCCCAACGTGAGGCTCAAACTCACGAACTGTGAGATGATGACCTGAAACAAAATCAGATGCTTAACCGACTGAGCCACCCAGGCACCCCACTTTGTCTTTAAAAATAAACAGACACAGGTCATTATGAAATTCTTAAGCAACACACACACACATGTACATTAAGAATGGTGTGTGAAAGGGGCACCTGGCTGGCTGAGTTGGTGGAGTGTGCAAATCTTGATCTTGGAGTTGTGGGTTCAAGCCCCATGCTGGATATAGATATAATTAAAAATAAAATCTTAAAAATTAAAAAAAAAAGAATGGTGAAAAGTGTGCCCTTCATCCAAAAAATAATGGAAGAAATATACTTTCAATTAACTAAGTAGTCTAAAGTTGAGCGCAATTTGCAAATGCTTCTTGAATTCTGTAAGGCACATTCTCTGCCTCTCTCTCTCTCTCTCTCTCTCTCTCTCTCACACACACACACACACACACACACACACACACACACACACACGAACAGCAGCTTAGTAAAGTATCATTTTAAAACAAATTCTTCCCTGGAGAAAACTTATTGCCAAAGCATCTGGACTATATTCCAGAAGGCATTTAACAAGTTACTATCACTTCCCAGACTCACCAGAGTAGTGCTGGCTTTAAAATGAATTAAAATTTTCTTTAGAAAAACAAATTTAAGGCCTCCCACAGCCTTTGGAAAAGAAGAGTAAGTCAAGATTGGGGTGGCCCTAGCCACAACTTCTCTTCTTTAAAAAATAAAGGATTGTTTTCAGATTTCATCAACTGTAAGTATTCTTAGATCACAGCCCAATGCATTCCCTGAAAGACAGGTGCGGTTGAAATGGATTTTTCTACTTTTAAAGAGCAAAATGAATTTGACAAAGATAGTTCAATTCAGTAGTTAAGCATACTTTTGAGTAAATGGGCTGGCACAACAACAGGCTAGAAGAAAATAAAAATCTTACATCATATGCAAAAATTAATTCCAGACAGATTAAAGACTTAACCAAAAAATTTTTAAATCTTCCTAGAATATCTAAGAAACTACATATACAATCTCGAGGTCAGGAAGATCTTTCTTAGCCAAGAATGAAAACACAAAAAAGAGACTTGTCTGTGCATATAAAAATTAAAAACTCTGAATGGATAAATAGAATATAAACAAAGTCAACAGATAAATGTAAGGAAAACTTACATAATATACGTAATATATACATACACACACACACACATAAGGAAACATATGTAAGGAAAACTTACATAATATACAAACAGCATCTAGAAATTGGCAAGAATGAGTCAACAAAAACCAGCAAAAAAGTATGATTTCAATTTGCAGAAGAGCATTCTAAGCGGTAATCATATAAAAAGGGCACAAAATCACTAACAGGGAAATGTAAAATAACATAGCAACAAGATCTCATTTTGTATCTGTTAGGTTTACAAATATTTTTTAAAAACTTTATAATAGCTAATGTTGACATGGATTTGGAGAAATGGTATTCTTACACATCAATGATGGAAACGAGAATTGTTACGGACTTTTTGGATAGCAATTTGGCAACATCTATTATATCATTTCTAGTTCTGTGAATTGTGATACTGGGATGAAAGACCCCCTTTCTCTCATATATATATTTTTAATGTTTATTTATTCTGAAAGAGAAAGAGAGAGAGAGGGGCAGAGAGAGAAGGAGAGAATCCCAAGCAGGCTCCGTGCTGTCAGCATAGAGCCCAGTGGGGGGCTGGATCTCACAACTGTGAGATCATGACCTGTGATGAAATCAAGAGTTGGGCACTGAACCAACTGAGCCACCCAGGTGCCCCCCCCATATGTTTTCTATAAAGAGTTAATTTTGATCTTTGCATGTGAGGTTAAGAGAATCAGTAAGGTAGTGGTATCAAAGTTATTTTGGGGAAGAAGTAAAAGATAGAAATCATGGACTTCTATAGAAACAATGAGCAAATTAATGACATATATATGGGGGTTTAGTGAAATTCAGAGGCCAATAATTAGAAACAAATTGAACACCAATCAATAGGAGTATTTCCACACTGTAGAATATTGTGCAGCTGTGAAAAAGGTATGAATTTGTTTTACATCCCATGATTCAGAAAAATTCTCATGAGTGGTATAAGCAAAAGGCCAAAAGACATGTATAATGTAATCCCATTTTTATACAGCAATGATAGATTTCTGTTTCAGTATGTGCCTTTGTATGTGTATATAATGTTGATGTGGGATTATGTGAGTATGGAGAAAATAGAAAGGATATGTACTGTATTATGTGAGTAGGCAGGGTTGGATTGGAGGAATAGGGGTTGATGTGAAGGGAGAAGGCAAAAAAACCAAACAAACCTAAAATGCGTGCTTACGTAAAATTGTAATGTGTGTCTATGTGTGAACAGAGGATACATGAAAAGGACAGTCACCAAATGCTGACGGTGGTTATCTCAGGGTGGAGGGACCTCAAATTATCTTTAGTTTTTAAATATTGTTATGTATTCAAATTCTTTGTAATGAATGTATTAAGTTCAAAATCAAGGGCAAAAAAGTTTTGTTTCACTGTGACAATTTAAAAACTAGACAGGTTAGACTTAGTTCATATATTTCCCTCCTCTTCTCCCTGGTCTCTACTCATTAGCATAAAACTCTTATAGTATCTACTGCACAGTATTCAACTGCATACAGTCTACTCATCGATCTCTTCCCAACTGAGTCAAGAAAAAGAGAGAGAGAGAGAGAGAGAGAGAGAAAAGACTGTGGGAGGGGTGAGAACAATTCAAAAACTACCTGATCTACTGTAAAGTTAATTTGAGGCTTCTTCTTTGACAGTAGAAAAGAATCTCAAAGTCATCTCGTACTTCACTTTTAGCAACCGTCACCTCAACCCACTGATAGAACTATTCAGAGAGTTCTCTGTGCCTAGTTAGTAAAGGGATATATGTATATTATTCCCCATCAATCACTGCGTATACACAGAGAATTAAACTGGACTTTCCCTCTTATCTGTGGTTCCCTTCTTTTTTTAAAACTATTTTAAATTAAATCCAAATTAGTTAACATATAGTGTAATAATGATTTCATGAATACAATTTAGTGATTCATCACTTACATATAACACCCAGTGCTCATTCCAACAACTGCCCTCCTTAATGCCCATTACCCATTTAGCCCATCCCCCCACCCAATACCCCTCCAGAGCCCTCAATTTGTTCTCTGTATTCAAGAGTCTATTATGGTTTGTCTCCCTCCCTGTTTTTATCTTATTTTTGTTTCCCTTCCCCTATGTTCATTGGTTGTGTTTCTCAAATTCCACATACGCATGAAATCATATGGTATGTGCCTTTCTCTGACTTATTTCGCTTAGCATAGTACACTCTAGTTCCATCCACATTTTGCAAATGGCAAGATTTCATTCTTTTTTATTGCTCAGTAATACTTCAGTGTGTGTGTGTGTGTGTGTATGTGTGTGTGTGTGTGTGTGTGTGTGTGTGTGTGTGTGTGTATGGCTCCCTTTCTCTTAGACATTATAATGAAGTTGACATTTACACAGATGTTCAACAAAAAATGAAATGACATCCAAGCCATCATGTTTGCTTCTCTCCCTATCTGGAAGTTGTCTGTGAATTTCTAGTATTTATTCTCTCACATCAGCACTTGGGTTCTAAGCTTCAAAAGGCTCTCAAACTGCCCAAATGTAGCACTTCAGGGCTCATTATGGATTACCTGTAAAAAGAATGAAATATTTTTATAAACTTGTCAACTTATTCTTAACCCTGAAAACCAAATAGTGACGAACCTTATTTGTCAGCTCAATTTCATGCAAAGCACAGGAATTTTCAACAATGAAGTAGCTGTGGGAACCTCTCCATGACTTGAATTCAAACACAGTTGTGAATACACAGCATGGATTTACCAAGACTTTCACGAGATTATTTTATTTTGTGCAATGGAAGAGGATTCCTTCTTTCAGAGGACTGGCCACAAGGCAACAATGAACATAACACTTAAAACCAATATCCAGGTTGATAAATAAAAGCAATCATAATTATCCAATTTCAGGAATAGAGGGAATACCTCTTTATGAACATCAACTGAGGAAAAATAGAAGGAAAGTTTTAAAACTGATTAAACCCCACATGAAACCTGGAGATTACTTATAAACACTGCAGAAAACCAAGGGAAAAAATACTAGCATTTTATTTTTTATTACAGCTTTGAAAAACTCTACCAAAAAATGGAACAAAGAACTCATAAAACTCACAAAAGAAATATGATAAAATTATTGATGCTATTCTAATAGTAATCAAAGAAACACAAATTAGAAAAAGTGCCAATTCTTAAATGATCTAAATTGGCAAAGACTAAGAAATAACTACAATTTCAATGATGCACAAAATAATTGGCTTACTCAGTCACTACTAATGTACAAACTTTCCTAGATACAATTTAGCAACACATATCAACAATCTAAAAATAATAAATTCTGAATAATAATCCCACTTCCAGGAACCCCAAATAACTAAATGTTAAAAACTGACCAATTCAGTTACAAAGATATCTTCAAAAATATGAGACTCAAAACAACCAAATGTTTAACAACTAAAAAATGGTCAAGTAAATAGTGGTTTATTGGTAACAATAGATTCCCACTTAGAACAATTTTATTTGCAAATATTAATAATGAAGGAAAATGCTCATGATCTCATGTAAAATCAAAAACATAGTTTTCTCTCTCTCTCTCTCTCTCTCTCTCAAATATAAATAAACATCAAAAAAAATTTAAAAAAGGGGGGGTGGTGCCTGGGTGGCTCAGTCAGTTAGGTGTCCGACTTCAGCTAAAGTCATGATCTCTCAGTTTGTGGGTTCGAGTCCCATGTCGGACTCTGTGCTGACAGCTCAGAGCCTGAAGCCTGTTTCAGATTGTGTCTCCCTCTCTCTCTGCCCCTCCCCCGCTCACACTCTCTCTCTCTCAAATATAAATAAACATTAAAAAATTTAAAAAGAGGGGCGCCTGGGTGGCGCAGTCGGTTGAGCGTCCGACTTCAGCCAGGTCGCGATCTCGCGGTCCGTGAGTTCGGGCCCCGCGTCGGGCTCTGGGCTGATGGCTCAGAGCCTGGAGCCTGTTTCCGATTCTGTGTCTCCCTCTCTCTCTGCCCCTCCCCCGTTCATGCTCTGTCTCTCTCTGTCCCAAAAATAAAAAATAAAAACGTTGAAAAAAAAAATTAAAAAAAAAAAGAAAAAAGAAAAAAAAAATTTAAAAAGAAAGTTTTTTATATGGCTTGGTCCCACTTTTAGATACAGTCTCCATTTACATGCCATGCCTGCATAATAGGAAAAGGTTAATAATGATTATATAACAAGTTATATAACTTCTGGAATTAAAGCTGATACTCATTTTTGTCATTTTTTTGGTCTATGTTTTCCAAATTCTCAATAATAATGATATCTGCAGAAAAACAGTAAATATCTTTTTAAAACACAACTACCAAGCCTCTCTGTCAAAAAAAATAAAGCAGGGGGAAAAAGCACCTTTACACAACTGGACAATTATTCCCATCGTGTGTATCAGATCAGAGAGAAAATCTGAAAAGTATGCATGCCAAAAAAGAAAGTGAGAAGTGTCTTATAATAATAATTTCCCACAAATACATAACTTTTCATGGCTTACTTAGAAAGTACTTTCACATATAATAGAGGGCCTTTAAATAGAACTGCTTTAAGGTTTTAGCTCATGCTCAAGGATGAAAAGAGAAAAGTTGGATCAAGAGGCTCATACTATTTAAGCTAAAGAAAAACCTGAACAAGAAGGTGTCAAGAAATTAGGGCTGAACGCACGGTTAAGTTTTGTGAAGGAAAAAAAAAAGTGAAGAAAAAGCATCAAAGCACAAATCTGAGTGGCAGAGACTGCTAAACAGCTTCTACCATCCAATGCTCTGCTCTCCGGTAGTAAGAACCCACGGGTACTGTGCCCAGTTCCTTACTTTCCCGTCTACAGAAGAGTGTGTAAGGCCTCACCAATGAGATGGAAAGTGAAGTGCTGTGTTAGGAGTGGTGGTGAGGCAATTAGACTTCAGCTAAGGTCATGATCTTCTGGTTTGAATTCAAGCCCTTTTACCTTTCCTGCTGTATAAGATGCAGGCATGATAGCTAGAGCTCCAGCAGCCATTAAGTGCCATGAAGTGAAAACCACCTCCTAAGGATGACAGAGCACAAAGACATGAGGAGCCTGGGTCCTTGACTCTGGATCTGCCATATCTATCCTGGAGTATATACCTTTAGACTCCTTTTATACGAAATGAATGAAATCTCCATATTGTATAAATCACTATTTTTTTTTTTTTTTGGTCCTATTATACACAACTAAAGTTCACCTTAACTGATATACCTGGCCATGAGGAGCTTGTGAAAATTTCTTCTGATCCTATCTATTCTCAGTGGCTCTCCTGTCTCCCAAAAAATGGGACCAAAATAAACATGAAAACAAGAAAGAAAAAAAAAAAAACCCAAACAGAAGAGTATCTGTCTAAAGCCTCATGTTATTTACTTATTTTTAAGTAGGTATTCTGAATCTTCTAGAGCTCTATTTAGAGATTAATTAAACTGTTTTAACTTGGGTCTGGTGCTTGATTGATTTTGTGGGTCAGTGGTTCAAGGTAAAATGGATCTTGCATTATTTCAAACATTAACCTGAAACAGACTAAAAGTGAAGACCTTGAAGCCTAAGCTTCCCGAGGACAAGCAATGACAATGGAATGGATGTTAGTTCTTCAATTTCAACCATCCTTTGCTCATACATTGCTGCTAAAGGAAGAGTGAGGCAATTCAGGGTGTCAGTCATGAACAGAACACCTTCACAGATGGATATCCTTAAGTTACCCACGTGGGCTTCCTCAGGCATTTCATTAACCTTTTTCTGAATGGATGACAGAATGTTATAACCAGTGAGTGCTTCCTAACTACCTACAAGGTTAACAGAATATTTAAAAATAGAAAAGTAAACACTTACCTTTTTTCAGTTACTTTTAGATATTTGAATCTAGTTCCTTGCCAAGAGGAAAACACTGTCAATGTGAACTAATTATCAAGAGCCTATTCTCACTTCTAACACCTTAAAGTCTGGTATATAGAAAACTCATATTTAAAAAATGTCTGAGCAAGGAAGTTTTCCTCTACTGAGTGGAGAAAAACAGAACATATTTTAAATCTTTACAGGGAAACATCCTTCAGCACTGTTCATATTCCCTTCTACACTGTAACTAGCCTAATCGTAATAACTTACTGAAGACGTTAAATATTAACCTAAATAACAAATATCTTCATAAGACTTCACATTGTACTTTAAATTCAATAACTTGGTATTTATTAAACAACCATTAAGTCATCAAAGCCCAACTGGTATTTACATACTTCAAACTAGGCTTAAGAATTAGCAGAATCAATTAAAATGACTTGCCCTTTAATTATAAAGTAATTCATCCACAACACTGGAAAAAGGCTTGGGAACATTGTTTTTTCCTTCTTCTACCACCATGCAGTATCCCTACAAGGGCATAAAAGGAAACTCACTGTCTGGGATTAAGACACTAAGGTTTCAAGTCAATCTTGGGGCTATTCTAGGAAGATGACAACTGTACCAAATTAGCAGTTGTAGTTTCATAACACTATTTAAACCAAGTGGCTTACTTTGCTTAGAAGTAAAATCCCTGGTACCCTGGGAACATGAAACACTGAATAGTTAAATGGTTAGCTGACTATCCAATCAGTCCTATTCTTTATTATAGCATAAGAGTTGACCGATTCCAAAGATTTATGGTATTCTAGTCCATATAAGATTAGAAATTCAGGGGCGCCTGGGTGGCGCAGTCGGTTAAGCGTCCGACTTCAGCCAGGTCACGATCTCGCGGTCTGTGAGTTCGAGCCCCGCGTCGGGCTCTGGGCTGATGGCTCAGAGCCTGGAGCCTGTTTCCATGTCTGTGTCTCCCTCTCTCTCTGCCCCTCCCCCGTTCATGCTCTGTCTCTCTCTGTCCCAAAAATAAATAAACGTTGAAAAAAAAAATTTTTAAAAAAAAGAAATTCAACGACAGCTACATGTTAATATGTAGAGGAGGCATCTGAATTCCAGAACAAAAGAACTAGCAAGAAACCAAAGGATCTAAAATTGAGTTGAAATTTCTAGAAATAATTTAGCTAAAACATTAATAACTGGGGCACCTGGGTGGCATTAAACTTCAGCTAAGGTCATGATCTTCTGGTTTGAGTTCAAGCCCCATATTGGCCTTGCTGCTGTTAGCACAGAGCTCACTTTGGATCCGCAGTTCCCCTCTCTCTGCCCTTCCCCTGCTCATGCTCTCTTTCTCTCTCTCTCAAAAAATAAATGAAAAACATTAAAAAAAATTAAAAAATAAAATAAAATATTAACAACTAATGATCCTAAGAATCATTATTTCATCATGATGGTCAACTAAGTCTTTATTTTCCCTACTGCTAATTTTAGGACCTACCATCTTAGTTTCAAGTTATGTATTTACGCACATGTCTAGCTCAACTGAAACAAAAGTGAAATTCTATTTCAAACTTATAGAGGTCGCAGATGCTTTAATAATACAGACGTGTTGGACCTGAAAATGTTTAATACTGAGATTTGCTCATTCATTTACTAACTGCTTATGGGATATCTCTTCTATGTCAGACATTGTGCTAGGAGCTGGCAAATAGCAAAAATAATTGTTAGATACCTTTAACCTGAAATTCAAGTAAACATTTTTGTGCCAGGAGTAGGGGTAGGGGCTGAGATGTGGGGGAGCATCATCATGTGGAAATGTCTTCTAAAAGGCTTAAATCTCATAAGATTTAAAATATTTTAGTATTTTCTATTTGTTAAATATAACAAAATGATACATAAACCAGCAATAAAAGTTATTTTTCAAGTTGCATAGCATAGCTGGTGTTCTTAAGATTGATAATCCTGCTGAAGACCAGAGGAAGTTTATGAGTCTTCTTAGAACTGCAGCTCAGTGAGTAAAAAGACAGATACCTCAGGAATCTCAAACAAAAATAAACGAGTTTACAAGCTGGCCTACAAGGACTTGCCGCTTCAATAAGGCAGCCAAATGAGCAAAAGAGAGTTGAATGCTCTTTAAACTATGATATGGTTGATCAAATGGTCAAACCAGTTTTCCTTTTACAGATGACCAAATGTCTTAAGACTTCCAAAACGGCCATCTTACTTGAAAAACAAGAACACCGAAAGAGCGATATCCAAATCTTGTCTTGTGGATCTAAGTGCTTATCACTGTCCATGGTCTTCTAAAAGGTCCTTTCCTATTCTTCCATAATTTGTAGGCATGGCCAATTAGAGGTGATAACTAGAGGAAAGTAAAATACTATGGTATACAAAAGAATACTCAAGGGACTTCCTTCATCACCCATTTGGTGCAGAACATTACACAAGGCATGTTTTTCCTAACAGTTATATAAGTGCTCAGAAAATCATCATCAACCCAGTAAAAGCAGTGATGAATATCTACTAGAAAGAGATTCAAGTGGGTTGGTAGCATTTGGTCAGACTTGCATGTGATTCTGGATTAAGTTAAAAGCTTCTTTCCTAACTTCCTGTTCTTTCCCAAATCCAATCTTGGGTTAGTTCACAACACTTTCTCTCTGATAAAAACCTTACATCACCTTTTTATAACCTGTGGATTACTAGATCTCAAATACTCTGAGGGAAATAGGCTAAAGTCACCCTTCCCTCAGTATCTTTAGCTTTACAAAAATAATAAAATACTATTTGGTGGACTTCAGTTGCCTAAATGATACACTCTGAAGCTTCTCTCTCAACTGGTCTGCACCTCCATTACTCCAATCTTATCTATGTGCACTCTTTTGCAATACACATGTATTTCACATATATTATGCGTTTAATTATCACAGTAAGCAGATACACAAGAATGCAGGTTGCATGAGCACAGAGGTGTCTGTTTTATTCAATGTTACTGTCCCCATATTTGTAACAGGGCTTCATACACAGCAGGGACTTAATAAATATTAATTGAACAAACTAATCAAAAACTATGAGATACATGGACCGGTATAATATATATTTTTTCTCCACGAGAAAACTACAAATCAAAGGGGTTAGACTTGACCAAGAACACATAACTATGAAATGGCAGCTCCTATAACTGAACAGAGGTTTCTAAGACTCAAATCTAGCATCCTTTAAACTACTGTCTCTCCTACCTGGGGCATGCATATGTATGCATGTATGCATATGTATGCCTCTTACAATATAGAACGTCAGGGAAAATGAAACCACAGATAAGCACATCTTCTGGGAACAAGATTCACACAAAGTTAATTTAGAAAAAATATATATATAAAACATCAATCATGGAGGTTTTGAGAACTTAATTTCAAAAATAAAACACAGATCTAGAAACACCTTTGATATCTGCAAAGAGCCACATGGAGCCTCCCTGAGTTCAGTGTCCATGTTTCTGCTCCTTCAGCCTTACAGGCACTTACATGGTAGTTAGAGAAGCACTTCAGCACAAAGCCAGGACCAAGTTCCCACAGTGCCAACACACCTGGGGATTAGCATCAGCTCTGATTCCTCTGCACATCTGGAAAGGAGAAGTTGCTGTTGATCTATCAACTGCAGCTGCCTCCAACTCCTACTATCTTTTTCTCTCTCCCTGGCATTCCATGCAGGCTCAGTCTTCCTCTTCCTTTCAGTCAACAGGACCATAAACTCATCTTTCAGTGACCTAGGCAATCATTCTTCGAACAGGGGTACACGTTTGATGCAAAGCCAATACTTCCCATCACAGCTGTCAGGGAATCAATTTCCAGAGCCACAACTTCCCAATATTCTCTGGTCTAAAAATTGACTTGCCTGGCATCACAGAGAGACGTCCAACCCAGGATGAATAGAAGCTGTCCTCCACCACCTCCCCTTCCCAAAGACCCTTCACCCACTTTACAGAAACAATGCATCTTTAGATCTTTCTTGACTGCATTACCCCAGGGTGTAAAGACCTCAGGGCAACTAACAAAGCAATAAATAAAAACCCTACTGCATGTAAAGGATTGAGTCTTTAGCATTTGGGTAGCAATGTCTTTTCTAACTCAGGGAATTTCCAATTCTTTGTTTCAAGCAACCAGAAATATTCAAATATGAAAAGGCTTAAGGTCAAAAGAAATCTAAAACACTGGGTTTCAATTTATATATATATATTTTATAACAGAAATAATGACAGTGATCCATAAGACACTTTCAAACATAAAAATACATTACATTAGGATAGAATTCTGTAGCAGAAGAAAATGGGAATATAAATTTAAGGTGAAAAAGGTATAAAATTTTTAACTGTTTAAGAACTTATTCATGCATTTTAAAAAATGAAGGATACTGGGAATCACTTATAGACCTACTACAGTTTTTTTTTTTCAATGACGTAACAATTTAAAAGGTCAAGATTTAGAACATACTGAAAGATGACATCCTTTGCAACTGTTTACACTTAAGATGAAAAGTTTCAGCAATCAGCCTAAAAATATGCTGAGGGTACAAACTTCTACAGAATTGTTCAGGAGCTACAGGAACAAAAAAGTTGGAAGAACACTGTTCTAGACTAACCACTGGAGCCTTTCCAAGGTGAAATAATTGAAGAGACAGAGAATGTTCAATTTCCCTACCAAGTTTTGAGTTAGGATGGGTTGGAGATTAGCATTTGCTCCACCCTCTTCTAGGTCAAAAACACATGTGTTGAACCTGGTTCTACAGCCAACAGTTTCCAAGATTGATGACCAGGTTAAATATCTGATCTCAGCTGTATTGCTGCTGACTGGGGTTAGCTAGCCTTTGCCTGTTGAGCATGTATCTCACCCCCTTAAGAAGAATCACTACTTTTGAGTACTTTTCTTTGTGTTTTCAGAAAAATTCATGAGGCAATACCATGAAGGCTCATTATTCTGTATTTCTCTTATCATATGATGACAAATTTCACCCCTGGGGATGCAATGTTGACTGTGTGTATCTGACTGGCATTTCATAAGTAACATGCATAATGCAAAGAACTGGAGAGTTCTTTACTGTGGAGTTAATATTTTAAGTATAGCAAATGTACTGAGGAGTGATTTCAACAGGCACATCTAAATACATAAGCCCTCACCTCAAACACCACGTTTTTCCTTCTTTTTCTGATTTCGTACTCTCTTCTTCCCCACTGCTCCTTTCGTCTTTTCAGCCACTCCTCTGGGAAGCAGAAAGTAGTCTAAATATGATGGATGAGGCCAGCACTTAATTCGGTGTCTACACTGTTTGAAAAATATTGACTTTCCGGTCCTCAAACTCTCAGAGAGACAGTGGGGCTATTTAGAGTAGACATTAGACCTACTCTAAACCTACTCCCATTTAGTATGAGGAGGTAAAGTTTGAGATAAAAGGTCTTTCTTTAGAGTCAGAAAGTTGGCTGAAAATCCCACTCCACACATTTACCAGGTATGTCACTCAATTTCTCTGAATCTCAGGTTCCCAAAGTCCTTAAAATGGGTGGTGAGTATTTGAGACAATGCATCAAGCAATGAGAAATGTACAGCACGTAGTAGGCATTCAATAACCAACAGTTATAAAATTAGACGTTTAATGTTCTTTAATGACTGCTTCAAATTAGCCAATAGTTCTCTCTTGGCATAAGGTCAACTAGTGGCATGTTTTTCAGTTTCTTTCTGGTCTCTTTTAAAATCAGTGATTTGGAAAATGACTACTTTTCATGGCTAAGTATAGGGTGTGTGTGTGTGTGTGTGTGTGTGTGTGTGTGTGTGTGTGTGTGTGTAAAACATACCTGCAGTACTAAAACTGGCAAAAGGACAGACACAGAATGAGGACTGCACAAAACTGGAGATTTCACATACAGCTTTTATAAATATGGCGGCATATCCTTAATATGTTCTGGGTGCTGCTGTGGAACATGGTTAAAAATAAGCATGGAGTCAATGATCGACTCTTTGAAAGACTATCCAAATTTAATTGGTAAGCTAACACTTTCCCCTCATCATATTCATTTTTTTAAGGATATTTAACACTGTAAGGCTGTGGGGAGAGTGGTGCTCCCCCAATTCTCATGTGTATCAAACTCAAAAAAGGATTCACATATACTTATTCAGAAAGGCAGGAATATATACTAACCTGAACAAACAGATTTATGGGTAAGGGTATTCATGATATCACAATTTGTAACAGCAGCTCATGTCCACCATTGGGGACTAGACTGTTGGGTATAGCCATCCGCTCGGAATATTATGCAGCTATTAAAAACAAAAAAAAATTTTAATAAGAGGGGATTGTTAAGTGAAAAAACCAAGGTATAAAGCAGTATTTGGCTGGGATTCCAAATTTGTGTGAGTCATTGTGATTCTCAAGTGGTAATAAGCGAAAATTCACAATAAAGAATTGGAATTACAGTGATCAAAATCCATTCCACAGCTTGAAAGGGCACAGTGTTAAGACTTGCTACCCACGTCCTAATTTTAAAAAGAAGTGTGGGATGAGTACAGTGCTGATTCAGATCCTTCTTATGAATGACAGGGATAGGACAGCAGATAATAAAGCTAAAAGTTAGGTCTGCAACTGACATTCGGCCTCTTTAAACTTTCAGTTTAATGAAGCTTTTGGGTGACTTTTATACCACATGCATCAATGCTCTCTGCCTAGCTAAGGGTTTTGGCAGGGTGTGCAGTGATGAGAGAAGGTCGGAAAAGGTGAGGACTCCTAACCTTCCAATATACACATTTCTGCACAGTGGAAGAGGAAATGAAACTGTGAATACACACATACCCACACATACAAATTCAGACCTGCAGATATATAGTTATATAGTTAAAGCACCACTTTCCCACCCCCACTGTAAACAGGAATGCCTCAACACACCACCTGTCCTTCTTCCTGAGTTCATCTGCACTTCATTACTAGTTTGAAAACTCCTAGTTTATTCTCACCACTACCAAGACCAACCAAACAAGGATAGAAAGCATGCCATGCTTGTTTTCCAGGATTCATGAACTTTCCTGCATTGATTTCTCCCATCAGTACTTCAAATGTCTAATCTAACCCCACAGATGAAGAAACAGAATAAAAATGCCTTTGGACATTTACACATCTCACGTTACCCACTCTTGTCACTCTCTTTCTGGAGTAACCCGAACCCTTGTGACTTGAAATGACATCTTTCTGCTCACTGCTCTTCTGACTTGGCCTGTGTGACCACAGCTCTATCTGCTTGCCTGCCAGCCTGGGCCCAACGGCTTCCCGCAGCCCTACAGCAGGGCAAGCATGTTTCTGTGAACAGTCCAAAATCACATGAAGCCCGAATCAACTGAAGTTATAGTGAAAATACAAAACAAAACACACCTGAATGGACACCTTACATGGTACAATTCAAACTGACAGGGGTCTACTTGCTTGACACTCTGCACTTGTTTGCAGAGGTCACACTGCAGAACAAACAGCTGGGGGATGTTTGGCTGGTTTCTGGTGGTCAGTTTCAGAAAATACAAGCATTTCTTAATTCTGTGCTCAGGTTCCAAATCAATATAGGTTTTGGTCACTTAATTTTTTTTTTTGCCAGGCTGGAAATGTGCTAAGCTAATAATTAACCTTAAGCATACCATCACTTCTGCTAAAAACATTTTCTACACTCAGCCCCAAATTACTTTCAGTTCGGTTAAACAAAACAGACAAGCTGTAATAAAAGGTCTCTGAGAAATGTGATCCCTTTCGTTGGTCACCCAGGAGCTTTTCCTCTTAAATCTGCTGCTTCTTGTGGGGGTGGGAGGGGGGTGGGGGGTGGAGGAAGGAAGGAGAGCATCCAAAATAAAGATGCCACCCAAAGCACAATGATTTTGTAAGAAAGTTGCCTAAAATAACTCTTCAGGGTTTCCCAGGTTGAGTAATTCCTGCAGGAGGGTGGGGAGGGACAGCTCGCCTCCAAAATTACAATCTGCAGAGGTTTCCCCAATGTTGATTTTTTTTTTTTTTAAGGCGTCCTTTTTAATTACACTGCAAGGGCTCTGATTTTCCCATCTCTAGCTGTTGCTGGGGGTAGCTGAGAGCAACGCGCCAGGGCTGCGGCAGCCGCTCGGGCCAACTCCAGCGCCGGGGGTGGGCGGGCAGCCCACTCCCCACCCGGTCCCACCCTCCCCAGCACACGCGCGCACACCCGTGCGGAGACTGCAGTCCGCGCCGGTCTGCCCTGTGCCGGCGGCCGGGCCGAGACTCACCGCTGTCCAGCCGCGCGATCTGGGGCAGCCGGTAAGTGCTGACCAGCAGGTCGAGCGGAACGGCCACCGAGCTCCACTTCACATCCTTGAGGCTGCAGCCCAGCGAGGGCGCCGGGTCCATCTTCCCCGCCTCCTCCT